>NC_056725.1:1612703858-1612958858 GCF_019279795.1 Protopterus annectens
GTACTCACTGCGCTTTCCAGAGCTAAAAATATAGTATCAGTGGGTGCTGATAATATCCTTATGGACCATATGTTCGAACTTGTAAAAGTCGATCTGACTGAATGGACATCTCTGTACAAAGCTGAAAGGGAAGAGTTCCCATTTCCACAATGTAGTGCGATCTCGGAGTTGGTATATTTAAGTAAGGGGGTGTGGGGAGCAGAAGGGGGTGTAGCCCCTTGCTATAGATGTTTAGTTTTGTGTTTTTTGGTTTTATGTGGTTTTACAACAGTGTTCGTACTTTTACTAGTTCAGACATATGATCTCAGCCATATGTGGTTCAAACTAGTAAAAGTTCGATCTACTGAAGTAGATCCATGTGTGTATATGCTTGTGACAGATCTGCAGAAAAAAGTTTTGTATCTTTCTGTGATTGATAGCTTGGTGAGTGAAAGCATGTTTGCGCAAGTGTGTGTGTGTGTTTGTGTGTATATATATATATATATATATATATATATATACCCACATATACATATATATATATATATATATATATATATATATATATATATATACATATAGGAATATATACATACATACATACATACACATACACATATACATGCTTGCTTACATATATAAAGAGAGAGAGATATGAAAGTGAGTTTAGTAAATTAATAAATTAATGACGTGAGTGTCAGAGTGAGAGTGGCTAACTGGGGTTAAGGAACTTTCTTTTCTCCACCGGGTCTACAATTTTGGAGTTTGTATATATAAAGCTGTTGAGGTGTGGGAGAAGCAGGGAGTTTTGCCTGTCTGCATTAACACTTATTTATTTTATTTTGTTTTTGAAATTTGTGGAATGTGCCATGAATTAGTAGAGTTTTACTCTACATATAGAAATAACATACCTACATACAAATGTAGAATACAGTAAATTACATGCATGAACTCATGTATAAGAAGAGATAAAAGTAGTGTACAGTTTCAGCTACTCTAAAGTAAATTATTTTGAAGGCATTCTTAATATGTGCCCTGATATCATAAGTAATTCAACCTCTTATCATTACACATTATTCTGTGCATCTCTTGGTTAGTAAAATATTGCCTAATCCATGGCATCTGTCATTTAAAACCGTCAGGTCCATATGACATCTGAAATTTGTTATTTTGTTGTATTAGTAAGTCTTAGCAAAATATTAGATGCACTGTATGACTCAACTCAGAATACTGGGTGCCTTTAGAGGAAATATTCATTATTCATTGAACTGGAGTGGGAATAAATGATTTATTTTTCTCTATAATATTATATGCTTGAATTGCAGCTTTCTGTGATTGTTTTAGCCTTTGGCATTGTATATGAACATGCTTTCTTTTCACAAAATATTCTCAGTAAACAGTGATTCCAGAAGAAGTATCTAAGCATTTCGGTAACAAAATACCTGGTTTCCAATTAATGTTGTATTAATTAGCAACAGTGAGTGACACAGTGTAACATTTAAGGCTTCTAAATAAGATCCATTCTGGCTATTTTTGTTATTTCTAAAGACAGAATTGTAACTGTAATATTAGTCTTTTATATCAAGAGGCACTGTCAGGCCTACTTGCCTTGATATTTGTCATTTTAAAGGGTAGAATGTGTTCTTAACAGGAAAGACTGCACAAACTGTTAGATGTCAAAGCAATTTTGGTAACATTTTCCAGTCATATATTAATGGCAATGAAAGAATGATGACAGATTTCACTACACATAATCTGCTATGATACCCCTCAGAAGTATTGCACAGGCAAATCATTTCCTTCTTTTCCATAACTCAAAGTAGAGTTTGATGAGTTTTTCTTTTTGTTTACTTTCTTATGCTCTGTGATTAGTGTTAGTGACAGAGCTCTATCCACTTCTTGAAACACTTTTTTTTTTTGCATCACTCAGTCTTCCTGGTCTGGAAAATACAATACAGTGATAGACTAATTGTTGCGACACTTTAAATATTGCTGTTTTATCATAAGCTAATATGCACTTGGGAGAGACATTACAGTGTTTATTCAATAGCTGAGAAAGACTGATGTGACATGACTAGTCACATGATGTGTTGTGACATCTACTGTTAATGAACACGTCATGACTGTTGGCAAACCATTTCCTCAATCATACCTGCTAAGGATTACAGATTCCCTAATACCCAATTGAACTCATTGAAAAAAGTATTTCTATAAGTGTGCAACCCTTTTGTCTCCCATGAAGAAAGCGTTACACCCCCCCCCACCCACTCACATTCCCTGACTTATATATAGTAATGTCATAGTCCAGTACGGAAACTCCCCAGAATACTGTACAGTCTACATTAATTTTACATAAACACTTATCACACTGCATATAAAATGCATTGAGATAACCTACATATGTGGGTGGTATTCATAATCCGGGCTTCACATTTTCATAGCAATGACCCACAAAGAGCAGCACTACATGAATATACAAATCCCGGTTTTTCATCAGGAATACCTACATGCGAAGGAGTTATAAACAAGCTCCCCATTGAAAGAGCATAACAGCTACTATGATGTTATGGGGCTTTGCATGTATGCGTATGAGAACAATTCATAATGAGTTCATCTGCATACTAAGCATGTAATTAGCCATGGACAAATGCCAATAAGCAGCAGTTTTCCAGGAGAATATGGAGATGTGAGGGGAATTGGTTGAAGCTGTGCATATCTGGACATTGTACTAAAGTTTTTTTTGTGGTTAATGTTTCATTTTGATACTTGTGAATACCTGCACATATCCCTGAAGGTGTCACTAGGGGAAATATTTCATTTTAGTGCTTGTGCATACCTGGACATACAACATGAAGGGGTTGCTTGGGGAAATGTTTCATTTTGGTGCATATTAGGACATATTACTGAAGGTCTCACTTGGGGAAATGTTTCATTTTAGCGCTTGTGTATACCTGGACATATCCCTGAAGGTGTCACTAGGGGAAATATTTCATTTTAGTGCTTGTGCATACCTGGACATACTACTGAAGGGGTTACTTGGGGAAATGTTTCATTTTGGTGCATATTAGGACATATTACTGAAGGTCTCACTTGGGGAAATGTTTCATTTTAGCGCTTGTGTATACCTGGACATATCCCTGAAGGTGTCACTAGGGGAAATATTTCATTTTAGTGCTTGTGCATACCTAGACATACTACTGAAGGGGTTACTTGGAGAAATGTTTCATTTTGGTGCATATTAGGACATATTACTGAAGGTCTCACTTGGGGAAATGTTTCATTTTAGCGCTTGTGTATACCTGGACATATCCCTGAAGGTGTCACTAGGGGAAATATTTCATTTTAGTGCTTGTGCATACCTAGACATACTACTGAAGGGGTTACTTGGGGAAATGTTTCATTTTGGTGCATATTAGGACATATTACTGAAGGTCTCACTTGGGGAAATGTTTCATTTTAGCGCTTGTGTATACCTGGACATATCCCTGAAGGTGTCACTAGGGGAAATATTTCATTTTAGTGCTTGTGCATACCTAGACATACTACTGAAGGGGTTGCTTGGGGAAATGTTTCATTTTGGTGCATATTAGGACATATTACTGAAGGTCTCACTTGGGGAAATGTTTCATTTTAGCGCTTGTGTATACCTGGACATATTACTGAAGGGGTCACTTAGGGAAATAATTAATTTCTGTGTCAAGGAAGTGGTTGTTCATATATGTTCAGACCGCTGAAATAACTGCTCCGTAAATTAATTTATTTTGTGTCATTATAGTGCTTTTGCATACTTAAGACAAACAAATGAAGGGGTTGCCGGGGGTGGGGGGAATAATTCATTTGTGTGTCATGGAAGTACTTGTGCATACTACTGAAAGAATAGCTGTGGTCAAGTTCATGGATTGCAACTCTGATATCAAAGGCAAAGCATCACTTTTAACAATGGATGTGCGTACTGCATGGATTTCAGACTATGAATTTCAAAACCACGTAATTAGCATACTACGCTTTACAACATTTCTCGTTTGCATCTCATTATTTTTAGGTGTTTCACATTAATGTAAATGGCCTCTATGAATCTTACCTTTGCTATGCTCATTCATAAGCATCTAGAATGCCTTTGTCTCATTTGTGCAAATAACTATGGATACCAGCCTTAGAACCTGACCAAGTGCCTGGAGAAAACTCATTGACAAGATGGCATGGCATTTTTATATAAGAAAAACTGAAACTCAACTCCAAATGATAAAATTTAGCAGAGACTATATATGTCAGGATCTTTTGGATTTTTGATGTATACTGCATCCAAAGCACAGCTTTGCTTACTAAAATCTTGCATCAAGTTGTTGTTTTAGAAAACAGACTCCCATAAGAAATCCAAGCATTACAGTTTTAAGTGAAGACTGCAACTGCATGTTTATATGGCTTGTAAAACCTCTTGTTCTGCACTAATGTGTTTAAAGATGTTTTCTAAAAATATTAATTATATATATATATATATATATATATATATATATATATATATATATATATATATATTGTTTTTTTTTTCTCTGAGAGAGTTAAGGTTCGATATAAAGGTCCAGAATGTACTATCTGTGTTATTATGATGTAGTGTCAAAATACTATATAGTGCAGACATTACATTTTTTCAAACTAGTCATTATTGACCTATGTAAATTGCTTAATCTTTCATGAATATGGTTTTAGGTATTAATCATACAAATAGAGTGCCTTGCAAGAGAGTGTTTCCGCTATAGTTATTGAGGTAAATTTAAATGTTCTGTTTTTGCACTAAGCATGAATCATTTTTCTTGTTTTCCTGTCCAGCTGATAAGATACTTTTTGGGATGAGTCAGTCACGTCAAAACTGTAAGTTAGAATGGGAAGAGCAAATTGGTTTATAGCTTGAACTTTGTTCCTAGATGTGTGGGCTGTTTTCAGCATTTATTTTAGTCTTCTGATATATTCTTTATTAAGTTTTGTTCACATTTGTTCATGTTTTATTGTTGATCCTTCATTAATTACCATATGTGTATACACTCCCTCCTGCTCAAGTTCCTTTGGGTCTATATCACTTTATTGAATTGCTTTTCAGCGAATAGCAATTCACTGAACCTCTGTTTATTGACTGGCATTTCAGTGAACAACACAGTCTTTCCCAGGGTAAGGAAGCACTTGGCCAACACCACAACCTTGCCTTTTACTCCACTATAGTGCAACCTTGGAGTTGGTATATATAGTTGGGAGGGGTGTGGTAGGCATTGCCCCCCCCCACTTGGGTGGGTTTGATTTTGTTCAGTTTCTGTTCCTGTGTGCATTTGGCAAAGTGCTTGCTTACCCTGGGAAAGATTTTGTCATTTGCTGAAATGCCATTCGATAAACAGAGGTTTGATGAATTGCTATTTGCTGAATTGCATTTTGATAAAGTGATATAGACCCAGTTCCTTTATATCGCACTCCTGTCCCAGACTGATATTTTTCATGGTGCTGCAGATTTCCTGCTTAAATGTTGCTTTTTGCATATTAATCAAGACCATATGACATTCTTATATCATCTGAGAAAGTGTTGGCGACTTCCAGTTGTGCTTTCAGCTCTTCATCTGATGCATTATAGAGTTTTAAATTATCCACAAAAAAAGTTGAGAAGTCTTTATACTTTGTTGTCTGGGAGACAAATTGTAACCATGATCTAATCTGTTAAGAAGACAGCATAATGGGTTAAGGGCAAGAAAAAAAAATAAGTGGTGACAATGAGTAACCCTGGAATACCCTCCTTTTCATTTTTTATCCCTGGGGCAATAATTTGTCCTTAATCATAGCTTAACTGAAAAGTGGTTTGTCACTGTTTCATGGTCACTTCAATGGAAATGATTAATGTAGGGTGTATCGTATATACCTGTAAGCACTTTGTAGGTGATACAGAGCAATAACGAAAGAAATAGAGGTGGTGACAAGGGATAGGTCACCCATAAAGATGTGGCAGCAAGTTGCTAGTTGTGCGGTGACATAGAAATCTTGCCAGAAATTAGTGATAGACTTTATTGAACTAGGAAGAAGTACAGAAGTATGCAGTCCAATGTATGTCATGAGATGGATAAATATTGACTGAAGAATGCTAGACCAGTAACTTAGTAGACTTTGCTGGGAACTGGAGCAGTGAGATGATGCTAGGAAAGGATGCCATTCCAGTGGATAAATGTAAGAATGGTGTAGAGGGAGGGGGATGTGATAGAGACAGCCTATGCCTTATAGGTACTTCTCACTGTTTCTCTGGTACTGTTTGTAATATATGTCTGAATGAATACTTTGATGCATGAGAGATGCCCCAGAACTTTCTTTGTCATAACTTTTGGGAGTTTGGATGATGGTTGCATGAAGGAAGGATCAAACTATACAAAGCAACTATTTATGATACTAGCCATCCAGACATAATTTACTGAAAATGCTTAGAATAACAAGAGAAGAAAAACAATTGGTGTGAATAATAAGTGAAAAAATGTTTATATGTGACACTGATAAGAAGCTTACGAAGTCAGATGAATTCGGACACCTGCCCACACAAGTGACCAGAGTAAGGGCAACCACAGATACTAAACTGTACATAAATGCTCTGGATTGGTTTTGTTTGATATTATACAGGATTATATCTTTGTGTATTCGATACTGACTGAGTGTGTGTAGTTGTGTTGATATATATATATATATATATATATATATATATATATATATATATATATATATATATATGGATCTACTTCAGTAGATCAAACTTTTACAAGTTCGACCATATATGGCCGAAACCATATGTTCGAACTTGTAAAAGTTCGAACACTGAAATAAAAGCACATATAACAAAAAAACACAAAACTAAATGTTTATAGCAGGGGGCTATGTCCCACTGCAGCCCCAGGTGGGGGCTTCATCCCCACACCCCCCTTACTTAAATATACCAACTCCAAGATCACACTACATTGTAGAAATGGGAAATCTTCCCTTTCCGCTCTGTACAGAGATCTCCATTCAGTCCGATCAAACTTTTACAAGTTCGAATAGAAAAGAACTGTTTATTCACAGACTAAGCTCTTTCACCCTATGTCCATAGGGGATCATCAGGTGAAGTAACACAAAAAAACTCTACATTTATACAACTCTAAAATACAACACACCCACTACTATTTATAAAATGCTGTGCCAATTAATTCTTAAAATATATATAGTTAAAAACAAACACACTAATAAATGTACTATAATATTAAATAACTGGATGATTAAATAAAAAAAAAAAAAAATATATATATATATATATATATATATATATATATATATATATATAAAACCATGCACAAATGAATATAAATATACATAAATACGTGCAAATCCTGCTATAAATAAATAAGTTAAGTTAAAAAACTTAACTAACAGAAGTGTACCAAAGAAACATATATGTATTATGTATGTACTTTAGAGCTGTATAAATGTAGAGTTTTTTTGTGTTAATTTACTCTGATGATGCCCTATGGACATAGGGTGAAAGCACTTATTCTGTGAATAAACAGTTCTTTTGCTTTCCTTCCTACCAGTTTGTGGATTACTCAGCGTTTTGACACTTTTTTCTTTTTTGTTTTTTTGTGTTTTGTGGCATTCATTTGGGTTACCACCACTGAGTTTGGACGGACTACTGAAGAAACTATAAGAGATTCTGCTGCTGCTCAAACAGGAACAAAATATGTTGAATGCCCATGGTTCGGACCAGATCAATCTGTCTGATTCTCAGGCTGAACTACTAACACTACATTCCACACCAGGGAATTCAGGACTTAATGGCTATAGACCAGAGGTGAACAACTAGTCTAAAACCGATGGTTGGATGAATTCAGCAAGTAGATCATTGTTGAATTTCAGTTCAATAATGAAATTACTGGAATTACAGTCTACGGTCCCCCCGCTCAAGGGAAGGGGTATGGTACAGTCTGCACACAGCTCCATACATTTGAGAAGTTGTTAAGAAAGTTCAAAGGCCTGCAAGCTGACAATCTTTACTTAAAACGTTCATTGGAAGTAAACCAAGTGCCGAAAGGCTTAAGAATATGGACATTTCCCAATGAGACAAAGACAGGATCGGTCACGCATGGTGAGCTATTGGAGCTTTTTGACTGCACTGGGTTAGACCTAGTGCAGATTATTGTTAGAGAAAATTATCATAAACTGTGTGTACTAGAAAAAGAAATAACTGAAATAAGCAACAGTTTAATAGTGACTTGCTGTTTGAAACTAACAAGCATATATACCATTCTATTTTCGTTGAAACAGACAAATATATGAAAGAAAATTTAGTCAGAAAACAAAAGAAAATATTAAGAGATACTAATGATTACATGCATAAAACTGTTTACCCTTTACCTAGTAAGCATGCTAAGGAACAAAATGGTTTGGCTAACAGTTCTGAAGATGAATTTAACAGGGACAATGAGCCATCACCATCAAGTGAGACTGTTAATTATTTTTTAGAACAGGCTTCACTCCCAAGAAGATCCATGAGAATACAGAACAGACAACAGAGACAATGGGGGTGTGGGGGGGGGGGCAAGGGAGGAATTCATTCAACCAACAACACCAGTGGAGGAACTAGGTGTTAGTGACATTATGTTGAATGGACATAGTTCTAATTATGAAGGTCATTACAATAATGTGGTATCTGTTGACCAATTTGTATGTGACTGTATTTCTAAGAATGGTTTTAATGGGTATAATTTTTCACAGCACACCATAAGTGAAGTGCACATGACCTTGTTTAGTAAAGGTTTTTCATTTGTGCCAAGTTTTAAGCAAGATGTTGCTAAAGTATTAACTCATTTTAAACTTTTTATTAGACAGTTATACCTGAAGTTATATTTTCATGACAGACAGAAGTCAGTTGTATCTTATGTTACACAGCTAAAAAGGAAAAGTCCATTTACATGTAACTGCATTTGAGACTGTTTGTGAAAATGAAATAGGATGTATTCTTAAGAATTCAGGAAAACACCAGAAGTACAATTTAACAAGAGATGAAAGGAATGTGTTGAAACAACTTAAAGAGCATAACTAGGTTAGAGTTATGAAGCCTGACAAGGGTGTGAGGTTGTTTTGGTGGATCACCAGGATTATGTATGTAGAACTTATGAGTTGTTAAATGACACTGAAACGTATGAGAGGGTCTCTATTAATGAGATGATGAGAGCATATAGTAAAATTGATTGGGTCTTACATGATTTTTTAACCCAAAATGTGCTTGATTATATAGAGTACAAATATATGACTGTGGATTTCCCAATAACACCTAAGATATTTGGAATTCCAAAAATCCACAAAGATTTACACAACCCCCCATTTAGGCCCATTCTCTCTGCGACTGCCTCAAAAAAATGAGCCTTTAGCAGCATACATAGACTTCTGGTGTAAAAATTGTGTACAGTATTATAAACATATTTTAAAGGATTTGTGGCACTGTTTAGAAATCTTAAGGGACACTCCCATTAATGATGACTTTTTATTTGCTACAGTTGATGTCACAAATTTATTCACCTCTATACCACACTATCAAGGCTTGGTGATTTTTGGAGATGCCCTGTTTGGCAAAGAGGGGAATGCACAATGTGAAAAGACAGATTTTAGTTGATTTGATGGAACTAGTGTTATTAAATATTTTCCTACTATTTGAAGGGGAAGTTTTCCATCAAATAATGGGTGTAGCTATGGAGGCTAAATGTGTGTCCATATATGCCAACCTGGTATTAGCTTAGTGGGAGGAAAACTGTGTTGAACACAACTTGTATGGTAAAGTGATTACATGGTTAGGATTCCTTGATGACATACTCATCTTATGGCAAGGTTCAGTGGGTGAGCTTGAAGAATTTATTAATTATTTAAATTCTACAACGTCATTTTTGAACTTTACATATAAAGTTGGTAATGAGAGCATTGATTTTCTTGACATTACACTAGTTTGGGACAAAAATGATAAGAAATTCATTTCTAGAGTGCATAGAAAGAAAACTTACTCTAATTCCCTCCTACATTACAACAGTTGTCACCCCAACCATCAAAAAAAAGAGTGTAGTAAAGGGCCAAATGGTTAGTATTTCAAGACTGACAAGTAGTGAAGATGATTTTAAAGAGGAAATGTATACTCTTGTAGGTATGTTTCAAGAAAGAGGTTACCCAAACAAGTTACTGATTAAAATTAGGAATGAAGTACGTAGAAAAAGAAAAGAAAAGAAAAATTCTTACCTATCTTGCATATCAACACAGGGACTACATTCACAAAATTAAAAGTGATAGATTATGATACATCTTTAGTATTGCCTTTTAATTATGAAGCTATACAAATACGGACTATGGTCAACAATTCATAGAACCAGATTTTAAGTCCTGACATTAAAAATATGTTAGGATTGGCCCCTAAAGTGACTTTTTTTAGAGTTGCCAACCTTAACAATCTATTTGAAAAAAACATGTGACAAAGAAAAGGATGGTATCTAGGATGTCTAAGTGTAACATGTGTAAGGCATATAAGTTTATTAACACAAGGCCATATATCATGGTAGAGGGGTACCAACATTTGATATCTAGTCCAGGCAATTGTAATTGTAATACTAGGATGGTGGTTTATATAGCTACATGTTTGGCCTGTTCAGCGTTCTATGTGGGTAAAACCACTAGAAAATTGAAAGAAAGAATATTAGAGCATGTAAGGGACATTAAAAAAAAGTAAGAAGGAAAGTGCACTTTATAATCATTCAGTGAAATGTGAGGGTTTCAATACATTCTTGTTGTTTATTATTGACAGAATTGTTGACCATTTTAGAGAGGGTGATGTTAACCTATACCTAGAGAATTTGGATTTAGAATGGCAATTGAGGGCAAACGCCACTATATCTCCAGGTATGAATGATAATATATCATTAAGTTCTGTATTGAAATTAAGAGCATTGTGGTTTAAGGTTACCACTAGAAATAATGTCTCTTTTAAAATACCACCCCCCTCTTTTTCGTAATGTCACATATGCAGGTTTAAAATACATATATGTTTCTTTGGTACTCTTCTGTTAGTCAAGTTTTTCAACTTAACTTATTTATTTATAGCAGGATTTGCACATATTTATGTATATTTATATTCATTTGTGCATGGTTATATATATTTTTATTTAGTCATCCAGTTATTTAATATTATAGTACATTTATTAGTGTGTTCAATTGTTTTTAACTATATTTTTTAAAAAATAATTGGCACAGCATTTTATAAATAGTAGTGGGCGTGTTGTATTTTAGAGTTGTATAAATGTAGAGTTTTTTTGTGTTAATTCACTCTGATGATGCCCTATGGACATAGGGTGAAAGCGCTTAGTCTGTGAATAAACAGTTCTTTTGTTCTTCTTCCTACCAGTTTGTGGATTACTCAGCTTTTTGACACTTTTTTTCTTTTTTGCTTTATGTGTATATGCTCCTTTGAGTAAGTTTGCTTTAAAATATTGAAGTGGATTGTTAAAAGGTTTTACAGTATGAGATAATCAGGAATTAGAAAATTATATAACAATGAAAGAACCGAGTAAAGTTTTAAGACTGGTGAACTTAGAATCAGCTACAGGCTTAAGTGGGATAGAATATCATATGTATAAAAATGTGGCAGATTGGCAGAAGAAAGGTTTTGTATGTGTGTTAAATGAATGGTTAAAATAAGGATTTCGACAAGAAGAGCTATGTTTGGGAGCTATGAAACCTATATGGAAAAAGTGGAGAAAGATGATATTAAAAAAGTGAGAGAAATTGTGGTTAACAATACAGATTATAAACTATTTATGAAAATAATACAACTAAGACTGGAAAGGAAGTTACATAAAATACTGGAAGAGACAATGTATGGAAGGAGAGGAAAAGAAATATAAGAAATATTGCTAATAGTAAGAAAAGTTGAGTATTACATTAATCATAGAAATGTGGATGCAAAAATTATGGTAGGTGATTTAAATAAAGCATTCAATAAGATTAAACAGAAATTATGGGGTATAATAAGAGAATATCTGATAATTGAAAAAAGTTAGAAATATTTTTGAAACAGTATATAAGAATAATAAAGTAAAAGTATTAAAAGTATTTGGTTAAGTCAGGATATTCATATATATAGTTGTATAAGGCAAAGGTGTCCTGTGAGTAATATTTTATTTGCATTATTTATGAGTGCAGTGGTCAGGAAAATAAATGTTACTAAAATGGCTGAATGCAGTAATATCAAACGTACTAGAATACCAATTATGTTAATATATGCAGATGATATAGTTTTAGTAGCAAGGAGTAAAGAATGCATAGAACAAATGATCAAGGTACTTAAAGTGAATTTGAATGCTATAGGGATGAATATAAACAGGGATAAGAGCAGAGGTTTAAATGAAGAAGGTATGACAGAAAAGATTATGTTTAATAAGAATGGAATAACATTTTTGGGTATAACTTTTGTAAAGGAGATGGTTATAAATAAGCAATCAGAAGATATAATGAAACAGATTAAGAATATGCTTGTTTTGGAAAACATATAAGTTGTGTAATAATAAAAGTGTATCTAATACATTCAGTGTTACTAGGAAAATGGGCATATTTGGAAAATGTGCATATGATCCCTATGTGATATGAGGAAGAAATTTTGTCCTGTTTTATATGGGGTTCCAGGTTAACTCTGGTAAAATGAGACATATTATATGTTAAAGGAGAAGAAGGAGGATTGGGATTGATAAACCCAGTATTATACATAGCATCCTTGCATTTATATAAAGTATTAAAATGGATGAAAGATGGGAATAGCTCATTAATAAAAATGATTATGGCAGAAAAATATAAAGTAATATGGGGTATTATAGAAACACTCAGAAGAGTAAGGAAATACTAATGGGTGGAATGAACACTATCAAGAGAAAATTATAATGTGGAAAATAAAGTTAAATGAGTTAAGGGACAACAGGGAAGCATGGCACTTGAACATAATGAATAGGTATTACTGTTTTTATCCATGGGAGAACATTAATGAAAGGAAGACTAAGACAATAAAAATCAGAAGACAATGGTATAAAAATATGTGGAATATAGAGATTTTTTATGAAGGTTATCAAAAAGAAAATAGCCAATGAAAACAAATATGCCATATAAAAAGACAGAGGAAAGAATTTATCATTGCTGTGATGTAGAAACAGCAAACATGTTTTGCAGAACTGTAAAAGGGTAAAGAAATTATAGGAAATGCTAATTGAAAAAAGTTACTTACAGAGTATTAAGATACTAGGTGTTATAAATATGGATATGACAGAATATGGTTATTAAGGTAAGTTGGAAAATAAATTTGTTAAGACAACTGAGATAAATAGTGAATATGATTTGGATTATGTGAAATGAAAGAATCAATGAAATAACATAAAATGGAAAATGGATATTAGCTGAGATATTAAAGAAAATAAACTTTTGGTTATGGGAAAAAGTGTGGGTGTCTTAAAGTGAAAATGTCTTAAAATGATGGAAAAGTAATGCTTGTTTGAATTGTGTAAATTGTTTTATAACTAATGTAAACTGGTTTGTAAATAATACATAATAATATGTGAATAGTGTTAATAATGTAAATAGTGTGGATAGCTTGAATAGTATATTAAATAAAGGACCCCTATTCTTTGGAGCTGCTATATGATGTTGGAGGGTTCCTACAGTAGAAAGAAAGTGGCCTACGTTAGGGGCAGCTCACGCTATTGGACTGCAGGACTGCAGCCCTTCCAGCTGTAAAATAAGAAAAATTAAACAAAATATGAAATAAAAATAACAAAAAGAAAATAATAAAAGCAACTGCAAGTCCCAGAACATCACGCATGCACACTCGCAGCATTTCCGATATTCGGACTGCTGGTGAACCAGTCAGGAGCATGCACACAGAATCCAGACTGTCTCCACCAGCAGTCCAGATTACAAAGACAATATGCACGTCTACATTTTCCCAGCAGTCTATGCAGTCAGAACTGCATAGACTGGAAGGGGATCGGACAGCAACGTCGACATGCAGGGTGGTCTGGTCTCACAGGGACTTTGCAGGTAAGAGGTATGTGTACAATGCAGCTTGCTGCATTTGACATGTGTGTGTGTGTGTGTGTGTGAAATGCCCCAGTTGCTACATGGTGGTGGGTAGAGAATAAGGCTTGAACCCTGTATCTTGGGCCCAAATGGCAAGAGCCTGAATTCCCTACCTACCACCATTTGTAAAAAAAAATGCAAATTTTTGCCTCATATTTGTTCTGTTCCTCATAAAATCTGTGGTTTCTGTATTTTTTTTTCTCAACACAGCCAATTATACAGTGGTGCAGTGGTAGCATTGTTGCCTAATAGCTACAGTTTGTCTGGTTTGATTCTTGGCTGGGGTGCCCTCTATGTAGAGTCTGCATGTCTTCCCTCTGTTTGTGTGGGTTTGCTCTGGTGCCCTCTCATCTTAGAAAGACATGTCTGGAGTATTTCTTCCTCTGCCAAAAATTAGCTTTTGTTTCAAATCAGACTTTACTGGTTAACAAATGTTAAATAAATAAAAATGACAAGCACTGGAATTTCAGACTTCATATTCTTCAGAAAGTACATGCAAACACAAAACCTATTATTATAGCAAGTTTCTAAGTTTATAAGATGGATATTTGAAATTTGTCCCTATTTTTGGGACTGTATTCCCCCATTATTGGCTTTGTCCAGGTTTTTTTGCCAAGGTTGAGAGCTATGGTGATAACTGAACTCACTGAATATGTTTGGGGGCTGTATTTCCCCATTATTGGCTTTGTTCAAGTGTTTTGTGCTAAGATGTTGACAGCTATGGCGAGAACTGAATTCAATGAATGTAGCCATTTAAGTTTCAGTGTTCCTCTTTTATAAAATAGATGATTGATTTGGCATAGTGGTATGTTGCTCTGACTGTTTTGCACAGGGTCCTGGGTTCAATGCTTGACAGTGAAATGTATGGTGGTAATACAGCATTTTATTCTAGCAACTTTCCAACATTATACAAGCAATGTTTAAAATGTGTCCCTGTTTTTTGGTCTTTTGCCCCCCCCCCTAAATTTTGGCTTTTTCCAGATTTCTTGTGTTGCAAAGTTCAGAGATACAGCTGAGTGTCAAGTAGATTTTTACAAGAAGCTGAGAGCTACAGGGGAACAAAAGTTTAGTTATGCTTATGCTGAGTCTGCTTGTATTGTTAATAGCACAACAGATAGTGTACTTGCTTTCGATGTAGAAGGCTGTGGGTTCTACTCCCACAATAGGGTAGATGCATTGCTGATACTGTACTGTATTGTAAAGGGCTGGATGCTGCAGTCATTTTTGGTGAAGATACCTAGTAACTTTGAACCTGTTATCAGTTTGCCATCCATTCCCTATTGCAATATTACTAGCTTATCATTTTTTAATGAAACATAGGCAATTTATTCCTCAAGGGCAACAGACACTTTATTTGTAGATGAAACAATGACCTATAAAGTTGTTTGCTAGCAGCAAGGTCTTCGTTAGTTACAGCTTTCTTTAATGTGGAATTATTTAGATGACTTTTACTTCTTCAGAGATTGTGCATATTTACTGATACTGGTGGACTGTAGAAGTTTGAGTAGACTTTTATGACAGAAATGTTCTGAATTGGGCAGTTTTGTCATTATTGGTACATGCATTTTTTTCATTGTTTACTGGAAAAATGTTCTGAATTGGGCAGTTTTGTCATTATTGGTGCATGCATTTTGTATCATTATTTACTGGAAAAATGTTCAAAACAAATTAAAAATGCCCTCTACAGCTATACTATATTGTACAAGGAATATCATTTAATAAAATCTGAAAGGTGTATCAAAGACCACATGTATGTTTCATGTGCAAGGGGCCTATGATTTGAAAACAGCCCAAAGTTAATCTTTATCTGTCACTGGCAAAATGTATTTTTTTTAATGTGGGTTTCAATGCTGTTTCAATGAATGTGAGTTTCAAGGGCAGAGAAGCTTTAATGCTAAGTCTGTTTTCATTGTGAGATTGCATTGCTTTGTTTAGCAGATGTCTTAGTGTTTGTGCTGTAAAATGCAAAATAAAATATTCAAATGAAGTCCAAATCAACATAGAAGTAAAGCAGTATGCACATTAGTGTTTATGGTAAATGGGGTGAAATAGCCAAGTAATGGTTCACTGGAATAGCTGAAGGGGGGAGGCTCCATTTGACCATGATTTTGTTTGGTGGAATGGCGGCAAACTCAAAGACAGCCCTGGCTGAACTATACCTCTCAACTGTCCAGATTTTCACAGAATGAATAGATTTTTGCTTGTTATTTTTGGTTTGTTCCTCATTAAATGTGTGATTTTCTGGCAAATAATTTAGGAATTAAGTCACTAAATAATGACAGACACTGAGCTTCAGACTTCATAACCTTCAGAAAAATGCATGCTAAAGCAAGACATGTTATTCTATCAACTGTCTCAGTTTATTCAACAATTTTTGTACTGTTTATAAGTATATTTGGCCTTGTCCAGATTTCCTGCATTAACAGGTTGAGAGGTATGTGTAAATAAATTGCTTTAAATAATTAGGCATATCCAAACCTCTGAACTATCCCCGATTTTGGCTCAAAATGTTGCTCTTCCCCTAATAATCCTGCCGCAAAATGGCAATTTTGGAAGAAAACGTGGAGGGTTTACAATTAAGAAATAACTGTAATAATCAGTTATAGATTACTTTTATTTCAGAAATGCATGCAGATTCTTTTTTTGTCAGCTGCTCAGGTTAGCAGTACTAATATTAAAAAAGTGTCCCTTCTTTGACAGGTTCCCAGCTGTATTGTGCGGCTATTTTATATTTTTGCATCACATTTTTGGTCCATTTTCATAAAATTGTGCTTTTTTGGTAAATTAGCAGCAAATCATTAAAGATTGAAGTTAGAAAATAATGACAGACATTTGTGTTTCAGATTTCATACCCTTCAGAAATTCATACTAATGCAAGACCTACTACTCTGTTACCTTTCTAAGTTTATAAGAGCAATATTTAAAATTGTCCTTATTTTTGGGCCTTGTCCCACTTCTATGTATGGCTTTGTCCAGATTTCTTGCTCTGAGGTTGAGAGGTATGACAGCTGTGTCAGGGCCATCACAGTCAGCCAGAGACATTTCAAATTGTGACATACTTGTTGCACCCCACTGCCTCATGTGGTGTGACTCTGGATGTGTCCAAGCAAGGCAAGGAGCAGTTATGCAGTGTAAATGTGCAGAGTATCCCTCCATCCAAGGTAGACACAAGTACTACTTTTATTCTGTCCTTGATTTTGCAGAATGTTCTAGTTTGTCATATTTTTATACTGTTGATTTATGCTTATTATTACTCAGAAAGTGCCTGTTGCTCTGTGTTTAAGTAACAATGCTTTAAGCTTGTCTGAGATTGTAAGATGCAAGTAAGCTTTAATAACCATACTGTTAAAGAATTGCCAACAGTGAAAGCCTTTCTGTTGCCATGCAGAGAATACTTGCATAACTAGATAATGTATAAGCCTTGGGTATTGAAATGCATATGACAGTATTTGTAATAAAGGACAGGATTACATTATTTTAAGAAGCTCATTACATTTGTTGGAGACTTGCAGTCATCTTTGCAGGCTTTACCTGTAAACCAAACAGAATGCCAATCTATTGTGTGTGGTCCATTACCTGTACAGTAATCCTTTAAGCAATGTATCTTGAGCTTGTTTCTTGTTTGCTTTTCATTTTTTACTTTGATCATGTTTTCCCCATGAAACAAGTAGATAGTTGTTGTCAGGCAGAGGTCTTTTTTGGATAAGAAACATTTTTACAAGTGGGGTATCACAGAGATTGGTACTTTCAGCAAGTTACTTGGTACTTTAATAAAGCTGAATATAAATTATAATTAGAACTGCAGTGCAAGGAGAAGTGGTTTGAGTTGAGTGCTGCTTGTTTTTCTTGTACTTGATTTTGACTGGCATTCCAGTAATATATTTAAAAAGTAATTTATTTTTTCATGCCTCACAGCCTTTTTGTTTCCATCTAGATATTAAATAAGCTGTCATGCAGCTAATGCATTGAAATATTCTTCTACACTTCACATTGTCTTGATTGGATTCTCATAATGACGGTTTGGCACCCAGGGCAGCGTATTTAATTAAAGTTCCAGGTTTTGTGGTTTTGAGCATAGCTCTTCCCCTTTCTAGTTGACCACACCCCTTCCCATTGGCCCCACCCATTCAGCTGTCCCCCTTCGATTTGAACTCACCAGCTGCCACTGGCCTAAGGGAAGCAGCAGCACACAGAAGGAAAGAAATGCTAGGGAGAGTTTGAAGTAGAAAGCGAGTATATAACAAATAAATTATTAGATATGGAGCTTCAGAACATAAGCAAATATTCCTGTGTGATAGATGTTATGAGCAAGCATAGCTGTCTCAATGGAGAGAAGGATAAGAGAGTCTGTTGAAGTGATGCCAATAACAGAACTCACATCATGATGGCCTGCAGATGATGTTCTGTTAAATCAAGCAGGATGATACAGGTTTCATGGGGTAAGATGGTAGATAACGTTTTGGAAGTGTTGAGGATGATAATGTGGAAAAGGAACCAGGTGATGTGGCAGCAGTGAATGCAGAAGTTAAAACATATGCAGCAATGACAGAAATTAAAACAGGAAAGCAGCAGCAAACTGAGAATGTATCAGGTTTTATGGCAGCAGATAATGTAGTAACTAAAACATATACAACAGTGACTCTAGACTAAAACTGAAAAGCAGCAATAAACATGAAATAAAACAGTTTTTTTTTGTTTTTGTTTTTGTTGAAATGACCAGACAGATATTATGTATGACATAATTTGGTAATTGTTTTGGGTTTCAAAACTCAAGAAATTCAGTCTTTTATACACATTGGGACAGAGAATTTCTAGCACTTAACACTGGAGACTGATGGACTAATGATTACATTTCTGAAACTGTGTACAAAAAGGACAGTTATCCATGTAGCAATTGGTTGTTTTCTAGAAGAAACTTTAATGTTAAAAAATGTTACATTGCAGCTTAGAAATTATTAACTTTAAGAATACAATGTAAAAAATGCATGCAAGGTCTGTGTGAAACTGTTGATGATATTGTGAAAGTTAGAGTAACATATGGAAAGGAGGGTGAAGGCTAGAAGCTTTTCTGAAATGTTTAAAAAACACTGTGAAACTCTTGCCAAGTGTTATTTTTGTGGCTGGTTAAAGAGGAACTATTAAGATTTTCTAGCCAGTCTAAATCATCCACCCTTTGAGGGGACTTTATCCTCATTTAATTAATGTTTGCATCAAGATACAATGTAACCAGTGTGGGAAGAAAGGACATACAACAAGAATGTGTGTGTACCTGAATGCAGGTTGTGTAAAAAATGGACATAAAATTTTAGATGGCTTTTCAAGAGCAAAAGTAAATAATGAAAAAGAAGGAGGAAAGGGAAAAACATGCATGAAAAAGAAAAACATAAGTGGTAGAGGAGAGGGTAAACTAGGTGAAGAAGAAACTGCAGAAGAAGAAAAACACAAGGAGGGGAAAACTGAGGAGAGAGAGTGCACAGAGGAAGAAAGGTCAGGAGAATGGCTTGATACTGATATTTTTGAAGTTCTAGCCAGTGCAAAAGTTGATTCTGAGAATCAACGATTATTTGTACATAAACTTAGGAAAAATATTCAATTGGAGAAAGATTAAAAATATGAAAATTAAAATTTAAGAAAATTTAATATTTCTTTCCCATAAACTTAAAAAGAAAGAAAAGCAACAATTTTAGAGTAGTTTAGGAAAATGTAATCATTATTAACACAATAAGAAGGATAGAAATACTGGAATGGTGTGCTAAATGCAACGTGGATGTTATTCTGTTAAGAGGATATAACATTCCTGGCAAGTAGAAAAGACATCAAACAGAAAACAAATTTGAGGTGGAAATATAGTATGGAACTTTATAAGTGAATATTGTTCTGGAGGGGCTGTGTTGTGCAAAAAAACAATGAAAATATTAAATGCACATTGATAAAGATGAGAAGGCTAACTTTTGTGGATGTGAGGTGGACAGAAAATGTTTATAGAATTATAGCATTATAATCATATGCAACTGGCTAAGAAAGAAACAGAATACATTTCTTTAGATATTAGACTATATGGTGGTTAACATATAAATTATAATTGAAGGGACTTTAATTGTGATTTAAGAGGAAAATGTAAACAGAAAGGGAAAAATGTAAAAAAAATACAGGTAGTAATAAAATGTGGTATATTAGTTGTGTGGAATAAAAGTCAATGGACTTATAGGAGGGAGCTACCTGAATCTGAAATTGGTAATTTTATATTCTTGAAAGGCTTGGGGAAAGCAACTGGTCATGCAGCTGTGATAGTTTTTTCTGACCATTTAGTAGTATTATTGATGGATGAAATGGAGCATATTAAAATATAAAAGGGAATAAAAAGAATTAATGAGAAATTATGGAATAAAACTGTAGAGTGGGAAACATTGCAGTTATGGAAGGGTCATATAACCATTATGGACTTCTATAAAAAAATGGTCTGAATAGTGGATTGAATTTAAAAGGAATTTTTTTTTCAATGGCAGGATTATTGAAGAAAGTAAGAAAATGTGAAGTAATGGAAAATGTATAAACAATAATGCAAAAGAGTATTACAATATGGAAAAAGAAATATATCAAGGAAATCAAGAAAAAAATAAAGAATTCATGTTTATTCAGGTGTATCATTTACGAGGGACAAGGGAGGAGGTATCTGCATATTTGGGTAAAATTGTAAAGGGAATATTGTTATAATGAAGGAAATGAAAATGTAAAAGGAGAGATAAAAAGAACACAAAATTAAGTTATGAGTATTATATTACAGCATGTGGAAAATATGCATTTCAGCAAAAAGAAGAAAAATAAGAGTGAATGGAAAGTAAAAAAAAAATTAAGAAAGAGTTAAGGAAGAATTTGAAAAAAAGAAATTACTATTAGTGAATTGAATAAAGTACTTAGAAATAAATATTAATTCAGTATCTGACCCAGATGGTATAGTTATGAAATGTGCAAGAAATTAATGGACTGCAAAGAAAGGATTTTGCAAATTAACTGAATGAAAAGTTGAAGGAAGGGTTTGTTTATGAAGAGTTATATAGTGGTATATTAAAATGTATATGGAAGAAAGAAGAAAAAAACTAAATAAAAAATTGGAGATCCTAAATACTAAATAACAAAGATTATAACATTTTATAACAATAACACAGAAGAGAATGGAAGGAAGGATGCTCTATATTTTAGAAGAAAGTATATATGATATAAAATGGAAGGGGTATTAAAAATTGCTATTGGTTGTGAGAGAAATTATGGATGATATTAGTAAAAGGGAGAACATGAAATTTAAGGTAGCTAATATTAGTAAGGCATTTGATACAGTAGGACACCATGCGTCATGGGATGTTATGGAGAAGTGGGGAATAGGTAACAGAATTAGGAGAGAGTATATGTCATCATATCAAAAAAAAGAGTGAAACTGCTAGTGAATGGGTGGCTAAGTAAAGAAATATGCATGAGGTGTGATATAAGACAAGGATGCCTCATGTGTGAAATATTGTTTGCACTGATAATGAATGTGATAGTGAATGAAATAGCTTATTAAATGCAGAATGTTTGATATGAGATGCAAATGGGGTACTAATTCCAGTAATTTTGACATATGCAGACAATTTAGTTGTTGTTCCTAACAGCAAAATATGGATGAGGGAAATTTTGGTTTATCAGAATGGACGTTTAAAAGAAATAAACTGACCTTGAATAAAGACTAAATAAATGTACAAAATGGAGTGACCAGTGTTGGCCAAAACCACTAATACAAAACACGCACTGTCAGCAGTCAGGAAATCTTGAAAAGGTTTTCTTGTGTAGTCGAACACAAATGGCAGCAACCAAAGAATCCTTTACATGAGATGTTAAACTGAGGCTCCATCCCCTGACCGGGGATTTAATGAAAATCAACACTCGTTTCATTTGAACTGTTATTGAGCCAGGCTTTGCAAATGATTCATTGTATAATAAAAGAAACAAAATCCCTTGCATCTCAAATACTTTTAGTATGAGTGTTGATGTTGATGAAATCCCCTGTCAGGGGATGAAAGTGCTCAATCCGATGGATTTCCAGTTTTACTATTAAAGTGGATTTTATTGCTGAATTCTTTGGTTGCTGCTATTTGTGTTTGACTACACAAGAAAACCTTTTCAAGATTTCCTGACTGCTGACAGTGTGTGTTTTGTATTAGTGACCTTGAATAAAGATAAAAGTAAGGATTTGAGTGATGTGATGAAACCTGAAGGCTTGTACTTTTCAATGAATGAAGTATCTTTGCCATGTATAAAATTTGGGAAAATTATGTAGTACTAGTGCAATCAGAGGGTTTGATAAAATAATCTAAAAAATATATGGCTGCTGTGGAAGACATAAAGATTAACATTCAGGGAAAGTTGTATATGGTGAATTGGGAAAATAGCACATCCATCAAATGTTTATATGATACTGGAAATATTAAAAAGGAAATTGTGCAACTGATATTTTCCTTCATATGAGGTTCAAGATTAAATCCAGCAAAAAGGGGTGTGCTATGTATGAGTGATAATGAAGGGGTAAAGAAAGAGAGTGAAAAACTTAATAGTGAGAATGCTTGAATGCAAGTATTAAAGTTCTGAGATATAATGAGAATAAGAAAACAAAGAAAAGGAATATTAAAAGGAAAAATTATTAAGAAAAAATACTAACTTGGAAAATAAAAAAAAAATGATACAGAGAAAGGTAGAAGGGTGTGGAATAATAAAATGATGAATAAATATTATTACATAAATCCATGGGAGCATTTATCAGAAGAGATGATTAAGTTCATTAAAGTATTGAAAAAGTGTAGTGTTAGGAATTACTATGAAGACTGGTAATAAGTGAATTACCAGTAAAAGAGTGGTGAAACTCTGGAAAAAGTTGTGTGAAGAAAATATGTTTGAGAATATTAATGACATAAAGGATATACATATACATATGATTATGTATGCATATTATAAGAACAAGAAGAACAATTATGCAAAAATGGTAGATAAGAGTTTAAGTAATATGGATTATTTGGAATGAAAGCTTTTATGACATTTTGTTTAATAGGAAATGGACTTCAGCATATATATTGCAAAAAAAATAGACGAAGAAGGAGTGGGTGTACATTATGGAAGAATAGCAATGAGGATGTTATAAGAATAATTGTAAATAGTAAAAAATAGAAATACCTAGATATGTACCTGTGAGTAAGTACATTTTGTAAATATATAAATAATGTTTTTATCTTATGTTAAATAAAAGGCCCCTACTCTTGTTGGTATGTGCCATGCAATCTTTTAGATTCACCTGAACTACCAATAACTCAGGCAGATGGAGCCTCAGTTTAACATCTCATGTAAAGGATGACACACTCAGGAGTGCAGCATATGCTGCACTGCAATATCAGAAATCCATCTACCTGGTTTATTAATAGAACCCACAGCCTTTTGCATCAGAGGCAAGTGTACTACCTGCTGTGCTCTAGCAAAGTATATTGGGTAGTTTAAGAAGATAAGGTTGGGAGTGCCATGATTATCATGACTTCAGGGAAAGTCAACATAGCAATAGAGTTGGTTACTGATATATTGATTGGAGAGAGAATTTCATCTAAGGAGACTGATGGTACTAAGGCAAGTAATGGAAGAAATGGATCTGGCAGATGCATGGAAGGAAAAGAAAGGGTAGGTTCCCGGGTTATATTTTTGCCTGGGGATGACAACAAGTAAGTTAGTTATTTAGACAGATTCCTGTTTGACAGGGTTACCCTAGGAAAGATACATGAATTAGTCTTGCAAAGGCAGCAGTATTTGACTGTGCAGTGGTCATCACTGAGTGGGGAGAGGAAATAAATAATAAATAAACATGGGTGTGGAAATTGTTAGAAATGAATATAACTTAAAACTCTGCCTAAGTAGGAAGTAGAGGAGAGCAGACTTAGCAGAGTTGGAAGGACTGCGATGGGATGTAGGTCTTGTGGAGAGGCACAATTCTGGGGCATATAGGAAGGTTGCATACAATGAAGAAGATCAGGATTAGCAGACTGAAATGGAATTGAGGGATGTGCTATAACACAGGTGGAGGAAATGGAAGTAAGTGTGACTTATAGGGTAAGCACATTGAAGCAGGAATTGAAGGAGCTAGAACGCCAGCAAGTTAATACAAAAATGACTTCTGGGGAGCAATACTGCCCAAGGTGAATTGAGCATAAAATTGTTGATGTGAAAGTTAAAGGACAGAGAGAAGAAGGCACAGGCTAGAACTAGGCAAAATGAGATGCAAGTTGCAGGTTAGCTCAAGTAAGGATATTTTAGGAGCATTCCAGGGATATTATAGTTGTCTATATGAGCAAATGCAGGTGGAGTTAGTTGTTTCTGATGGCTGGGATGGGCTAAGATTCCTAGAAAAGAATAGGCAGATGTTATACAATATGTTCAAAATAGAAGAGAAAAGACAGCAGTAGCCATTCAGCCACCAAATATATGAAAGGCTAAGAGACGGAATGTATGCCCTGTAGTGTATTATAAATGTAATGGATTAGAAACTGTAGAAGTTATGAAAGCACTTTTCAGCAGCAGCCTTGTGGATGGTGTATTATCTGCCTTAGTGTTGCTGGCAATAGCCTTCCTTTACTAAATGGCAAATGTGATCCCAAAGCTACCAGAAATGATAGACCTATGTGCTTATTTAATATGGGTGTAAAATGATTGTAAGAGCTTTCACCACTAGGAAGGAGAAGGTATTACCAGGGGAGAAAGATCAGGAAAAGGTTGTCTTTGTCAAATGCAGGCCACTGGGTGACTACTGACAGTTTCTGATTAAAATTTTGGAAGGAGAAGAACAGAGAAGTTTATGGAGAGACAGAGAGATATGGGGAAGAATGGGCTGGTACAGTACACATATGCATACAGACCTTGTCGTGGTTAATTGGGACTTTATTATAAGAACAGTTAAGGACATGATAGGAGAAGATAGGTGGGTGTAAGGGGTCCATACTCTTTATTCATCACAAAGGATAAGAATAGCTGTGAGGAGGGCTTTATCCATGAATGTGAATCTGAATGGGTGAATCTAGCAGCCATGACTCCTGTCCTAGTGCTTGTTCCTGTAAGTGACAGAAAAAATGTTGGACAGAATTTGTAAGTATTTACTGAGAAAATAGATAAGAAGCATATGCAACTGTTAAAAGATATTGAGCAATTGTTACTTAAATTATTTCATTTGTTTCAGGTGTGTGAAGTAGAGGCGGTACAATAATTCCACCCTAATAAGTCTGTAGTTATAAAGACTGCAAGAGAAAGTTGGCATGGGCAGTGTACCCCAGGTCAAATGGTGGGGAAAAGTACTTGGGATGTAAAGTATTCTCAACAGTAATGGAGACAATTAAGCAGGATGCAGTTGAGGTAGAGTAGAGGTGAAAAGAATATTAGATAGATGGTCATTTACGATACATTCACTAGGGAAGAAGATTAGAGGTTGTTAGGGTAACAATACTGACAATGTGTATTTCTTAAGGCTCCTTCAATGTGGCCACAAGACACTTTTTTGATTGGGATATACAACATGTGTAATATATTTCCATGGAATGGTAAAAAGAGCAGGTTATCTTATGGCAAGCTTAGAGTTACTTAAAGGATTTGGGTGGAAAATGGGAAATTTTTGATAATTTGTAATGACTATAAATCTGACACAGAAGATATGAAGACACTGTGGTAATTCCCCAGTATGGTCTAAGTGTGAATGATACCAGCAAGGAACTAGGTGTATGATCCTAAAAATGGAAAGGGGCCTTCCTCAAATCTAGAACAACAGTCTAAGTGTGAATGAAACCAGCAAGAAACTAGGTGTATGATCCTAAAAATGGAAAGGGGCATTCCTCAAATCTAGAACAACAGTCTAAGTGTGAATGAAACCAGCAAGGAACTAGGTGTATGATCCTAAAAATGGAAAGGGGCATTCCTCAAATCTAGAACAACATAAGCAAATTCTTCAAAAACAGTGAAAGTAGCACATTAAACAGGTACAAACTCAAATCACTTAAATCTGCCCCATCCTTTTGAAACCATGCCAAATCTCTGTTGTCAAAATCTTGATGATCAATGATATAAACACCCAACTGCCTTAACACTGTCAAAAGCAGATCATTAATAAAATGGTGAGCCCTTTCAATACCTATAAATTTGTCTGCACACTTACAAACCAGTCATGGCACTCCAACCAAACTATAATCATAGAAGGAAACCTACACCTTAGACCTGCAAAATTATTCACCATCATAGATAGTAACCGCCGCTTTGAAACTCTGCCCAAGTCATTACCTGCCAGATGGAGGACCAAAATACATGGTATCCCAGTCCTGGAGTGAATATCTTCCAACTTGTCCATGACTTGATGCCATCTTAGACCCATAAGGATGCAACCCCAACTCAGCTCCATTTGGTCAAATTGTAGCTTGCTTTGCTGCCCAATACACAAAAGAATGGCCAATATGACAACAACACCACCTAAAAAAAAGAAAAAAGAATAAACATAATTAATGATAGATATTAAGCACCCTTATCTAATATAAGATAAAAATGCTTCCAATGACCACCACCCAATCCTCTTTATTACCTCCACTGACCTCCCTTCCAATGCCAAGTCAAATGCCTTTCCAATCCAAAAGGAATGCATGGAAAATCTTTCACCTTGGACACCTAAACATTGAAAGGCCTTCGAAATCAAGCACAAAAATTGGCTGGCTCCTCTTACCCTACCCTTTCAAGTACAAACAACCAAATCCTGAGGCCAACCTCCATGTGAAAGTTGCAGTTTCTTACTCCATGCCACTGAACAAAGGAACTCCTCCACACATGCATGCAGCACAGTCTGGGTACCCCTACCCTCCTGATCTGTTTTGGATCTCTGCAACCAAATCAACGTTCTGGAAGAAAAATTTAAATTGTCTGTCCACAATGAACCCAAAAGCTCATTCACCCTAAATGCTCCTCTGTACATCCACAGTGCCAAAGTAGCCCAAAATGGGGTAATCTGCTGAATTCCCTACTAACAACTACAACCCTGACAACAAAACCCTATGGGCCTGTTTCATCGATGGCAGCCGCATGTCACTCCTATCACCCATCCAGTACCAGCTGTTCAACATCTGAAGTATTACCCATGATTTGGTTAAATCCATCAATCTTAACCCTGAAGCAAATATGCTAAGAGCTACTAAATGCACCCTAACAGATTTAGCCACCTGTCCCCTCAGCTATACACTAGATGAATAATTCAGCAACAACTTCAAAGACCATACTCTCTTTCTTCAACAGCTTTCACACATGTTCACTAAATGCAGTCAATGCCCTAAAATAAGCATTGCACGTTCATTCTACCCATTACTGCTGAATAAGCCATCCCACTGCATCTGTCAAGATACCATACCTCCTGTGGCAGCAACACTGGTTTTCCACTTTCATCTCTGGATCCACTTGTCGAAACCTAGGAAATTGAAAAAGAGAAAGGCTGTCAGCTATCACATTCCTTGTACCTGGCAAATGCACACTGGAAAAAGAAAAATTAATCAGAAAACTTTGCAAAACAAACTTCCTTAAAACTCACAAAAGCTACTTAGATTTAGAGGTTTTAAAATCTGTACTACTGTCAAGGTGTCTGAATTAAAAAACACCTTCCTGTCATGCAAATGATCCTGCCCAAATAGACATCAACTTCAGAAAAGCCACGCCCCTCTTCCACTCTTTTTCCACTCATCTGGCCACAAATCCGCAAACCATTCTCTACTGAAATATGTACCCATTTCCTGTCCCACCCACAGCATCTGTAAAAAACTGCAAATCCTCCTGCACTACCCAACCAAAAAGAGATGCCATTAAAAATGGTTAGAAAATGACCACAGATTCAAATCTGCTCAACTAATTTATTAACTCAATGGTATTTGCTTTTCCCACCCTTTAGCAGAAATGCTACTAACCTGCTAAATGTTCTGCCTGAGGTTATTGCCTGACATGCAAAGTTCAAAAGACATAACAGTTCCATGATGTCCCAAACCCGCACCTTCTCCTTGGCCATAAACAAACTGATCTTATCCTTCAAACGTTCTATTTTTTCTTTAGGAAAACAAAAACGGCCTTGACCTGCATCAACTGTCAGCCCCAAAAACATAAGGCCTTGGGCAGGCCCTACAGCTTCTTCCTTGTGAGCAGAACACCCAACTCTTGACACATTTATGTATTTGATAATTGTTGACCGGGATAGTCTGACACAGCTTGCTCCCTTTTTCAGCGGAGGCCCAAGGAGAAAAGCCCCACAGTACAATTAAGCAAATAAAAATTCACAGGATTGAAGTCAAATACAGTAAAATACAGTAAAAGGTATACAATAAAAGGTTAAGCAAATGACCATAAGTGTACAGGAAGAGATTTCAACAAAAGAGACATTTGTACTGAGTATCAAGAATTGAGACAGGCATTGACAACAGAGTGCCCAAAAAATGCAAAAATTGTCTACAGTGGTCAATTATGTAATTCATAGCAGTTTGTAATACAAGTTAGTAGAAAAGATAATAGAAGGTAGGATGCAAGTTGAAGATTACCAGGAACTAGGAAGTGAAGGAACATGGAGAGCAGTAGTAGTTACTCATTGTAATACACAGGAGGTTAGTTTAGACAGCATAATGGGAGGAAAGGAAGGAGTAGGAAGGAAGGTGAGGAAAGGAGAAGATAATGGAGGAGAGAGGGGAGGGTTCAAGTCTGATGATTGCAGTGACCAGTCCAGGTGCTGTATAGGTAATTTTTGAGAGTTTTTTTGAATTCTTGGACATGGGTAATATTTCTGAGGACCGAGAGAAGTTTATTCCATGAATGAGCTGGAAAGTAGCTGCACAGGTTTTGCCCAATGGATTTTTTAGGTTTGGGAATCTGCAAGAGACATTGGTCTGAGCTTCTAAGGAAGTGTGGGGGGTTATAGGAGGAGACAAGGATGATATGCTTCGGCAAGATGAGGGCTTGTTCAGGACAGAGTGGATGATGAGAAGTTGAGTAAATAAGAGTTGGTTAGAAAGCTCTAGCCAGCTGAGTGTTCGGAGAGTGTGACGGTGGTGTGATTTTGTAGGCAGATTAGCTGCAAATCTAGCCACTTTGTTGTAGGTGGTTTTGAGTCTGGAAAGTAGAGAGGACTGTAAGTTGGTTAAGATTTGAGAGCTGTAAAAAAGGTTAGGGAGAAGATAAGCTTGGGCAAGTGAGATTCTAGAGTTGGATATGAGAAAGCCTTTGTTTTTATCCATTAATCCAAGTTTTTGGTGGGTTTTCTTGATACAGTGATGTACATGAAGGTTGAATTTAAGTTGGTTATGTATGATTTCTCCAAGGAGCTTAGTGTGTGTGGGGGGGGGTCAGCTGAGATAGTAGTGTTGTTAAGAGATGAGATGGTGAATGAGGCTTTTAGATGGTAGAGATATTTGGGTAGGAAGAGAAGAAGTTTGGTCTTTTTTGGGTTTAGTATGAGTTGGTTGTTAGTAAACCATGTTTCAGTGAGGTTAAAGGATGTTTATGTTAAGGTAGACAGGCTGGTGGGGTTGGCAGCAATGGTGATGATAGTAGAGTTGTCAGCATACTGAATGAGAGATGATGGAGTACTGGATGTGTGAAGTTGGTTAATAAAGATGTTGAAAAGAATGGGGCCTAGAATTGAGCCTTGTGGGACGCCCATTTTGATGGGCAGAAAGGGAGATACAGCAGAGACCCATTTGACAGATTGCTGTCTGTCTGTAAGGTAGCTGGAAAAGCAGGAGATAGTAGCTGGGAAGAAGTTGAGTTGAGAGAGTTTGGAGAGGAGGCTGGAGTGAGAGACAGCAAAATCTGAGGGTAATGCTACTTAATGCTATAGGTCTAAACCTCAAAATGCACTCACTCAAGGAATTCCTTAAATGGAGAACATCGACATCTGTGCAGTGAAAGAGACCTGGTTCAAGGCGCCAGAGGGCACACCTGCATTACCAGGGAATAATTCATACCACACCTTTTGGCCACCTAACCTGGACTGAAGCACTAAAGGTGGAGGCGTGTCCATATTCATTAAGGATATCCACGCCTCCAGGCTAGTTGCTCAGCATAATGCATCTGAGGTTATCCAAGTGCAACTAACTAACTGGGCAAGACCGCAATGCAAATTGTAGCTTGCTACAGATCCCACACCATGCCCCAGGATTCCCACTCCTCATTTCTTGATGCACTGGAAAATATTAGGGTACAACCTAACACCCTAATAATGGGTGATTTCAACTACCCCACCATTAACTGGGAAAACTACTCAAGTACCAACTCTTGTGCTCAACGTTTTCTGGAATGCATAAATTCCAATGCCTTGGATCAACTTATCCACACCCCCACCAAGGGCAGCAGTATCCTAGACCTGGTCATTACCAACATGGGCAATCAGTGTTCCACACCAGAGGTCAATTCCTCGTTGGTCAGATCTGACCACAAGCAAATCACCCTAGACATCCACATCCCACTCCCACCCCATGCCCCCCCCCCCCATTAGGGAAACCATGGTAAAAAATTTCTCCAAAGCCAACTTCACGCTTCTTAAAACAGAAGTGGCAAACTTTACGACACCCATGCTGACGGACAATATAGATACAACTGCTGAATCCTATACAATTGCACTTTATAAGCACTTACACGAGTGCATGGATCGTGCAATCCCTAACAGAACCAAGATGCTATCCTCCAAAAAAAGGAAGCCAATCTGGTGGTTCCCTGCTATAAACAAACTCTACAACAGAAGAAAGAAACTGTTGCAAAAAAGAGTAAAATCCCATGATTGGAGGAACTCCGTGGTCAGCCTCAGTAAGTAGCTGAGCTCCCTCATAAAATTCTCCAAAACTAGTTACGAAAATAAAATTACCACTGATCCTAAAGACAACCACAAAGCATTCTATAGTTATGTCAAGAATCTCAATGGCAACACTCAGATCTGCTCTGAGTTAAAGCACAATGGCACTAAATATACAGAACCAACTGATATTGCCAACATCCTGGCAGATAGGTTCAGTGCTAACTTTACCCCTCTCTCATCCCCTAAAGGGCCCATCTCTATATTGGAAGAATGCAAAGTACCTGTAATCATGGTTGCACAGGTAAAAAACACACTCTCCAAAGCCAAGAACACAGCATCCATGGAACCTGACAATATCCCAGGCTGCGTTCTACATGAACTACAGAATGAACTGGCACCCCACCTAAGTACCATGTTCAATCATAGCCTCACCTCAGGGTTTGTGTCCACTGATTGCCACACAGCAACGGTTATCCCACACCACAAAGGGGAAGCCACCATGGACCCCGGAAACTACCGCCCCATTAGCCTGACGAGCCTGGTCTGCAAGGCTATGGGGTGTATCATCATGGAACTTATAAACAATTACATTGGTAATCTCAGAACTCTGGGATTGTAAAAGGCAGATCATGTCTCCTAAACCTGATAGACTTCTTTGAAGCGGTCACCAAAGCCGTAGATGAGGGTAAGGTGGTTCACACAGCCTACCTAGATCTTGCCAAGGCTTTTGACACCATCCCCCACTCTGGAATTATAGACAAACTCACTAAACTAGGTATAAATCCCTATGTCACAAGCTGGGTTGCCAACTGGCTCACTGACAGAATCCACACTGTGAAAGTAGCAGACTCTAAATCCAACTTCAGACCAGTGACAAGTGGAGTACCACAGGGTTCAGTCCTAGGTCCTCTCCTGTTTGGTATGTACTTCTCTGAAGTACAGGCTAACACAGAAGGCCTTTGGCTAACAAAGTTCGCAGATGACTGCAAACTAGGAGCCATAATCAAAACTCCTAACGATGTGGACATCCTACAAAAGGGCCTCACTGAGACAGATGCCTGATGTCAAAGCCATGGTCTCAAGCTCAATGCCAATAAGTGCATTGTCATCCCTTTTGGTAAAAACTCTGTACTCATGAACTACCACATAGGCGGTAGTCTACATAACACCGAAAGTGTGATAAGAGACCTTGGGACACAGGTGGACAGTAGTCTTTCCTTTGGTAATCACATTGCCACAGTAGTCAGGAAATCCTTCTACGTGGCACACCTCGTCACAAAAGGTTTCTCATCCAGGGAAAAAGAGGTCATTGTTCCCCTATTCTCATTACTCATTAGACCCATTATAGAGTACAATGCCCCTTTTGGTATGTACCTCACAAGACATCTACAACTGGAAAGGCTGCAGAACTACCTTACAAATAGGATTACTGGCCTTAAACAGATGCCCTACGCAGACCGTCTCAAAAAACTCCAGCTTTACTCTGTCACATATCGCCTACTCAGGGGCGATCTCTGCCTAACATACAAAGCTATGTCAAATCCAGAGCTGTTGGACATGCTCCACATAAAGAAATCCCAATCCCTCTGTGCTACATGCTCAAGGGACCTAAACTTTGTCACCACAATAAACATAACATGCTGGAGGGATAGATTCTTGTCCCAGAGACTTCCCATACGCTGGAACAAACTACCTATCTATATCAAACAAAGCTCCTCATTAGCACTCTTCAAGAAAAAATCTTGATGATTGGATGGGAGATTGGAAATTCACCCCGGGGATCACTTCTGTGGCTCTGCTTGACAGGGGCACAGGAAAATAATTTTCTTGGGTGGCCAAAGCCAGGGTACCCTTTAGATAGGCTTATATAGTCCCTAGGGCCAATAGCCTAGTACCTACCTATGAACCTACAGTGTCAGAGGTTTTGGAGAGCTCGATGAAGAGGTAAGAAACTAGTTTATTATTGTCTCTAGCTAGGCAGATGGAGTTTGGAAAGGAGATGAGGAGAGTAGGGGTGCTGTGGTGGGGATGGAAGCCATGCTGGGTAGGGGTGATGAGGTTTTGTTTTTGAGTAAGATAAGCCAGTAATTGTTTATGAACATAATGCTTGAGAATATTAGAGATGGGAGAGAGTATGGCAATGCGTTGATAATTAGAGAGCTCTACAGAATTTCTACCTTTATAGATAGGTATGGTGTGGAATTTCTTCCAAAGAGTAGGACAGTGGATTCACTGATTGGTTGATTAATAAGGATGGAGTCTAGGTATGCTAAGGAGTTAGCAGCAGCCTTTAGAAAGAGATGTGGCAAATTGTCAGTTGATGGGAACATGGCTTATGTTTGAGAAGAAGATTTTTAATGTAGTTAGTTGGGATGGGATTTAGTGAGAAAGGGCAGTTTTGAGGTAGGGGTGGTATGAGGTGAGGGGTTGGTTGAGTTGGAACCTGGCATAAGTTTGCTGATGGTATCAATGAAGTAAGAATTAAAAATGGAAGCAGTTTCTTGGGATGAATTATTAGGGAAGGGGTTAAGAGTTTGGTTGGGTTGGAAACTGGCATAAGTTTGCAGATGGTATCGATGAAGTAAGAATTAAAATTGGAAGCAATTTTTTGGGATGAATTATTCGGGCAGTGGTTAGGAGTTGTGGGATTTCCAGGGTGGAGAACTTGGTTGACAGTATTGCAAAATTCTTTGGGATTTCTAGGTTGTGTAGTTTGGGGTGTGTGGTAGAAGTGTATTTTTATTGATGTTTATGTGGTTTTGGTCAGGTTTTTGAGTTCCCTATATTTTTGGAAGTGTGTGCAAAATTTCTTAGTCCAGATTTTCTATGCAGAATCTCTGCTTTGGATGAGAGAGACTGGGTTGAGTTGGTGAGCCAATGGGGAGCAGTAAGATTTGACTCCGACAGTTCTGGGAGGGGATAGGGAGTTTAGAGTGTTTAGAAATATGGAGTTGAATTGAAGAATGGCTTCATCAAGAGACAGGGAGGAAAGGAAGGATCAGTCAATTGTGGAGAAACAGTTATTGAAAATATCAGGGTTGAAGTAGGTTAACTTATGGCATTCCTTAATTGTATGCGGTTTAGTGAGGTGGGGGTAGAATCTATGGATATGTATATGGAAGTGGCCAATAATTGAGTTTGGTAGGGATTCTGGGTGGTGAAAGAGATCAGGTTGGGATACAAGAATCCAGTCTAGGATAGAACTGGTATTTGTGGGTTTGTGAAGAAAAGTGGGAGAAGAGATAATTTGGGTATACCCAGAAAGGTGTGTGCTGGTGGTAGAGGAATTAGAGGTGAGGGTAAGCCAATTCATGTTAACATCACCTCATCTTATAGTTTCATTATGTATACTGTCAGCTATTCAGTGAAGAATCTGTTCTAATAAGGGTATGTTATCTCCAGGGAGTATGTAGATGGCAACTATAGTTAGGGTTTTTATGGTTGTTTAGTTTGCAGTTAGCAATGGTGAGTTCAGCTGGGTGAAAAGAGGGGGAGAGGGTTGATTAGAGGGGATAAGGTAAGGAGGTCTGAGTACATAATGGCAATGCCTCCACCTTTTTTATGTATTCTATTGTGACATAGGATGCTGTAGCCAGAGGGAGAAATTCATTGTCTGTGTTACGAGGTTTGAGCCATGTTTCAGAGAGAGTAATTATGATGAGGGAGTATTGGGCTATCCAAGAATGGAATTCAGTTATTTTGTTAAGAATGCTATGGATGTTAATGGAGTAAATGGAGAGCTATTTGAGACTAGAGTAAGGTGCCTGCAGGAGTGTGAGTACTGTTGGTGGGAGATGATGAGTTAAAGTATGGGCTGAAGTTGAGGTGAATGTCACCGGAAAGTAGAAGGATGTTACAGACGTGGAGTAGCAGTGATAAAGTGGGGTAGGGTGAGAGAAATTTCAGTTTGCTTTTATAATGTGGAAGGGTCTAGGAAGGGAATCTAATTTTTGGGAGAGTGTATTCAATACAGGAGAACAGAGTGGGAGATATGGGAGAGGAGTAGTGTGTTTGTTGTGTAGTGGGAGGAGGTAGGGGGAGTTGGATCCAGGTTCAGCTGAGTGTGATAAGAGGGGAGGTTAGATAGGAGTAGAAGAAGAAAGGATGTAAGGAGAGGGAGGAACATAGTGAAGGGTGAGAAGTAAGATGGGAGGGTCGTAAGTATGTGAGTGAGGGTAGATATGCGGGATTAGTTTAGGGGAGGGGGAGGGATGTCGTGAATTTGGGTGGTGTTGGGTAAAGTTTGAAGAATGGGAGGTGGGGTTGGATAGAAGGGGTATGATCTGATTGGCTGAGGCTTACATGAAGTTGGAGTGTAGAGGAGGTGAGGAAACAGATGGCTAGCTATGGCTAGCTATAAAGGTAATTGATGCAGGGGTGCATGGGAATGGGGGTTGGGTAGGGTTGCGGAGTGAGCCCGAACATAGTGAGGACAAATGGAGCAGGAAGGAGCTTGTTTTCTGGTTGTATCTGTTTCAGAGACTATCTGTAAGCTAGTAAGTTACCACTATGTAGCAGTATGTGGAGGGAAAAGACGTTAAGGTACAGGGGTATTAAGATCTTTCAAAAGTCAACTAGAGACTAAGTAGAATAAAGGGAGAAGGCAAGAGAGAGATAAGAATAAAAAAAAGGATGGAAACTTGGAATTAAATAGTAGGATGTAAACTTCTGCTAAAGAGAGCTAGTTATACGAAGACCGTTGCAGCAATGACTGTGTAAGACACAGAAATGGTAACTACTGGTGTCTTGTGGGGGAGTGACAGTGGGAAATGTGGAGGAGGAGCTAGGCATTCCAGTGATGTACGGCAAGTACTAGGTTATAAACATAATGTTTATACTATAGAATCACATGTCAGGTTGGAAACATACAATTACTTACTGTACTACTGCGGTTTCCAGAAAATGTCGGTAGATAGGAGCACCCGGATGGCAACTAAAAGTTCAGGCATGGAGCTTAGACCTCTGTGTTATAGGGGAGACCAGGGCTTACATCCTATGAAAAATAAAAATGTGGACAATTATGAGAGAGGGAAAGAAGGAGGTAAAGTAAATGTTTCAGTGTATGCTGTAGCTGGAAAAAGATCAAGAGAGGCAGGGCTAGGAGACAAGGTGGAGAGCTGAAAAGACTTTAACAGACTGTACAGTGAGACTTAGTATAAACGATGCAGTTAGGAATTAGCTGGATAGGCACCATTAGAGTAAGAGAGAACATAAGCAATGCAAGCAGTTATGCAATAACAATAACAACTATGTTTTAATTTAGCTATGCAGCAGAAACAACTCAGACATAGTTCTAAATAACAAACAACACATGTCAAGAAAAACCTGCATTCCTTCAATAGTTCCCTCAAAACCTTCATCTACTAACAGGAAATAATCCAAATTATGGATGGCCCTCTGACTACTCACCCTTTGCTGCCATATCCAGTGGAATTAAATTTCTCAAGAGTGGCACAAGCCACACCACAACCAATGGGCATGGCTTTATTGAAATAAAAGTTGTTAACAACATACCTAATAATGGCCATTCTTCTTCTAATACTGGCAACAAACAAAATGCCAATTCAATATCAACCTTCACTAGCCAAGGATTCCCAACCCTCTTAATTATCTCTACTGCCTCATCCAAAGATGCATACCTGATCTGTGAGTCCTGTCTGCAAATAAAATCATTGACAGACTCACCTTGCAGGAAGGATAAATGGTGAATCATTCAATACTCCCCAGATGACTTTTTAGGAACCAATCCCAAAGGAGATACCTTAAAACTAACAAAAAGAGTATAAGCAAAAGGACCCAAAGCCTACCCACCTACACCTCTTTTCAAATGAGACCCTGCAAAATCTCTTTCTTCATCAGACAGAATGCAAATTTTTCTAAATTTAATTTAAAGTTTTTTAACAACCACACCATCCCCAAGCACCCTGATGGAAAAAAACTTCTTAAAAGAAACCCAAAATCAACTCATCAGCAGCCATTGAATCTGGAAAACTTGAAAAAGCCTGTCACAAAGATTGTACTTTAATGGGCAAATGGGAAAGCAAGCTTGCCTCTCTGCCCTCAAAAACACCCCACCCTCTAATGCCTTGCTAACCTTGCAATGAAGGGAGACCAACCACATTCTGGGCCAAAATAGCACGCAGCTAGTCCCCTTCTCGACACTGACACTGTGAAGTCCAATGCCCCCAGCACAAATCAAATAAGTGTGCAAAAATATACCCACATGCCAGGCACACTTCCATGAATTAAATGCTCAGCATGCACAAACCATCTCTCCCCCTACCCTATTTACTCTAGGTAGGCTAGTTGTGCTATCCAACATAGTAGCAAACCAAATATCTGGATGGTGCACCTCTCATTTCAATGACTGATCAAACACCTTCCTTTCATGGAAACACTGATATTGCCAAAACCATGCATTTCATGGATTGCTAAAAAACAGGCTAACAGTGGTAGATCTTGGGAGCTATCTTTCTCCAAACAGACCGCCATATAATAAACAAAACCTAAAACCCAATTCTTCCAAGTCCTGGCTATAAATCCTCCAGCTCTCTTCTGCCCCAGAGCTGCTAGAGCAGCCAAGATTACATATTACCTGCCATGTCTACTTCATCCAGACACTGTAATCCATATGTGTCGATCAGCTCAAATATGTCAACATATTCACTTTTCCATATCTTCTCATTTACTGAAGTCTGAATTTGCTGGATAAGAAAAACTTCCACTTCCCCTGTTGCCAATGTTTGAGTAGCCAACCAATCCCCTGGGTGAATTCCCAAAATCCAAACTCACCTCATGCTGAAGTTGACCCACTCACTCCATCTCTGATCCTAAACTCCCCAACAACAGGGTCCCCTTCCCATCCCCTGATGCATCCAAACCAGGGATACTACCAAGTGCCTGCTTGCACCATCCACACAAATCCCGATTACCCCTACAATACCCATCAAGTAACTCCCACAGCAACTCATCTAAACCTTCCAAAACAGCACATTCAACCCAGGCAGTAACTGATCCAACATTAACCCTACCCACCTTTCAGATATTATCATTACCTGCAACTGCACACTTATTTTTTTTTCAGCAGCAACACCCTGATAGACAGAGCTGACTACTGACATCTTGGCATATTTAATTCTGGTGACAGATATCCATCTCACTGGCTGCTCTCATCTCTTGCTTCCAGCCCCACTGGAAACTTCAGGCACAGGTGTATCTTCTACACATGCATCCTTGAATAACTCCTCTGTCTGAGCTGTGACAGCTGCCCGTCTCTCCTTCAAGCTGCGGGTGTTTGCCATCTGTAAACACAGAAAAATACATGAGCCAGGCAAGACGAGAAAAAAAAAAAAACACCCCTCCCCAATGCAGTGTCACATGTCTCGTATTCAGTTGAGACACTGAGGCACTGGATGGGTTTGGGTCATTTATCGTACATAAACACACCAGGAGCTATAACTGGAAAATATACTTAGAACTTCACATGCTTGCTGACTGACTCATTGCTTCTAACACATTCATATGTGCATCTCTTTTCAAGCTAGCACTCATTCTGAATGGCTGCACAAAATAGCACTGATCTTGTACGTGCTCAGTAACTTATATGCAAGTGCTGTCTAGCTACAATGGCTAAGTTCAAGATACACACTGATCTACATCCTCCTTCTTTGATTTGTTTGACATGCAGTAGGAGAACAAGCCATTTTATAAGCTAGATATCACATCAACATTTAACAACAAATTTTAACTTAAGTCCAAGTTGCTCTGTATTTCGGATTGGGTCTGGAAATTCTACCAGATCTGGTCATATAAAAACTTTGGGTTTAGCAACAGGGACCGTCTCTGCGGATACTCTCACAATTGGAGCTTTGGGGAGTGCATCAGGATTATTTGAAGAAAGTACACTGTCCTCTGGAATTCAGACAGGTGTAGAGTCACTCTAAGAAATAGAGTCTCTGGCACAGGCAATCTGCTGTGTCACTGGTTCGGAGACTGGTAGTACATGCCTTTGATTCCTTCTGAAATTCATTCCTTCAGATAGTTCGATGTAGGATCTCTGTTCTTCACAAATATTTTTGATGATTTCCACTTGGTCATGTCCGTCTTAATGGTCTGAGAGGTTTGCTGGATTTACCTTTGTGACTGGCGTTTTCTCAAAAGTTGAGTTTTTGAGCATTCTTTTGTTCTGTGCATTTGTTACTAACAATTGTACCCTGATTGGAAGAGTTATTCTAGTCTGTCTGAACATCAGTCTCTGAGCAAGTGAACCAAGCAAGTTATCTGGAGGAATGCTCCTGAGATTTAATAAGTTAAGGAAAACATCTGTACCATCTCTCTTGGATATCTCTAGAAAGTGCTTTGCACTCTATGTTCAGCTAACCCTTTGGATTATGGATACTCAGGACTATTAGTAATATGAACAAAGTCCCAAGACTCAACAAATTTCTTGAACTTCTGACTTGTAAACTGTGCACCATTGTCAGAAATTACTTTGTGAGGACTACCAGGGACAGAAAAAATGTCTCTTCAGTTTTGTAATGACAGTACTGGACATTAAGTTAGGAAGGAGGTCAAGTTCAAACCAATTTGAAAGAGAGTCAAGTAATGCTGAAAATATCAGTACCAACCATCGACCATGGTAATTCATGAATCTGGTTTAGCCGAAGTGGTTCTTTTTGTTGGTACTATTTAGTGCTGCTGCAAATTGAACATGCAAGAGTTTCCCTCTCTATATCTTTGGAGATAGAAGGCCAATATACTATGCCTCTTGCCCTTCTTTTGGTTGAATCAGTAACCATATGACCATGATGCAAAATTTGGATATATTCCTGTTGTAATGCTGAAGTAATTACCACTTTAGGACCTTTCATGATGATTCCATCTTCCTTGGTAAGGAAAATACTTCTGTGTGTCAAGTGGTAAACTGGTTTGTCATGCTGGCCATCCTTGATTGATAAAATGTTTCAGCTTCTGGAGAACTGGGACTGAAGCTTTGTGATTTCTGAGTTCATCAAGACATGATGAGGAGAAATTTCTGATGTCCATGATTTCAAAGTATGCTTTCTCATTTTTATGCTGTTCTGTTATTTGTCTGGGTGCTCATGACAAAGCATCAATAAGGTATAAATATTTTCCTTTCGTCTAGAAAATATTGAAATTGTACTTTTGCAATTTTAATATCATGCATTGGAATCATGCTGAAGCTGTATGCATTGGCTTTTTCAAAATTGTCACTAGTAGTTGGTGATCAGCCTCTATTTGGATATGTCTGTCATAAATATAGTAATTGAACTTCTAACATGCGAACACTACTGCCAAACATTATTTCTCTATTTGTGCATAACGCATCTCTGAGTTAAGGTTCTTGATGTATAAGCAACTGGTATGCCTTCTTGATGATATGCTGCACCAAGCTCATTCTTTGAAGCATCACAAGAAAAAGTTACAGGTTTATGAACATCATAATTTCTCATTGTGGGTGGACTGGCAATTTTCTGCTTCTGAACATCAAATACTCTTTGGTGTTGTTTGAACCAGGACAATTTTACATTTTTTGCATGTTATCTCATATAATGGTGCTGAAAGCTCACTCAAGTCTGGGATGAACATTCCTAAATAGTTGACCATATCAAGAAAACTTTGTAAAGATGTGACATTCTCTGAAACTGGCATCTCAAGAATTGTTGCTTGCTTAGACAGATCTGGTTGTAAGCCAGAACTTGTAAACAAATGTCCCATGTAACTAACTTCTTTCAGTTTGAATTTGCATTTCTGTGGATTCAGTTAAGACTGATTTCACATGCACAGTCTAGAACTTTCCTGAGATGTCTATCATGTCCGTCTTCACCATTTCCCCTACATTAATGTCATATACTATGATATAGCACATGGATAACCAGAAAAAAATTGTCCCATTGCAAGTTGAAATACTACCCTGGCAGAATTGATTCCAAATGGAATTCTCAAAAATCTGTACCTGCCAAATGGTGTACTGAAAGTGGTTAACAATGAAGATTTGCGATCCAGTGAAATTTGCCAAAAGGAACTTTTTGCATCTAAGACTGAAAAAATTGAAGCATTTGGCATGAGAGTAGCTACCTCTTCTACTGTACACATTAAATGAGGAGGACACTTAAGTGCTTTGTTTAAGTCTCTCGGATCAATACATATTTGAATATCATCTGAGCTTTAGTTATGAGCTAATACCATGGAGGATACCCATTCAGTCAGTTCTTTTATTGGAGTAAGGACACCCAAATTCATCATTTTGTCTAGTTCTGCTTTTACTTTGCTCTGCACTGCTACCGGAACCTTCCTTGCTGTTCTGACATCTGGGCTTACTACATAGTTTAACTTCATGGAATATGTGACTGGAAGTTTGGCAAGCTCATCTTTGAAAATATCAGCATATTCACTAAAAATACTGTCTGTAAAATGGTCGTTGTTGTTCATACTTACATGGTGAGCCTCTTTATTAAATGAAATCAGTCCCATTCTCATACTGATTTTGAGGCCTAACAATGACTGCACATGTCTTTTGACTATGTAAAACTGCAAGTCATAGCTTTTTTTCTGCAGAATGGCATGAAAGAACTACTGTGCCATCAGTTTGAATCTCTTACCACCATTAGCAACTAGTTTTGCACACTTTGTGAATCAAGTTTCTCACCAGCTTTTACTGTTTTATCTGTGCTGATATAACATTACACTTGGATCCATTAATTTGTACAGTATAAAATATTTCACTCTTTGCTGCCAACAGGTAATCTACTGTGTTATCTGTTTCATCAGTCACAGAGACACCGTCAACATAAAAAGTTTGCTCATGGCTCTCTATCTGATCTACTTGCTTCTTCAAATGCTCTCTTTTAAAAAAAGCATGTGCCACTTTAGACTTGCAAAGTCTTTTTAAATGATTCCACTTTTTACATTTGTGACATTGTTGACCAAAAGCTAAGCAGTTTTCTCATTTAGGTTCATGACTGCCTCCACAGTTATGGCAGTTAACAATAAGATTGTTTGTTGACACACCCTTTGGTTTATATTTCTGTTTCATCTTAGCTTTATGGCATACACTACCAACATTCATACTGACAGATACTGTATGAGGCACTGCATGCATGCTTTCCTCATTCGTAAGCATATTCATATGCTTTTCTTTAAGCTCATGTATTTGACAAATCTCGATGGGTTTGCTTAGGGTTGCCAGGTTTCTTTGCGGCTAAAACCGGACTAAAGTCACGCCCCTCGCATCACACATAACTCCACCCATTCCTACCCCTCTCCCGCCCACGCCCCACCCATTTTGTGACATCACAGTGACATCAGCTGATGGGACCACCCACTCTGATGACTTAAGCCGTACTTAAAGGGAACAACGTATCTCCCGTGTGGAACAACACCAAAAGTTCACAATATGATCCACACTAGTGTTTCGAACCACAGAACAAAGTATTAGCAAAATAAATCCACCGGAAAGGCTAAATCCACGAATGTATTTAATAAAAAATGCAGCAGTTTCAAACGTTAAGCGCTTTCACTAGACGCAGCTAGCTTCTTCAGAACGGTTAAAACAGCTGATTTCACCTTATTTTAAATAACAAAGCGCGCCAAAAAAACTAAAATACATTATTTTAAAGTCATATATACATTATAAAGATAATGTCATACATGTTAAAAATACAATTTTTAAATTCTTAAACAACATATATATACAATTAAATACCTCTATACTCTACAGAAAATTAAATATAAAGAATATTAACTTCTATTGCTAAATCTAATTTAATTTAATATGCATAACACAGTGAACCTGTGCTGGTACTGCAGTAAGTATAAATAAAATATATACACATGTGAATTACTGTTGTTCAATTGATGTTCAACATCAAGAGGGGCTTAATGGAAAAATAATCATTAATGCCCGGTCTTTTATTGGCATCCGTTAAGATTTGCCAGTATAACTCTCTAAAGGCAAGAAAATTTTTTGTATTACCACCTCTGGGGTTATCTTTAACTATCTCTAAAATGGCAAATTCAAATACATGTTCATTACCCTCTGTTATAACGTGCCTGGCAAGTGCATTCTTAGTGTCTTGTTTTTTTATACAATATAAATGGGAATATATCCTTTGTCTAAAGTGTCTTTCAGTCTTGCCCACATAAAAAGATGGGCAGACTGTGCATAAAGCGATGTATACTAACATCCTAGACTTACAATTACCCTTAACCGGGTAAATTCTGGTGCTGTTCTCATTACCCAATTTTATTGTATTCTTGATGCAAATATTATTGCACTGTCTGCACGTCCCACATCTCGATGTATGCATACTCTCAATGGGTTTCGAATTACAACCTTTCTCTAATAATTTCTTAACATTCAATCCCATTTTGTTCACAAACTTGGGTTCTGTTCCTACTATCCCAACAACATCTGGGTCATTCAATAAAAGGTGCCAATTTTTAATTAAAATGTTCTTAATATGTTGACAATAGGGACTAAATTCTAAAATACAAGCTCTATGAAATGTAGTAACTTTAACTGATGAGACAACCTGATTTGTGTCCCGCACGTCCAAAATGTTCGTGTCAGTCATTATACTAGATGTACTATTTGTCCCCAATAGAGGTTTATATTTTATACCCCATTGACTTATCACGTATGCTGATATATCCACCATCAAATCATCATAACCTCTATCCAAAAACAATGATGTGATGTAATCAATTTCCTTGACCATATCGTTATAGTTGGAACACATTCTAACTGCCCTAACACATTGTCCTTTATAGATGTACTTAAAGGGGAGAAAAGAACACAGGCGGCACTAATTGCACTGCTAGGCTGATGCAGATGTAAGTACCAGTATTGATGAAAAGTGTCAATATGGTGCATTTTTCTCCAGTTATTTATTTTCTATGTTCCTAAACCTAATTATGGATGATCCATGGAGATAAAAGGTCAAGAGCTAGCAGCCTGTGCACATGGTGGTAAATCTGTTTAAAAAAATCCAAAAAAATGCAAGCAGTTATCTTTGCTATTAAAAAATTGTAAGTTTTGATTTACCCCATAAGATCGTTTAAGTCAATAACATCACTTTATTGCTCATTCAGAAATGATGATCTTAACATTCCCTTGCATTTTGAAAGTTCTGTCAAATACTGTTTGTACTAACACATAATAATGTTTAGAACTTGTCCACAACAATACTGTCCACTCTGACTCAGTGGAAATAGCCAATATATTAGCAGATAAATCCAGATCTAATTTTAACCAACTCACAGTTGTAACTTCTGCAGATTCCACAGTACTGGCTACCTTTATAATTACTATGGAGCAAGTCCTTTCAGCCCACTCAAACACTAAAAACACTACATCCGTGTGTCCTGATAACATACCAATATGCCTGATTATCAGCACCAGATATGGCCAATCTGAAACCCTATTTAACCTCTTTAACATAAATGTCTCCATGGGTTACATTCTCAAGCAACAAGCATGGACTTTGATAATATAGTCTCATTAGTTTTCCTAGGCAAAGCTTTTAAACATATCTTAGACATTAAGATGGACATTGAAAACCTGTGCATCACATCAGTTTGGCTCGGCTGACATGAGTTTGATTTTGTCAGTGACAGATCCTGCCTCCTTAACCTTGTTAAGTTCTTGAAAAAGGTACACATACAACTTATCTAGACCCTTCCAAGGCCTTTGATGTTATTTCCCATGCAGGTGTTGTAGATAGACTTGTAAATCTGAATATAAATCCATATTTTGTATAGTGGATAGCAAACTGGTTGTTTGCCTGTGTATTCAGTCACATGTCACTTCATTAAGCACAAGACTCATTTTGGGACCTTCCATGTTTGGCATCTTTTTCTCAGTTCTTCAAGACAATATCCCCTGCCTGTGGTTATCTAAGTTTGTTGATAACTGTACAATTTGTTCTTTAACTGACTTACAATTGTTCCAACAGGGGTTAGTCTATGTCAATAAAGGGCAAGAACAAAGGTTTCCATCCTAACACAAAAATATAGAGTAATTCATTTGGAAAACAAACATTTCTACATCCTACCATGTAAACATGATATCCCTCCAACTGGATACTGCCGTAATGGATCTAAGCACCTTTATTGATACCCCTTTGTCTTTTTTACCTCTGTTTTCATGCTAGTACAAAAATCTTTTCATGTGGTCCAATTAATATGCAAAGACATCTCCTCTTGGGCCGAGGTACCGGAATAAATTTTATCCTGCATCCTGTTTTCTGCTTTACTTGGTTTGTTCCTATACATCTCCTCTTGATCCAGAGAAGTGTTAATTCCCATTTACTGTCATTAGAGCTATTATTGAATAATTTGGCATGTACTTATTGAGACATCTCATTTAAGTTGAGAGATATCAAAGATTTCTAAATAAAAAGGTAAGTGGCCTTAAGAACCTTAGCTGTCCAGACAGACTGACAGTCTTTTTTCCTGTACTTGGCCTCTTACAGACTCCTCCATGGTGATCTCTGTCTTGTTTTCAGTCTGTGAAGGAGCCAACCCTATTTGATCTCTAATTAATTTACAGAGAAAATGGTTCTGCAAATACGTGCTTAAAGGATCTAACTCTTCATCAAAAGATTAGATTAATAAGACATATTTGCATGACATGGTCATATCCCAACACATTCTCCACCTCTGGAACAAACATTCACAACTTATCAAGCAGCATCATTTCCTTGCTAACTTCAAGGAAAATCTCAATAATTGGATGGATTGCCACAAATTCTATCTTGGTCTATCTTGTGTTGCCTTTATCAAAGCTAGAGGGAACTTTTAATATGGATTTGTTGCCTTTGCTTGAAATAGTCTACAGATTGATTGCCTGGTATTTACCTATGAACTTGAATTAAACACTTTTGAAACATAACTGTGTCACTAATGAATTACATTAATCTTTTCACCCAGAGTCAGCAGAGATCTTAGCTGTTTTTTTAAACCGCATTTTTCCACTGTTGCCTGCTGACCACCTTAGGTACTGTAGCTGTCATTCATTCATACAGGCAGCCATTAGGGTTTGTGTTTAGGTCCTTAGCTCTGCTAGTGACTGACATGAGCAACTCATCATGGCAGAGACATTTTATAGCCTCCTACTCTTAAGTTCAAATACCCCAGTCCTATGACCATTGATGTTATGCAGGCTTTCACTTGTACAGAAACAAACTGGGGCCACAGTTTCCCTTCCCTTAGGATGGGAAAGTCAGTATAAGTCACTCATTTTCTCCCTCTGTCTGCCTGGCTCTTCCACAGCCAAAGCTGCTAGTCAAAATCAGCTCATCTAGGTCATTACCAGGACTGAGTTAGGCAAAACCTCATCTGTTTCAACTAGTTTATGTGATATAATCAAACTAACTTATATGATTTTGCTTAGCGATATCATCCTGACATACCCATCAGAGGACATATAAATCGAGAGTGATTTATGGACTTTAATTTACTTAGAAAGTTAGAGCAACAAGTTTTGTATCAGCATGCATTTTCTGAAGAATAAGAAATGTGAAATACTAAAGTCTGACATTACTGACTGGCTGTAATTCTCAGAGCTTTGCCAGAAAATCAAACATTTTATGTGAGACAGGACAGAAGTATATTACAAAATCAGACAAGTTTTACAAAATCAGTTATTGATTACAGCTGTCTTTCACACAAAAGCAGATCCTCATTCTTACTCTAAATCCACAGTGAGGTGACATATTTTAGTAAACCCTACTGTCAATTGTTTTCTTGTTGAGACTAGTTTTGTATTCTGTCAGTACCTTGACTATAAAATTTCTATGTCACTAAGATAGATATCGGCCATAGTCCTCTAACCATACATCCTCAAAGCCTTTTTCCCATTTTGCACAAGGGGTGAGGGTGTCACTTCAACATTGACAATCATATTGAGCCAAGATTTACACCACCAGGTGGCTAGCCCTGCCATGGTAGTTCATCTGTACCACTCACACCTATGGCCAGTATAGAGTGCCCAATCCACCTACTGCATGTCTTTGGAATGAGGGTGGAAAACAGAGCACCCAAAGAGAACCCACATGATGACATCCTGGCTCTGCAGAGAAGGCACCCCAGCCAAGAATTGAACCGGAGAACCTCTAGCTGTGAGGTGACAATGCTAACCACTACACCACCACAGCCACCCCAGTCCTTTAGCCATATATAAACCTTTAAAGCTGTAATCACTTCTACTTCTTAAGTATCATTTGCCCTGTTGTATACATCAGTGAACATACTTTCTTCTAACAGCATCTGTACTGTCTTTTATGTACATATTTCTTTACAACTTTAAATGTTTGTTGGTCTAAATGTGACTGACTGTGTAATAAATATCTGTAACTATATGTTATCTGTTTTTATAACTAACTCAGTGGGATATTTCTTGCTGGGTCTGGACTGTAAAATGGCTCTGTCTAGCTGGACTGTACAAGTTAATGAAGTATGATAAACCAGCAAATAAATACATTGTTACCATAATCATTTAAAGCATTACAACTGAAGCTGCTCAATGTAGTGGCAGAAGAAGCTGAAAAGGGAAAATTAATGTTTAGCCCTTCACCAACCCTAATATGTTAGAGATTGCTTCAAGTATAAGGGTTACAAAAATGAATCCAGCAAAGTATTTGATTGGCTCTGTTTCCAAGACACACTTAGGCAATAAAGTAAAGCATATCTTATGTCTATGGGGGATAACATAGTAATGATAACTGTGAAAGTCTGCGAGTGAGAGAGACAGACAGACTGAGACAGAGGTGGAAAACAGAAAGAGGGACACATTGCTGACACCAAAGAAGTGCTTTAATCCCACAGAATAAAAATGCTGCATTTCCATTTCCTTAGTCTTTCTTTACAGAAGGCAGCTAACCAGTCACTTTTCCTAATCACCCTTGAAAAGAAGCTTGGTATGGTTAACTCAGAGGATATTACAGTTAATAAACATCTTTAAATTTTCTTTAAACAGTTCTTACTATGATATCTGTAGAATTTCACACGCTCGAGCAATGATATCTCAGAGTAACACACCCTGACTATAGCGAATAGCGTTATTATCTTTGCAGCATTAAATTATATATAAAGTAGCCAGTAACACTGTACCTTATGTCTGTGAGTTAAGCACCTAAACCATCCAGGACATCAGCAGCCATAGCGATGCTGGCTTCTTCCTTCCCCATTTGTCGAAGTTAAAACATCCAAAATCGAACTGCTGTCTGATGCTCGCTGAGTCGCTTGCATTCTGAAAACGCTACATTCCCCTTCCCTGTTTGAAAAGTTAAATGCTGGCTTCTGGTTCCCGCTCACACTACCGGAAGTGAGCTCCTTGAGCTCAATTCCGACAGGCTGGTAGCCCTGAGGGATGTGATGTCATCATCGCGCACGTGATGACATCAGTGTCAGCGCCGCAAAATTTAAAAACAAAACCAAAAACCGGACTTCACATGTCCGGTTTTGGCATTGAATTTGTAACCGGACAATTTGTTAGAAAACCGGACAGTCCGGTCAAAAACCGGACAGCTGGCAACCCTAGGTTTGCTAAGTGTTAAATCACTGTCTTGAAGCAAGAGCTTTCTCACTGCATCATTGATAACACCACAAAGAAGCCATTTTTTTTTTTTTTTTTTTTTTTTATGAATGCATCTCTTAAATCACCAAATCTGCACATTTGTGCTTTATTTCTTAAGTCGGTGATATATGCTGCTATAGTTCCACCAGGCTTTTGATTCCTTGTGAAAAACATGTGCCTTCCCATTGTAATATTCATTTCAGGTTACACATTTCTCTAAATTTATGTTTTAGGCACTCACGGTCCTCCCACGTTTCAGCCTGTGTCACAATATGGCAGTTCTCCCCCTCCTCTGAATACATGACAGGTGCATACACGAATGAATGTTCCCTCTCAGTGGCTTCTGAGCCAGCTAAATTGAAGAGTATAAATACTTTTGTATGTGTCTTTATCAGAAAATGCAGCCAGTATGAAAATATCATATTCTTGCTCAAACACTCGCCAATTATCTGCAATATTATTATCAAACACCAGCAGTCCAGGTCTGCTAAATCCCTCTGCAACAAAATTCATTTAAATATAAGCATAGACCACTTACTTGAAATTATGCTCAACTGCACAATAATCTCTCTGAAATTGCTTTATTTTAACACTACGAACACTCCAGACACTTCAGAAACATTGAAAAGTTTTAGTTACTGCGAAAAAGTCATGCATTACGAAAAAAAATGGTTGTTTTAGCCTTTTCTTACATTTTAAACACTTCAGAAATTATTTCTGACACTTTTGTCAGTATGTCACTATATCTAACATTTTGTTTATCTCAGTAATTAGAATGTTTTGAATGCTTTGTCACACATTAGGTGACTGAAAAATCATTTAAGTGAGTTTAAGTTATTGTTGTGTCTTTCGGCTTTTCCCGGTTAGGGGTCGCCACAGCGGAACTCTGGTCCGCTAATGATTGGCAGTTGATTTTTACGTGCTGAGTTGCCAGCCCTAACGCACAACATTCAATGAAGGTACATCCATTCACGTATGTCTCCACGCAGAAGACGCTCTAGCTGAGAGTCGAACCGGTCAGCATCTTTTACTGTGAGGCTGTGAGTTTAAGTACCTTTGAATAATTGCTGACCTGTTTGCCAGTTCACTCCTGTATATTTCTCCACTCATAACTGCGTGCCTCATAGTTTGTAAGTTGCTTCAACTTCGGATCCCATTCTGACACCATGTCGCATGTCTTGTGTATTCAAACGAAACACTGAGGCACGATATGGGTTCAAATCTTTTATTATTCATACACACCTCAGGAGCTGTAACTTGTACATATACTTTGAACTTCATATACCTGCTGACTGACTCATTACTTTTAGCACATTCACGTGTGCATCCCCATTCAAGCTACCTCTCACTCTGTATGAACTGCACAAAATGGAACTGATCTTGCACATGCTCAGTAATTTATATGCAAGTGCTATGTAGCTACAGTGGCTGACTAGGTGCAAGATGCATACTGATCTGCACCCATTAGACTGACAGCTGCACTGAGTGCACTTGTCTCTTATAAGGTCCCAGTCCAACTGCTGAAAATTAAAAAGACACTGGTCCTGTATACCCTCTTGAATGTAGAGACTGCTGCTACTCATACCATACCCCTTCCAACACACCATTCATGGAATTAAATGATTGTATACTGCAAAGATGGTGAGAAACAAAATTAACCTTTATTATTCCAACGTAACTATAAGTAATGGTAACCCAGCATTTGGCTGTCTGGATAAATCATGTGATCACTCATTCACCCACCCTGCACATATAAACATAAAGTAGAGTAATGTCAGTGCCACTGCCAGTGTAGCTTGCTTAATCATGCATCCCTCATATTGGTGACCCTAATAGCTGAATGTAGCTATAACAACTTCTCTTCCCCATGTGTCTAGTTAGATAACTTACTTCCAAGATAACAGGCTATGTGACGCTTATATAATGCAACAAGTCATGGGAAGAAGTGCAACAGCAGTTTTAACACTCACAGTTAGCCCCCGCATAAAGCCCTCTTGCTTACAGCTAAATCTGATCTCCACTCTCATGCAGAATCTTAATACCACTGCACCAACCTTTCTAATTTGGGTGATGGAATGGCTGGTGCGTCCTTGACCACCTGCCCTTCCCAACTTCCTAGGATGGGTGGTAGCATTAATATGCATGCTGTTCAATAATGAGAACACTTATTTGGGCCAGCATTAATAAATGCACCAGTCCCCCTCAAGGAGCATGCACGACAATTCAGCAAGCATATACACACCAACAGATGAGCAGAGATATCAAGACCACCCCACCGGGGATGAAATGCTGCACATACAATGCCGCAAGACAACAATCAAGCCCCTTCCATTACCAGCTGTCCGTATAACTACCAAGCATACCACTCAACTGTCTAGATTTTTGCCTCATGTTTTGGTCTGTTTCTCATAAAATTTTGGTTTTCTAGCAAATCATTAGCAACAAATTGAGGATTCAAGTCGGAATATAATGACAGACATTTGAGTTTCAGGCTTTATACTCTTCAGAAAATTCATTCTAATTCAAACCCTGTTATTCTGTCAGCCCCACCCAATATTTATGGCTTTGCCCAGATTTCTTGCTTTGAGAGGTTGAGAGATATGCCACTAAGACATATAAAAGATGGAAAAGTAACATTGGGATAACCTTTTCTGAGATGCGCTCCTTGCTAAAAACAAGCACGCACACTTCATGTTGTTCTCCTTACACTATATGGGTGTAAAGTCACTTATTCCTCTGCTAGTACTATTAGTTACAGGCTTCCATTCTCAGCGAAATAATCCTAGCCCTATGTGTACCCAGATACCTACTACCAGTCGTCTTAAACATAAAGGTGCGGCGAGCCCACACCAGAATCTGAATCTGCCAGTTATTACATAAAATCGAAGTGCTCCTCCATACCATTACCTCGCTTGCTCCCTAAGATAACCTTCCTCTCTAACAATTACCCCTTATACCCCCTTGCCCATCATTCACCTCCTTTCCCATTCCTGATTTCCCTCATTCCAGCCATTCCACCCCACCCCTTCCACCCTAGCATCTCTGAAAAAATTAGTCTGTGCCCAAACAACATTTTCTCTTAAATCTTAAAATAAAGGGTACACAAAAAATTGTTTTCTGGGGACAGAGTAAATGAGAAGCTTACCATTTATATTTTTGTCTCACCTAAGCAGACATTACATGCCAGTCTGAACTGTGGGAGACCTACTAATACCCTTTTATAGTTTCTTATCAGTATTTTTCACTCACAAATGGATGCCACAGTCTGCTAAGATATCATAAGTTGAAAAAAAAGTCTCCTTGACTTTAAAAATAAAGGAAAAAAAAATTGAAAATCTCAATAAAGAAAAAAGAAGATATGTGCACATTTTGAAAGGCTGTGTTATATATCTACTGAGGTAATGCCTTAAGTTGCTGCTTGCCCTGAGGGTTTATGAAATGCAGTCTAAGCACAGGACAAAGATTGAAAGAGTAGGAATGAAGATTAAGTAGAAACACTGTGTATGTGATATTTTAAATTGTGTTATGACATGTACATGTTTGTTATTTATCACTTCTACTAACGTTGTTTGCAGCTGAGAGTGTGTCAGTATGGTTTGTGATGTTAAATGCTTGTAACTAGGATTGTGTCGGTGTGGTTTGTTTTCATTTATGTAAATGTCTGATTGCCTGTGTCATAAGTGATGGTTTAATAAAGATATTTCTTGTTTAAAAAAAAGGGGCAGGAATTGAATAATTTATGTAATGTTGCTTAGGTTATATGATATGTAGCAATATATGTAAAGTATAATCTTTGTAAAGGTGAACTTGTTAATACAGTTTTTATTACTTTTATATAAATGTAAAATTGCCTACATCACAAGTGATAATCCAATAAAGGTGTTTAAAAGAAAAAGAATATTAAAAATGTAAATTTGGGAAGGATATCAAAATGATAAAATATTTGTAGTGTCCAGCTTTATGTTCAAGCTGAAAATTAATAGAGAAGCACAGCCTCTGTTATCTGTATATAGCAGGGGGAAAGCTTCTTTTTATATGATGTGAAGTTTGTTTGCTTATATAAATATACATTGTTCACTTGAAATTACTTCAGTAAAAATCAGAAATTCCTTTACCAAAATAACAACACAAAATTTGTAATTCACACTTTAATGAAATCCAGCTATAAGATCATATATGGGTAAATGTAATTCTGGTTTATATATGATAGAAATATATGATGTGGAATGCCTTGCCAATAAAAGACAATTTCATTGCTTCATTAAGTGGATTAGTGATATGTTTTTTGAAGTGAAAAGAAATGAGTATAGCCCATCATGTATTGAGGATGTGCCTGTAGGATAATTCAGAATAACCTATTTTTTAAACTACAGTGATGTAGTTCAGAACGTTTCAAAAGATGAAGGTCTTTATGCATACGAGATGCAGGGAATTTTAAGGTTGAACATTGTGAGTTAGCATTTGCAAAGTCTTTTGGTCAGTGGAAAATGTTCATTTCCAAAAAGAAAAATTACTTATTTTTTTTGGAATGAAGTGTTGTACAGACAATATCACATAATAAAAACAAAACATTTTTGTCCTAAGTCCACTTTCAAACAAGACAAAGAATTTTCAGTTATTTATTTCAAAAGGTAACATATAGCATTTATTTTCAAGGTTGATGTTTTGCAGAATTTGGTATATACTGTTTGGTATTTTTCTAATACTCAAAGCAGTCCTACAACCAGATTATCAAGTGTTTCTTTTTATGTGTACTGCTACATTTTCACACATGCACTCTTCCAGTCCCACTATAAGGAAATGCTGTCTGTTGATGCTGCATTATAAGAGATGGCTCATAATAATAACTATGTTATGAACACTTTAATGTGTGGTGATTTTAACTGATATGCAGTGAATGTCATAGATCATACCAAGGTTTAGTTTATCAGTTCATGCAATACTGTAAGGAGGATTTTCTGGAATAAACATTATAAGAATTCACAGTCAAATAAGCAGTACAGTTTCTTGGTGTTTTTTAACGTATATTCATTTTCAGTTTGCGGTTTATGTGACAGACTTAACAGGTATATGCTGGTCTGCCATGTGGTTCAGTTTATAACAAGCTTAATAGGTTAACTGGATTCACATGAAAAAACAACATATTTTACAGTGAAGTAAAGCTGTCTGCTCCATGATTTATTAAAACGGTCTGCAGAAAAAGAAAACACATTGCTGCCTCAGCTTCCATCTATGAAGATATGTAACTAAGTTATAAGTTTATTATTTTCTAGTGCAGTTGAACTAGAAGAAAAATACATTGACCACATAAGACATCTGACCTTAGTGTTTGCTTCTGTATGATCACAAAACAATTTATTTACTAGCATGTGTCATTTTCGAAGTAAAATTGGCATAGCTCCTCTCTTTCTGTAAAGGGGTAGTGCAGAGTATATTGGAGAGGAATGCATTTAAGAGAATTTCTCATGTTCAAGATTATGTAGACATCATTCTTTCAAGAAGCTGTACTGAGATGGGGTTGTTTAATACATTCAACTCTCTTATGTCCTTCTTGGGAACTCCAGCTATTTTTTTTTTGTGTGTTAGCAAAGGCATCCCTCTACACAAATGCACAAATACACACAGGCACACATATCCAGTCTCAGCTTACTCTGTATACCTATTGTACTGTAACCGTCAGACAGACATGCACACACATGCACACACTCAAACACACATACACACATACACACACACACACACACACACACACACACACACACACACACACACACACACACACACATTCAGCATCACTCATGTCCCTTCAGACATGCATGCACACGTCAGCACAAGGACCCAATGACACCCTTTCACCACCATGGCTTTGCTGGAGCCACCTGTACTGTGAGTACTTATAGGAAAGAATGGGTGACCATTGAAAAAAATCGATGGCACTCATGTTTTCCTCTTTGAGTAAAGGAGGCTCCATGAGCATCTTCAGAGGACTGTACATAACTAATCAGCATTAGACTCTCCCCCAGACTGCTGTATTAATATTGCATGGCCACTTTCTGTGCTAATACCCCTACAAGGGGAAAACCATAGTGAGAGACCTCTCTAAGAATCAGGAATGCCTTACAAAAATATGCAAACCTTCCAAAATAAAGATTCCACCTCACAATAAGCCTTTCCGAATCTGAGGAATATCTTAACATGAACTTAATTAGAGCAATATGGCTGTGATATAACCGTTCAACATAGTGAGTGATAAAGATGAATCCTGGGTTACACTTGGAAGTTTTAAAGCCTAATGCCCTATACTAAGGGGAATTTATACCACTTAACAGTTCAATATTCAACAGTACAACCAAAGCTTGAGACTATTATTACACTTAGGAAATGTAGGATTTTGAGGTAGAGCAAACTAGAGACACTTAACCTTTTTACTTTTACATTAAATTGTTTATTTTGCTTACCTGTTTACAATGAGATAATGTAACACCTTTTTGGATTTTTAATGGATGAAAAGTATATGTTTTTCCTTGTGAAGTATACATAGTTCTCATGATACTTAATAGTGAAATGTACATTGGAGAAATGCCGTTGTGATCAGGTTTATATTTGCATGTGCATTTTGGGGAGCTATTTCTTCTAAGAGCAGGCATACAAGATGTTAAAGGAAATATTATGATTCAAACCATATAAATACCCAATGTATTAATTATGCTGTAAGGATTAGAATTTAATTATACAGAAGCTCTATATAACGAAGATAATAATTAGATAGAGCTGGTGGCAAGGGGATAAGAAAAAAATGGCTAAGAGTGGAAAATGCAGAGGACTGATAATGCTGCGACATGAGGAGCAGTATTTGGGATGAGAAGAGAGCATTGTGAGCTCAAAGAGTACTAAAGCTGAAATTCTGAGATGGTTAAGACTGGAGAACATAGAGGAGATATAGTAATGAGAAATGTAGCAATGAGAACTGAGGGGGTGATCAGGGAGAGGAAGAACTGAGGGGTGATCAGGGAGAGAGAGAACTGAGGGGGGGATCAGGGAGGGGGAGAACTGAGGGGTGATCAGGAGAGGGAGAACTGAGGGGGTGATCAGGGAGAGGAAGAACTGAGGGGTGATCAGGGAGAGAGAGAACTGAGGGGGTGATCAGGGAGAGGGAGAACTGAGGGGGTGATCAGGGAGAGGGAGAACTGAGGGGGTGATCAGGGAGAGGGAGAAGTACAGAACATTTGGAGGAAGAAAGTTGGTGGCACAGGATGAAGAGGATAAATGTCAATGTGCTGAGAAGGCACATTAGTCCGTAATAACTATTGATTAGAGATAGAAGAATATAGCCTAAAACACAGGAGAAATGTAGACATTAAAGGAGAAGCTCAGAAATGAACATGCTAATGGGTTGCTAGACAAATTGGCACTTGTGTGAGTAGGACTATGTGCAGTGTGTTTTTAGACTAATGGTATAGAATCTAAAAAGGCAGGGGAGTAAGTAATATGCTGATCTGTGTGCTAGAAGTGGTGAAATCTTTTTTTTAATTCATTATGGGCTACTAATTTTGATTACTATTTGTGGTATAATTTCGAGTCAAGGCAGGCATTTATGGTAATGGATGAGGTGTTCCTCAATATTGCAGTCTTATGTCTCATCCAAACCTAAATCACAAAGTCATCTCACACAATTAAAATGCCAGAAGATACTTGGTTACTTTAAGTAATGCTTTCTCTACTTGTGGTTGGACACAAATGAGGAGAATACCTCTGGACAAAGCAAAATATAATGGGGGTGGCACATGCCCCAAAAATAAGGACAGATTTTAAAAATTAATCTAATAAACTTATAAAGTTACTAGAATAACAGGTTTTGTGTTAGCTTGCATTTTCTAAAGCAATATGAAGTCTGAACCTCAAAAGTCTGATATTATTTAATGACCTCAAATATGAGGCAAAATTCTGGATATTCTGCAAACATCTGGACAGTTGAGAGGTATTGTGAGGAGTATACCATCTTTTATAAAGGAAGTTTAAGACTTTGTAACTGGATGGGCATGTTTTCAGGTTTGTTTCATCTACTCTAGTCAGCTGCTTTTGTAGCAATAAATCCCTTTTGGCTGACTCAACATGCTTCAGCAGAAGGATCTGTACAAGACGTACATAAAGGAGTAGTGTATTAGTTACAGAGAACGAATATATCCCTGTCAGACACCGAGTACTGCTGGGACAAAATTAAGGCAGCTGTGCAAGAATGTTTGCGGCTGGCTGAAACTGATTGAGTCCTTCCTTTGTTACATGTCAATACACAGAGCCATGATTAGGCATGCAACTGAAGCAGATAGGTCAGCTTTTCATAACAAACTCAAGCCAGAAGGAAATGGCTCTTGATTGCAGAAAGGGATTTGAGGGTTGTACCCTACATTATACTTTAAGCTACAAAGGAAGGAGGAAGGATCTCGGTTTAATTTATCAGGAGGAGGAAGTTTCTCCTACCTGAAAATCTGTTAAAATTTCTTGGTTCAGTAGAATATAACAAAATGGGATATTAACATATGTGGGACATTTAAAAACACTGAGCACAGACACTCCCTCTTCTAATTAATGTTGAATCGAATTGATATACAGAGAGCTCCCACTTGCCCTCCCCTGTCGAATATGCTGGATGTTCCAGATACAGTTTTTCATGCCCATATGTGAGTAGTAGTCCTGTCACAATTGGGTGGCCTCTTTGGACATTGTTACAATTCTTGCAAAATTTTCAGCATTTGTCCAGACCTTGGAATCGATGCATAAAAACGGAATACATTGTTTTAGCACATAATGCTTAATTTTGTAAAGACTGACCCCCCCCCCCCCCCATGTACTTTGTTGATAGTCAAGTTGAGCTTAACAATAGTGTGGATTATGAAACATGTGAATCAAAGGTATCTCATTTCTGTAACATAAAGTTAAAGGGATATCAGTTGGCTGATGGAAAATATATCATTAATTTCCTTATAGAGTGACCACTGACAAGATAATAGTCTACCAATATGTTAATTTTTGTATCATGTCTTCCTGTCCATACTTATTTCCTTTAACAGCTAAATGGCAAGTGATAATCATGAAGTTCACAAAGCTCATCTGTCTGTCTTTCAGCTTATCCCGGTTAGGGGTCGCCACTGCGTAACTCCGGTCCGCTAATGTTTGGTAGTGGATTTTTATGTGCCGAGTTACCAGCCCTGATGCACAGCCTTCAACGAAGGCACGCCCATTCACGCATGCCTCCACACAGAAGACGCTCTAGCTGAGAATCGAACGCGACAACGTCTTGCTGTGAGGTGACAACGCTACCACAGCACAACTACCGCGGGAATATGAAGCTCATAAGGAGTGAAAAACGCATGTTATATCAGTCGGAACTGATTGGAGGATTTGGTTTCTACCGTCTGGTGGTATGTTAAGTAGTTGTTTTGTGGTTAGATTTTTTATTTTTTTTGGATGCTAAGGGGGATATCTTCCTCAATATTTAATCTTTTTTTTTTTTTTTTGTTATGAGAAAAACATTACAGTAAGATTTTGTTATAAGAAATGAGTTTTGATAGAGTTCACACATTTCTTCACTGCAGGGTAAATGTTTTCATTTTTCACTGCCTGCAAATGTCTCCTTTCTCATCCTGTTATACATAGGGATTTGAGATAGGTGAGGTTGTTCATCTATACCAATCAACAGGACTATGACCAGCAGGACTTAGCCCTATATACAAAAAATTCATGGGATACTGCTGCCCCCCCCCCCCAACTTTATACAGAATTATCTCAAGAGTGAGTGATGTAACCAGCCCTAGTTGTTCAAATGCATATGTAAGTCAATGAAAAGAGAGAAGACATTACTGAAACACTGGTGAGAGAGAGTTGACTTACCATTGCAAGAAAACTGTTTTGATGTTTTACATCTTTAGACGATGGTAGATTTTTGCACAAAGGTTAAATAAACCTATGCATACTACCCCTTTACGGGAGAAAGCCAAATAATGGGTAATGGTTAGGGTGATTAAGTTTAATTTGTTCTTCCCATGACAGGGTTGTACTGTTTTCATACCCTGTTAACTTTAATGATACAAAATGATTGTCAAATGCCAAAGGTTATATGTATTCAGCTCTGGGTGTGTGTCTGCATGTGTGGGGGAAGAATGAATGAACCTTGAACACGGCAATACAGCCTTATCCTGGACTTGCTAAGCTTACAATCAAAGACATTAACAATAATATAGTTAGCTTCATAAGATTTTTAAAAGTCTTTCCTTCTTCACTCAGCAAGTCACAGACTCGGGCAGATTCAGTCTAGATCAAATTTCAATAGTCAGAGTTCTAATGTCACTGGTAGAAGCAGCTCTGCATAGATACCAATGTGTCACCCTTGTAAGAATGGTGTCATCTGTGTTTTATAGGTTAATACTAGGCTAGCTGTCCTCACAGGCCATTTTAAGCTTAGTCAGCTTCTCTTCAACAGTGAGAATGAAACCCTGTACCTTGGGTCTGTGAGGTAAACACCTTAACATTTATAGCAGCCTCAAACCCTAAGAAACAAACCTTGTACCTTGTGCATCTGCTGTAACACTTTAACCATTACGCCTGTCTAACACCGGTGGCTGGTTTCACTGATAAATGTATCTGAGGAAGAGCAAAGTATATGTAAAATCTAGAATGTTTTACAATAATTTAATCCTTTAAAGAAGGTGTGTGGTGCAGTTTGCCAACAAGACTGATGAATATATATTTATTTCCATATGGGTGGTTTATCCTTTTCTCCCACACATTTCATTATAAAGGATAGCACCTCTCGTTTAATCTATCCTGCCTGTCTTGTTGGGTTAATTACATTACCTGCACTGACTTCTGTGCAGTAGTCCTTATTTAAGCAGATGTGTTGCAAGGAGGAAAAGTGGCTTTATTATGGTGGAGTGATGCTGGAAGTAGGGCTACACTACATTTCTCATAGCTGTGTTTTCTAACATCTCCTTGTATCACTCACGATCAAACATTGTTGTAACCACCACAATTTAATATGATGAGAAATTATACAAAATAGTAAAAAAAATCTACAGTACTTTGTGAAAATGTGAAACAAAGTATTTTGCAGTTGTCAGTTTCACAGATCATCATTAGAATAATCAAGTTTTCGTGAGAAATGCCCTGTTTTATTAATTTAACAAAGAGGCAGCTATACATATCTGAAAATGGGACCATCTTTAAGGATGTTTCCTGATCATTTCTATCCAAGAACAAAGCAACATGTTTTATAATGTAAAATGAAGTGAGGACACTGAGTATGAGTTCTTCACACAAAATCATGTCTGCTAGAATTGCTCTCTCTCTAAATGACCATTGTAGTAGTTTTGCTGTCAGTTTTGTGCAGTTCAAAACTCACTAAATTCAAGCATTGAATGTGGGAATAAATTAGTAACTAAACTTCACCATTAGTAATTGTTTGTACTGAGTTTGCCTTCAACATCAACTTTCTCAAAATCCTACTCTGCTTATAAGAGGCAAATTTACAATCTTTTGGCTGTTAAGTGTGAGTTATTTGTGCTACTCTAAATGTGGGGAAGCCATATTAGGATTATATTTTTAATTAGAATCTGAATTAACTATATTTATGATTTGAGCAAAAAAGAGATCACTCACTCCTGCTGTTAGCTATAAATGTATCAGTGTGGAATAAATATGACTGACACTGAAAGTGGACTGTAACAGTAAAGTGGAAACAGGAAATCTCTGATTGGTTCAGCTGCAGTTCTTTAACTCCACTTTCTGTCCACCTGAGCAGAACCTATAACTGTGCTTAGTCCAGGCTCAGGCCAGTGTTGCCTTATTTCATTTCACAGTTGATAGAAGCTACATAATCCCATTTCCATTCATTTGTGGATAGCATGACAAGACAAGATATCCTGGGAAGCTAAATCTTGTATAAAAATCACTTAGCACTCAAAATAGTATTTGCAACTTAACATAATAATCTGAAGTAACCAGCAAGACTTTACTCCACATTCTATACTATAGCAATAACTGACGATGTTGGTGTGGTATATTGAAGATTTACCTACAATTGGTGTGGTTTAATCATGAGGGCGAAGTCCTAGTGATAAAATAAAGCCATCTGTGGGTAAATCTTCAATATACCACAGCACAGACTCCCTTATTCCTATTATACAATGACATTATTTAAGAAAAAAATACTTTTCTTCAATGATGTCTTTGTATAATGCCTCCGTGGTGCCCTTCCACATTTTTCCAGTATCCTCTGGCTTTTTCTGATGTACTGCACATGCATATTGGATTTATGTTCCTATACTTATGCAGTACATCAGTGCAGTGCAAAGGAAGCAATGGAGAAAGAAAGATCTCTGTTAATTTTTTTTTATTTATTTATTCAAAAGAAAGAAAATAAACCGGGAGACGTTTTATGTTCGGGACAACCGGGCAGACAAAATAAAAGGATAAATTGGTACATTTGTTTAGTTTTGTAGAACGTACCTGATTATGCTCTTATTTTTCTCTGTGCCATCTCCCTTGTCTGTTTGAGGTCTTCAGTTTTAAATTTGATCAACAAAAAAAAGAAAAGTAAAAACTGTATGAGATATACTAATGGAAAAAAGTCCTGGCGTCCAGACCTTTTTCCGTTGGTATATTCATGGATTTACAACAGGCATGATGGTTGGGCTGACCAATCAGTGTGTTTGTTTTTGAATATTACTGGCCAGTCATTGTATAATACACAAGAACACCTTGTACAGCTTTATGTAGTAAGCAAGCCAAAAGCAATTCAGAAAGAACCACAGTGTAGTTTCAAATCTGAGCAATGAGGTTAGTACACAGTTTTCCAGAACTTCATGCAAATGTCATAGTCCGTGGGTGGACTTTATTTAAATCACACCTATGTGCATCACTGACAGCATTCTTGTTTAGAAGTTATGCATTACAGTAGTTTAGAGATACTCATACTTTGCAACTTTTGTGAACTGTATATGTAACTGCTAAGTCATATTACACCCCCTCACTTCAGTAGGAAAAGCTGTTTCTCTGAACTAGCAGACAGTACAGTGCATCTCACTGCAGTTTACTGAATGGGGTACCTATCTGCAGTTCAAACTCTGTGGCAGGTGAGTCAGAGACAATTGATGAAGTGATTTTAATGGGATTCAGATACAAGCTAATCATGTATGTCGTTGAATCACATCATAGGCGATAACTCTGACAGACTGAATGTAGTACACTGTTGAGCTCTGATGAATGTTTCTGAATACTGCTCCTTGTCTGTAGTTTGAGAAAAGGGACAAACTCAGTCTAGTTACAGGAAATAAGGTGTTTCTCTTCAGCTGGATTTAAACTTGCATAGAGCTCAAGGATGAAAATGTTGTACCTTTTATTAGGCAGTTTCTTTATCAGACTTTTTACTGTTGCTTAATAGCACTGCTATTGCTTTATTTTCATGGACATAGGCCTCTTAAACATTACAAAACTTCCACACAAATTCTTGTCTCTTTGTTGAGTTGTGCAGCTCGTCAGTGCACTGAATTTTACCTGCTGCGTACAAATATGTGCTGACAGAGAAAGAAGCCTAGATGTCTAACTTGAAAAACGAATTACTCTGCTCATACATAGTGTTCTAAACACTACAGTTGTTTTACACTTCTTATAGACTTTCCAAGGAAGGTGCAGACTTTTCTTGCTTGCCGTCTGCTTAAACATGCAAGACTGAACATGTTACTAAAGCTAATAATAAAAATATTAAATAACAAAGAATACTATAGACTGCTTTGTATTGTAGAAAATATGCAAAAAATATACCACATGACACAGCAGCTTTGCATTGCCTCTGTTTGCCAAAGTCCCTCAATGTTGGCATAGTAGGAACTGAAGGAAGTTGTACAGCACTAGGAATGTGAGGAACATTTGTTTGACCTTGGTTCACTTGCTGCCACCTGCTGGTTGCTCATACAGGTACAAGATTAAAATAAATCCAAACAGATATCATGTGGTATCCCGCTGTCTTAAATAAATCACCTCACTTCATTCACCAAAGTATATTATTCACAGACAATGTTGATCGCTCAACAGAGACTGCAGTTCATTTAATGTACTAAATGACGATAGAATACGTTTTAGTTAGGTCATTGGATGATCACTGCAGTAGTTCTCATTTTACTGCTAGCATGAGATTTATAGCTCAAATCAGAATTGTCATTATTTTTGTATTTGAGTTACGAAACATCTCCATTCCAGTGTGATAAAGCAGCTTCAGTCAAGAAGAGCCTCTGCATCTTCTATTAAATGCTAGGAAATCAGCCAAGAGGGACACAATCTCTGTATCTCAAACTTGAGTTGAGATAACAGAAAAAAAAAAATCAACAACTCCCATCACAGGAAAAGGAAGGCTACAAGGCGAGTGAGACAGCAAATAAATCACCTGTCTTTTCTGCCAGTCATCTACAAAGACAGAAGAAATCTATAATGCAATCAGGCTAAACTCTAAAGACTGCAAGCGTGAAATATAGATTACAATACTGAAATAAATGCATTGGAAAATCTTTATTAGGTCTGAATAAAGATTTTTGTGACATGCGCTGAAGAAGGTGAAAGAGAAAGGTTGGACAAGTAAGCTCTTACACTGGAATATAGTGAAACAGTGACAGTGGAAATGAGGACAGAAAATTTTTCCTGTGGAAGTTTAGTTAATCATGGCTATCCCAATATCCATGCTCTGTAGTGTCATAGGTTTATAGGTTAGTACTAGGCTATTGGCCCTAGGCTAGGCATAACAATTCCCTGGCTATTTCTTCCCACAATATTTTCTTCCCTGGACCCCTGCCTAGCCGGGTGACTGACGTGATCCCCGGGGTGAATTTCCTAACTCTCATCCAATTGTTAAGGTTCCTTTTGAAGAGGGCCAAAGAGGCGCTCTGCTTGACATGTATGGGCAGTCTATTCCAGAGTCTGGGGAGTCTCTGGGTCAGGAACCTATCTCTCCAGCATGTTTTGTTCATTATGATGACAAGGTTTAGGACCCTGGAGCGTGTGGCTCTGAGAGATTGGGATTTCTTTACGTGAAGCATGTCCAACAGCTCTGGGTTTGACATGGCCTTGTATGTTAAGCAGAGATCGCCTTTGAGTAGACGATATGCGACAGAGTATAGCTGGAGTTTTTTTAGATGGTCAGCATAGGGCATCTGCTTTACGCCTGTGATTCTTTTAGTGAGGTATTTATACGGCCTTTCCAGTTGTTGAAGATGTCTTGAGAAGTACATACCAATTGGAGCATTGTATTCTATAATGGGTCTAATGAGGGATGAGCACGGTGGGGCAATAACCTCCTTTTTTCTGGATGAAAAGTCCTTAGTGATGAGGTGTGCCACATAGAAGGATTTCCTGACTGTTGTGGAGATGTGGTTATCGAAGGTGAGACCACTGTCCACCTGTGTCCCTAAGTCTCTTATCAAACTTTCAGTGTTTAGTGTACTGCCACCTATGTGGTAATTCATGGGTACATGTTTTTTCCCAAAGGAGATAACTATACATTTCTTGGCCTTGAGCTTTAGCCCATGGCTCTGGCACCAAGCATCTGTTTCTGTAAGGCCCTTTTGTAGAATATCCACATCATTTGGGGATTCAATAATGGCTCCCAGTTTGCAGTCATCTGCAAACTTTGTTAGCCAGAGTCCCTTAGTGTTGGCCTGTACTTCAGAGAAGTAGATGCCAAACAAGAGCAGTCCCAGGACTGAACCCTGAGGTACTCAACTTGTCACTTGTCTGAAGATGGATTTGGAGTCAGCTACTTTTACAGTCTGGGTTCTGTCAGTAAGCCAGTTGGCAACCCATTGAGTGACGTAGGGATTAATGCCCAGCTTAGTAAGATTAGCTATGATTCTAGAGTAGGGGGTGGTGTCGAAGGCCTTGGCGAGGTCCAGATAGGCTGTGTGGATCGCCTTACTGTTGTCCACAGCTCTGGAGACTGAGTCAAAGAAGTCGATCTGGTTCAGGAGACAAGATCGGGCCTTCACGAACCCAAAGTGGGTGGGGTCCAGTGTTTGAATGTTGCCAATGTCTTTGTTTATAAGTCCCATGATAATACGTTCCATGGCTTTGCAGATCAGGCTCATCAGACTGATGGGGTAGTAGTTCCCAGGATCCAAGTTGGATCTCCCCTTGTGGAGTGGGATAACTGTAGCTGTACACCACTCAGTGGGCACAAAGCCTGAGGTGAGGCTATGATTAAACATGACACTTAGGTGAGGTGCCAGTTCTTTTTGTAGTTCATGTAGTACACAGCCCGGTATGTCATCTGGTCCCATGGATGCTGTAATTTAAGTTTTGGAGAGTGCGTACTTTACCTGTGTGGCCGTTATTACCAGAATTTGGCAATCTTTCTGTATTGAGATGGGACCTTTAGGGAGTGAGAGGGAGGGTGAAATTAGCACTGAATTGATTTGCCAGGATATTGGCAATATCCTTGGGATTGGTATATTTAATGCTATTCTGTTGTAGCTCAGAGGAGATTTGAGCATTGCCATTTAGATTCTTGACATAGCTATAGAATGCCTTGTGGTTGTCTTTGGAATCTTTGGCAATTTTATTTTTGTCACAAGCTTTGGAGGATTTTATGAGAGATTTCAGCTTCTTACTGAGGCTGATAAGGGAGTTCTTTGTATCCTGGGATTTTCCTCTTTTCTGCAACAGTTTCTTCCTTTTGTTGTAAAGTTTGTTTATGGTAGGGGACCACCAGATTGGCTTCCTTTTTTTGGAGCAGAGCGTCTTGGTTCTATTTGAGATGGCACGATTCATGCACAAGTGGATGTGCTCGTACAGTGCCTTAGTGTAGGATTCAGCAGTCGAACTTTCAGTTCCTGTCTGCATGGGTGTCATGAAGTTTGTCACTTCTGACTTGAGTAGCATGAAGTTGGCTTTGGAGAAGTTTTTTACAGAGGTTTCCTTACTGGGGGGTGGGGGAGGGATGTGGATGTCAAGTGTGATTAGCTTATGGTCAGACCTGACTGATGAGGGGGGGTGACCATAGGTGTGGAACATCGATTTCCCATGTTGGTAATGACCAGGTCTAGGATACTGGAGCCCTTGCTGGGACTATGGATTAGTTGATCCAGGGAATTGGAATTTATGAATTCCAAGAATCGTTGAGCAAAGGTGCTGGTACATGAGTAGTTTTCCCAGTTAATGGTAGGGTAGTTGAAATCACCCAGTATTAGGGTGTTTGGTTATATCTTAATATTTTCCACTATGTTTAGAAAGGTGTAGTGAGAATTTTGGGGCATGTTGGGGGATCTGTAGCAAGCTACAATTTGGATTGCAGTCTTACCTAGTGTTTGTTGCACTGAAGGAATTGTTGCTGTTTATGCTGCGTTGGTCGCTCCGTTACCAGTTGACTTTTTATTTTTTGACCATATTATTTTTGGGCTATGGAGTGTTTGCCTTGTGGGTTACCGTTACTTTTCTTTTTGTGTTTATATTATTTATTATTTATGGCTCAACTCACTTGGACACGGCGAATCACTTTGTGGTGTCAGTTGATCTTGACTACAATCTGGCCAGAAGTGTCAGTAGTGGTAGAACGGAAATTACTGCAACAAAAGAAAAACAAAATTTTAAGGGATACCAATGATTTTAAAATGGGCCGTGTCTTTTTATGGCCGAGAACAGGACAGAATGCTGTGCCTAGAGTGAATCATAGAATGTCGAGGACTGTTGGAGAAGCTGTGACTGATGTATCCAATAAAAGAGACACTGGGACTGTTGATAGATCTGTGAATATTATGAATGAGAATCGTAATGGTTCAGTTCATATTTCCAGTGATATTGATAATATTTTGCCTGTTGATAATAACAATGTTGATTCTGATGTGAATTCTGATATGCCCTTTATTAGGCAGGGTGTTGATAATATTACTAGTGTTACTAATGTTATTTCTTCTGAGTTGTCTATACAGAATTTATTCCCGAAGGTTGTGGTTAATACCTCAACTGATTTTGAGAAAACTGTGCGACCTAAGGAAAGGGTGAATGTTCATGCACCAAATATGATTGTTTCCTCTGCTGATACCCCTACTCCTGGTCTTCCTTTTCCGTTACCTGCTCGTCTGGAGAGATCTGGGAGATGGAGCAGATCGATGAGCAAGGGGTGACAGAAAAGGAAGTTGTCAGGGGATTATGGGGGAAGTCAAACGTTAAAGAAAATTTGGGGCAAGATACCGAATCATTAATTGTTAATATCTCTTCATATTTATTGAACCAACATGAAAAGAATGTTTTATGTAAGGGCCTGACTTTCATTCCATCTAGCAACAGTAGGCTAACTGATACAGTTTTAGATTTAAGAGTTTTCTGTAGAAATATAATGCTACAATATCAGTATGGTAATACTTCTCATGAGGGGAACACTGAGATTGTATATGATCACTATCCCTGTTTTAAGAAACTGAGCCATTATATTCCCTTAAATCATCCCCTTGTTGAAGCTTATATGAAGCTAACTGAAGATAATATTTTTAAATATTATGATGCACATACTGGTAGCTCTAAATATGGGAATAAGTTTAACTTGACATTTGATGAGAGACAGGCCTTAGAAAGTCTTAGAATGAATTCAAAGATTACTATTAGGCCTGCTGACAAGGGAGGCTCAGTTGTTGTGATAGATAGTACACAGAACCATACAACAATGATAGATATGTTGAGCGATATGAATTTCTACCACAACATAGGTATGGATGATGTTTATAGCATTATCAATAAAATTGATAGGTCTATGCATGAGATCTTTCATGCTGGTTTGGTTTCTGAAGAAACTCTGGACATTTTAACTGTGCACAATCCCTTGTTACCTATCATACAAGGACTTCCGAAAGTCCATAAGCATCTATTTAATCCACCCATGCACCCGATTGTTTCGGGAGGTGGGTGGGTTACTGAGCCCCTGTCGATATTTATAGAGAAGCACCTTAGGCCCATCTTGAGTTTGAATAGGGTGGTGCTACAGGATTTTAAACAGTTTTTCTTAGACTTATATGATTGTATACAAGATATTGATGACATCGAGGAGATGTTTTTTGTGACTATGGATATTCAGTCACTATTTACCATGATTCCAAATAGTTTAGGTGTGTGCTATGTACAAGATTATTTGAGGGCTCACAGTACTTATGATTCACCACAGATAGAATTGATGTGTTTCCTTCTAGAGATTGTGTTGGAAAACAATATTTTTGTGTTTGAACATGATATATATGCTCAGAAGCATGGCGTTGCTATGGGCACCTCATGTGCCAGTAGCTACGCCAATATGTTTCTAGCACAATGGGAGGAAGAGGTTCTGTTCAAAGTTGAAGAATTTATGTTTATGTATCCTTCTATCGACGTTTTGTCGATTTATTTTTTCTTTGGAAGGGTACAGGTCCTGAACTGAGAAAGTTTTCTGAATATATGAACACATTATGTGACTGTTTGAAATTTACTATGGTTTTCTCTAAAGAACGTATTGAACGTAATGTTTTAGGAATACTCTTTTGAGTAGAACTAGTATGCATCCTAATTATGTTTTTCGCAACATGATCCATGGACAGGGCATTAGAGCCTCAAGACTGAATCCACTGATGAGGGTTTTCAGTCAGAGGTTAAACTTTTGGAACATTGGTTATTATTGTGTGGTTGCCATAGGAATGAGATTCTGGAGAACTGGGTAGATTTGGATGATCTTAGGCAGGGTGTAGCGACCCCTTACTATGGCCCTAAAATAGAGCCATTAGTGAAATCATCTGTTTCCCCCATGACCCCATGTAGTCATGTGAAGATCCCTTTGTTTTACACATGAGACCATAGGTCACTAAGTGATCTTTTTAGTGAACATTGGTCTACCCTACAGGTAGATCCACAGATTGGTAATATTGTTGGCTCACGCCCATTTTTTTCTTTTTAGGAATAAGATGAATTTAAAAAGGTTGTTATGTAGTAGCAGGGAACATCACACTAATTATGTAGCATTAGGAGTCATGCTACCTTGTGGTAGCTTTAACTTCTGTGAAGTGATTAATACATCTAAATTTTTGACCACCCTGATATGAATAGAAGATTTACCTTTAGGGTTAATGCGAATTGTAGATCTACTAATGTTGTATATTTAGCGGAGTGTGTTGTATGCAAGTCATTCTACATGGGGAAAACTAATAGATCCCTACGGGAAAGGATGAGAGAGCATATATACTGTATACGAAAGAACTTGATGTATAATGCCCTATCCGAACATGTTTTGGAGTGTGGTGCAACACATAATTTTATATTTAGGGTTATTAACATCATTACTCCAGGTATAAGAATGGGGGATGTTTGGAATCATACCAAACAGAGGGAAACAAACTGGATGATCATTTTGAGGGCTTATGGAGGCTCTGGTTTGAATGAGCGAGCATCCATTAAGCCCCTGCTCAGGAAACATAGCATACCCAAATAGATTTTATGTATATTTTTATTTTTATTTTTATGCATACTATTTTGTTTCATGGTTTTTATATATAGTTTTTTATGCATATAATATTCATGCTTCAATATTAGTCTATTTGGTATTTCAGTTTTGATGTGTTGTTTCTTTAAGTGCTTAAGTAAGTATGATTGGCAATGTCCGTGGATTGGTTGCTTTGAATATATATATGGCTGTTATATTTTATTTGTTTTAAAGGTCTGAAGAAGCATTTTATGCGAAAGCGCTCACCTCATGTTAGTATTAATAAAACGTTTTTTATAAACAGTTTGTTGCTGTTTATGCTGCCTTGGTCGCTCTGTTACCAGTTGACTTTTTATTTTTTTGACCATATTATTTTTGGGCTACGGAGTGTTTGCCTTGTGGGTTACCATTACTTTTCTTTTAGGGTAGAATCTACATCAACCACAAGGGGTATCACTCCATCAACTGCCAGGTTGTGTGCAATGCCCGGGGAATTGTCATGAGTGTGTGTGCTTGCAGCCCTGGCAGTTATCTTGACTCCCATATCTGGCATGCATCATAGCTGTACCAGATGTTTGCTGGGGGGGGCCATCCCATACAGCCATCTACTGGGGGATGCTGGCTCCAATGCATAGCCAGCATCTACTGGAGGATATTGGCTATGCATTGGAGCCATGGATGATGACACCCATCAGAAATGCACACATACCTACTGAAGAATATCATAATGAGGCACACACACAAACTAGGAACATCCTAGAATATGTGTTTGGCTGCTCAAGTCATGATTCCACTGCCTCGATATATCTGGTGGAGCCCGGCAGTACTCTCCAGCCACATGTGCACAAATGTTCACAGTATGTACCATGGTACACAATATGATCCTGTAGAAACAGCTGTGGCAGGATCATCACAGGAAAGGGACACACAGCCCCCCACCAGGGAGACTTGGAAGAGGAACCCCCTGAGCCTGTCTCTGTAGGTAGATGTAGGCATGCACATTATGCACAGGCCTTGGCAAATAGGCAATGCATAGCACATGCAATAACAGCCTAGGGTCCTAGGGACTGACACATCCCTCCGACTCACATACATAGTAAAAAGGATGCCAGCCACACCACATGACGTGTACCTGACCATGTATTGGCTGTGTACTTTGTGCATCAGATAGAGTCAGCTCTGAAGCACTGTTATCTCTAATGCTGCTATCACAAGGTAAGTCACTCTTCTTTACAAAAAATGTATGGGGTACTAGACTATGTTACATATGTATGGACCTGCTGCATGTATGCAAGGGAATAGAGTGGGCTACTGGGCTACCTGCAGAGAGCTAACAGCTAAGTGGGATAACAGGTACTCTCTGTCCAATAGTGGCTGCCATATAATATGCAGTAGGCCACAAGGCAGCAAAACCCACTGCACTATGCATGGGAAATGCCAAACAGTGGGGCCATAGGATAGATGCATGACTGTCAATGTTACTGTCCCCTACCAACAACACAGCTGTGTTCCCATACAGCTGCAATCAATAACAATATGTTAGTAAGGTCATAGCAGCAGACCATGCAGTCCCTGGGTTGCCCCAACCAACCTGGTGACATGTCCTATTTCCTCAATATTCAGGGGTCAAAGTTATGTCTGTCTGCTGTTGATAGTATCAGTTATTAAACTTCACTTTCTGGTGGCTGATGTGGCTTAATGGGATAAGTACATCAGCACGATAGATGGTGTTCATGTTTCGAAGATGGCTGCACCTACAGTTTTGCATGTGAGGTACTCCTATGGTAGGAGTCCCACAGACTTATGAAATATGTCACTATTTGTTACTGCAAGAAATCTAGACAATGCCAGGGAGAATGGAGAGACAGGGGGCCACAGCTATGGACATTAAACATGCACTGAGTAACCTAGAAGGTGGCTAGTATAACAGCAGGTTGAAACAAGCCAGAGTAGCAGCAGGATGTACAGGCCTTCATGTAACTTTGTCAGTATCTACAAGAAGAGAAAGGGGGCACCATGTAGTTGTATATTACCAAAACAGCACAACTGTCTGAGGAGCAGAGCAGACATATAGGGTGAAATGCTGGACATCATGTGAAACATGTACAGTGAGAGGTGAGAAGTAAGTCTGTAACCCTGTGTGAGGTGTTACAGCATGTACCCCAGTCACAGCATTTCTACAACTACCTAGAGCAGGAACTACGGACAAAACCATGAACAGGAGTGGGATAAAGGCCCACATATAATAGGAAGGATCAACTAGTGGCCAAATAAATGTAAGCAGTGCAGAGAATAACAGGCTGTCCAGTAGCATGGGTTCCCTGCTGTGGATGGAGTCTGTAAATCAACTGTCATTGGTTTCTAACATAAATCTATAATGATTTGCCACTGATGCACCAGAAAATCAAAATACCATGTAAAACATATCAGATATATGATGCAAAACCCTGTACATTCAATTACAATCTGTACATACACTAGTTATGACTCAGATATTATGTGCAGCACACAGCTGGGGAATCCTTTGGACATAATATCAAGGAGGTGCTAGACAGATAAATTTGGTGCAGCAGTCAGTTGGCTGCAGCACACAAAATCCTGGACTGGAGTACAGATAGGTCTGTCCTGGATTCACCTTGTAAGTACTGATGGTCACACTAGGCATGCTCCTACACTTAGCTAATTTCTGCCCATGTGTGATGGCTCATATGCCTAATGAACTGCTATGTGAATATATCACTGTGCATACAGACAGGTATGTATATGTATCTGTCTCTCCCTATCCCCCTCAAATGTAATTACCCTTACCTATCACTATGTGGCACACATATATATATATATATATATATATATATATATATATATATATGTATGTATATATTTAGATATATAGAGATAATATACATATATATCTATATATCTTCATATATATATATATATATATATATATATATATATATATATATATGTATATAGCCACATAAAGGTGTACAGTGTATATATATATATATATATATATATATATATATATATATATATATATATACTGTCAGAACACATAAGCTCTGTGGTGCATGCGATAAGTATGTAGTAAAATAGTATAAATTACTAGATAGGTAGGGGTTCTAATCTCAAAAAGGGAAATTTTGTGTGTGTGTGTGTGTGTGTGTGTGTGTCTGTGTGTGTGTCTGTGTGTGTGTGTGTGTGTGTGTGTGTGTGTGTGTGTAATTATACCCCCTTGAAGCAGTCCATCTGTCTCGCCTATCTGTGTGCAATGGTTATACATTTTCAAACCCAGTCAATCCCCCCCATTGCCTCCTTTATAGAACCTGCTGATATTATCTACCTAATCTCAAAAAGGGCAAGTGTGTGTTTGTGTGTGTGTGTGTGTGTGTGTGTGTGTGTGTGTACCCCTGTGCACCAGTGTGTCTGATTTGCCTATGTGTGGGCATTTCTTATACATTTTAAGGCCCTGTGAGTAGCTGCTCGTCCTAAATAGCCCACATCTATGTATGCATAAATGATATCTGCCACCACCTACACTTGGAGGTATGCCACACCCAGGTGACACAGTAAAGATAGAATGCATTGTCACAGAGAATGCATGCAGCATTATGCTGTCTGCCTCCATTGCCCCTGACACACTGTTCTACACATATGCACCTAGGTAACCGTGCACATATATAGCCGTTCTTTGCTGATGTCATATTTCTGCTTTGCAGCCATGCCATCCTGAGCTGCTGTACTGCCAGCAAGTCTCCACAGTGTTGCCAATCAGACCTCTCTGACAGAAACATACAAAGTTCTGAGAGACATCTGTCAGTCTGCAACAACACCGCCAAATTAACATCATGCAACAATGGTACAAACACTTTGATGTGTACTCATGACACACCCCAGCATACAGCACCAGTCATGGCATAACACAACAGCACTACATCATGTCATGTACTGTACTGTTCTATAGACACCATGTGCATCAGACAAATATTTGCATGCCCTTGCATCGATGGTATGGATGGCAAGAATGTGGCACAGGTATCATCACATGCACAGGGTGTGGTCAGGGGGGCCAGAGGCCTAGGCTGTGCCAAACAGTTGACATTGTGTGTGTGAGTCAGGAAGGGGTGCTGGTCAGCTGGGCCATGGAGAGGTACCGTGTGTGTCTATTGGTGACCTACAGGTGACAGTGATGTATGAGTGTGTTCATGTACATAGTCAAACCATGTGCTAGCCCTACACATGGGTATGTTGGACAGTTGTGGACTGTCCATGGCAGAATGGACAGTTTACCATCTCTAGCCATGAGCATGGGAACTGGCTCTGCCAGGAGTGCTACTGGCACCACCATGCCTAGGGTCAGATGCAGTACAAGTCTCTGATGGTGACTGGTGTCTGCTGTGCCCGTGTGTCCCTGATGGGAGCACCCAGGACCACATGCCCATGGCCTGCCACATCATGGTGTGGTCAGCACCCTCTATTTTGTAGTGCTGGAAGTACTGCCAGTATGGGAGCATGAGTGTGCATGGCCACGTGGACTCTCAGCGAATGTTGTTGCTGACCTACAGCCACATATCCAATGCCCTACTCCCACCACATGTTACAGCACAGACAATATGTGGTCAGGAGCTGCCAATGTCTCACCCCACCATCTGTCAACTACATCAGTGAAATGATGCATGGCATCACCAATGTGGTGGAGGGAGTCACAGATGTCAGACAGTGATGCATCTGTGATCCTGATCATCCATCTGGTGTTGCATTCGGAATGTGCTTGCGCCTTCTTGATGGACCAAAACATGCGTTGGGTGACTCATGATGTGGCACATGTAACAGGTTGTGGATGGGCAACAATCCTCCTTTGAGCACCCCTGTTGATCTATCTGTGTGAGACTTCACCAGCTGTCTTGCTATGGCCAGTGTCCACACTCACTGATGCCATTGTCACCACACTCTCCTGTTTGATGCCGCCCCATTCTGATTGACCAATATCTGTGGCTGCAGGGGACAGGGTATGTGTGGGCATACTGACTGTGCACTGGGACAAAGGGAGAGGAAGTTGGATGTCAACCCATGGGATAGATTCAGCCCCCAACAACCCCACCTTTGTCTCACTATGGCCACCATCATCATCAAACTCTGATGAGACACTGACATCAGGTTGTGAGGGAGGCAAACCCCAACCCCCATGATCACCTGTGAGGAGGAAGACAAAAAAGTACATTACTACCTGCACTATTATGTATGGTGATCCACACACACAAACACACACACACACACACACACACACACATACACACACACACACATACAGGTGAGGTGCCACAACTGCAGTACCCATACCACATCTTATTTCTGATCCCATGAACAGCACACATGTAGAATACAACATACACACACAAGACAGGCCAAGTAAACCACATGCACTGCAGCTAGGTCTGGTTAATGTTGCCAGTACTATACACCTGTGTGATTAGCGATATGTCAGTGTATGTGATAGACCTACACCTAAAACACAGTGCACCATTCTTCAGCATACTATTGCCCCCTGCATAGCAGACTGCATGGACCTTCACAAAAATAAGTGCAAATATGTAACAGATCCTACACATACACTACTGTGATTAACAATACAATGCACTGCAGTTAAGCCTGCTGAGACTGAACATACATGTGGTGTAGTCTAGCTAAACATATCAGTTGTGTATATGGAAAATGGCAGCCCTTAACATTGTTTGGGTATATTTGAGCCATACAAAATCATTATCACACTTACCAGGTGCAGGATGTTGGACTCCGGCTACACCTGACAGACCTATGGAAAGGCGAGGGAGGGGTATTGTCAGCAGTAACAAATGCGGCATTGCTACAGGATAAGATGTGAGTATAGCTACATGTACAGTAGGTACTGTGATACTTCCTACAATGCTGACATTCTGAATATGTGTACACGGGCGTGCATTACAAACAACCTTCCCCAATGCAGACTGACCTGACATCCATGTACTGGCATGCACAGGCTGCAACAATGACTGATACAGTGTTACAGTGATGCACACAGGAGGCTTACCTGGACAGTCTGCTGTGGAGTCTGTGGCACCCACCTCCACAATGTATGTGGTGATGGATGCTTGTGAGCTCGTGGTTGATTCCAGGTTCACCAGGAATTCCACTGTGGCCGAGAGTGGTTCTACTGCCTGAGGCCCCCACCAGTGGCAGCACGGTCCCTGGCCACAACAGCAGCCCCTTACCTTGCAGCATTTACCATGCCCGTTGGCCTGTGACAGACCTGCTCATAGCTTCTGTCCTGTAGCCCTATGCGGTTCACTGCTATGACAAGGTCAGCCCACATTGTAGAATGTTACTCACGATTGTGGCGAGTCCTGGAGAGCAGAATGGTGTGATGCAGTCTTGGGCCATCCAGGATCACATCATTTTCCGCAGTTGTAAATGGCAGGTGCCTCCATCTATACATCCTTTCAGATAGACAAGAATAAGGGAACACATCACAGGACCACATACTTTGCTCTGCACTATGTACATACCCTGCACATCCACATTGGCCTACACTACGCACTGCTACCTCCCACATCATACCCCACCATCTATCAATACAGTCTGTATGCAGCAATACCAGTTATGTCCCTGTGTGCCATGATGGAGTGAGCTGAATGGCCGACATCCCAGTACCATGTCAGACAGTCACTGTTCGACAAAGAGGTGTGTGTTATTATGAGTATATGTGGATAGTCCAGCAACAGCAGTGTGCCCCAATGATAGACAGCAATGCACATGTGCTGTAGGGTATCTTCCCTGTAGGTGTCCTACTTCTCCAGTACACAGATGTATGCAGAATGTGTATGTTTGCCTGATATATGTGGTCCCTTTGCTAGAAACATGTGGATGCCTGGCAAACAGTTGGACAATAACTTTTGGTTGCCCTTAGACTGTGGAGAATCTAGCTGTCACAAGCCAGAACCCTCAAAAAACAATTTATTCTATGTTAATATGTGTTACTGTATTCATACCTGTACATTGTATGATCATTAGGTACACTCTTTCTCTGAGGTTGGACCTGTGTCCCCCACTACTAATGGCTATGTCCTGCAGACCTGCTGTATGGGGTTGCCAGGTATGGTAGCCATAGATGTCAAGTGATGAGATACGAATGTCAGCAACACAATGACCCAGCCAGAGTACATCAGCGACAATCAGGGACACCAGTACAATGTCTGGGCTAGTCCTGTATGACATTCACAGACTGAGAGGAGCTGAATAGCAGTACATCATGTGATATGCCATCTTTGTTCACCATTACTCACTGTCACTATATCTAACACACAATCCAGTGGCATTCGTACAGGATCCGCCCATTGTAGGAGGGAGTGAGAGGGCCACAGCTGTGATCTAAGCCACACCAGACAGAGTTGTAAGGCATCAGCTTTTGGACAGCAGACTATCAGCAACATGTCATTCCCATAGATATACTACAGGCCTACTGTTGTAATCCCTATTCCCCATAACAGCATCCTACCTTCTGCATCCCATTAGATGGGGACTTGTATTACATACCTGGTAGAGTGCCATACTCCTTTTGTGCAGAAACCCTGAAGAAAACTGATTCTGAAAATGCAGTCTGGCTTGGTAAAGCAAGGCACAGACCTATTTACCATAGGCAGCTGCTTGCCTTTTGTAGGAAATGCTCAGTAACAGGTGATTGCCTGTGCACCAATCAGTGGCTCAGACTTGCTAATTGCATCCAGAACAGTTGGGTTGCAATTTCATTAGCCAATGACATGGCACAACAGTGCAATATTTAAGGCCTTCATGTAGGCCTTGGCCCCTTTTCTAGGCTTTGAGAAGGACATTACTGAGGTGTGGAGACTACAGGATCACAGAGGATAGGTAAAAATACTGTTTACTGTTGGAATTTATGTGGTATATCTACAGTTTTGCATGTTATGTTTGGGCATTGTCAAATGACTTTCTGATTATGTGGTAGTTCAGTGTTAAACAATGTGGGTCATATGTCATACACATCAGAATAAGCATGCTGCTGCAGTAGATGCTGGTCTATCAGTTATGTATGTTTGTAGGGGCAGACTGTGACACATGTCCCTTTCGCTTGACCTCTGCCCCCCACCCCTTCATGTATGGGAGTAGTGTGGATAACTTGTTCTAGGAGATTGTGAGGTAAAGTAGGCCTGTAGCAGGTAGCTGAACATACTGCTGGATATGTTGCAGGCTGGAGCTGCTGCTTTTTGCCCACTTCTCATACTGTGGAGTATGAACACATTGGAGGACAGCAAACTGTATGTGTCAGTGAGGGAGCAGTGTCAGCTCTGTTGTTAAAGCAGAGCCAGGGTGAGGGTACCCATAACAGTCCAGATGAGGCATGTGCTTAAGGTACTCATGTTATGTAGCAGTGCCGATTGGAGAGTGTTAGGTGACCTATAGGTAGCCTATACATATTTTGTGCAGTGTATCCCTACCTACAGGCCTTTGATGTGTTAAGATGGGTAGCTGTGAATGCATTACCAGCAACCTCTTCTGGTTAAAATTGCAGGGCTCAGTCATTATTTGTTGTATTCACAAGCATGCCATTGAAGTGTAACACACTGGGTTCAAACCCAGGACTGCGGGTGACAAAATGTAAAGCATGTTAGGGATTTAACAGACTGAGCTACTAAGTTGATACTGCAGCAGGTATATCCGCAAGACATATGTGCATGCATACAGTCTGTTGCACAGGAGTTGCATTAGCATGTGTGTTTGGATGGGTATGATGTGTGACACTGAACTGTCATGATTTTCTAACCTCACTCTGCACTGACCTGTCAGTACTTTAGTGCACAGAAAAAGTTTTGTGACAACTGTGCCAAAAGTAGGTGGCACAACTGTGGTTATTCTACAGCAATCTGTGCAGTTGACAGCTATACCTGCAATTTCACACCTGAGGTACATCCATCATTGTTTATTTGGCTGTGTATTGGTATGGTGTCTGCATCACAGTCCCAAGTACACTGCTGATTTTCCCATAATATGAACAATCAGTGTGTCATTGGCAATCAGGATATGTTTATGAAAACATGTTTTACTTCAGAGCTGAGTGGCCTAGTGGGCTAATACACTATGCTATTGTTGACAGAGTCCTGGATTTGAGACTTGACAGGGGTAAATATTTTGCAAATGTGCCCAACAGTATCAGAAACAGAGAAGGTGAATAAGGCAGTTTTAAGTGGGTTTGAGCGGGTTTGTGCAGAGAGCCACGCTGCTTAGCTCCGCTTAAACCCATGCTAATTTTAAAAAAAGAAAAGGAAAAGGGGCATAGGAAAGTGGCAAAATTGGGCAAACAGGGGGAAAACATACTGAAAGCCAGGCAGGGATGTGCAGGTCAGGTGTAGGAAAGGACCATAGCTGTCCATTTCTTCCACAGCAACAGTTGTTCAGGTTGTAGACAATTTGGAATTTGGATCCTCTGAGAGCAACATAAATGTGCTGATTGATACATGTAATGATTGAAGTGTGTCCAGTGGATGTGGGTGCAAAATGGAGATCTGTGTATGGGGCGATATTTTTTGTGGGAAAGATGCCCATTTTTTTTTAAGGAGAGAGTGGGATGTTGGTGATGGTATATAGGTAAGTGTGGGGAGGTAAGTTGGGTAAGAGAAGTAGCATTTTCAAACAGACAAGACAGCATACAGGGGTGGTGTGTGACACATGAGGGGGGTAAACACCTTCCACGGGGAGGGTGTTGTCGAATCAGAGAGCCATGTGCCCCCAGATGGCAGCAGTGAGACTGAGCTCCCCACCCAAGGGCAGTCAGCACTGCTCCTTCACTACACCAAAGATGGGTGTGCTGGGGGCTGGGAGCCGGGGCCACCTTGCCTCTCCAGGTTGTTCAGTCTGCCCTCAATTCAGCCAGGCTTTCCTTGTACCCATGGTGCATGATCCTGCATACCATCCCTGGTAGCTGTTGTTGGGTGACAACCCACCCCCATGCCTGCTCCCAGGGGAGGGGACGGGCCTCGTCCCTTGAGGCAGTTCCACCCATAGGTGGTGCAGGGCCAGCAGAGGGGACAGCATGAGGTTGGATCCCAGATGTGCTAGGATCTGATGCCACGGCTGTCTGAGGTAGGGTAGGTGGATCACCAGAAACTGGCCTACCCATTCGAGCTATGATGTTGAGGTATTTCAAAGTGTATAGGTTAATAAGGAACAAAACATTTCATTAGTTATAACAGCATGGCAGAAAGTTACAAATAACCCAGTAACATAACACTGCATAGCATATGGAACACAAAAATACATGAGATAACAGTTAGTAAAGTAACAGCATGCCAGTAACAGTTACGGCATAAGGCCAACAACATAGGTAATTCAACAAGGTATGTTGGTATGTAGCCATTATAATACGTAACAATAATATAACACAAGGCCCAACATAATATTTTGGAACAACAGATGTTAATAGTAAACCATAACCGATGTATAACAATAATAAAGAATGATGCAGATAAGGGGTCGGGGAGAGAGAAATACAGTCCATTAATAACAGTACAAGCTATATTTGCAACAGTGCTCTTATATACTCTACAAGTCTGCCCTTACTTTATGTCTAGGACTGCCCTTTAGCTTCTGTTGCATGTACATACCTCTCTAGCTATCCACGTGGGACAGTATGGGCAAAGCTGTAACACCTACAGGTATACAACTACAGGGGACTATTACATGTCAGGGGGAAATATATGACTACCAAGTTGTACTGTGGACTGATGTAATGTGACTGTTCTATTCACATAACTCATGCCCATGACAGATCTGTGACTGAGGGATTAGTCAACAGTGATCACAGTCACATTGAGAGACATGTATCATGCACAGTACAGAGTTTACGACTATCATGCCCTCCTTGGCAGGCATAGGATTAGACTACAGCAGACATGCACAGACACAACAGGCATACAGCCATGCCAAGATTATACATTTTATTTATTGTATTAACTTTTATTAGTATTGTACATGTTCCCTTTATTTTCAGATGTCTTATCACAATGCTGAGCAATGCTGTTAACACTCTGGTACATCTGAACACACAAATTAGTAACCCGTTCTAACGGCTACTACAGCCATTTATTTATCTGTAATTCCTGTGGGAAGAACATCTGTTAACAATACATAAGTGTTTCTATAAATATGTAGTAGTACTTGTCCCTGTTTTCGAACCCTGGTCTGTGTGTGACAAAATGTACATCACACCCATTATTTATCAAACTGAGCCACTGTTGCATATTGATTGACTGATATGTGCCTAGAGTTCACCTGGTAACAAAATATGACCTGGTAATACAGATAGTGTTACACAAGACTGCATTGACACTTGAACATACATGCATGAGATCCCTGCATGACAGAGGTTGTAGGTGAACTGTGAATTAATACATGTAATGCAGGTGTAGACAATAAACCCCTAGTGGGTGGGAATATCTGTGATGTGTACAAACCATATTGGAGTTCTGGGTTAGCTACCCGACCCATATACAAATGCAGATGGCATATTTGTAGTCTACATCTATTACAGTTTCATACTTGCCAGCAGCAGTGTACCTAAGAGCAGGAATGCATATAGGTGAAATGCAATGGTTAACACAAGACAGTCCTGACATACACAACATACCTTGGGCGTTCCTATTATTTCATCAGATCTAAGTGCAGAACAAATATCATAATGCATTATATCTTGTAGTACAGCTCCACATCTACAGTTTAGCAGAACACTTTTTAATAGCTAACCTTCAGTCACTTACTGGTATTGTTTGTGTTTGTACATCACAGCGGATGTAATAGTCGATTTCATGACCAACAGCCTAAATACACACATATTGCACAACACAGCTTTATTAGGGGTGACTTCATGGCAGTGGTTGCTATGTATTTCCAGTCTTTATTCAAGAACAGGTCATATAATAGAGGTGGTGCAATACAACTGTAATTCCACACTTAGTGCAGTAGAAACATTTATTTCCTTCACATTATTAATGCAGTTGAAACTTTATTCCCTTATCCTTAACATTATTACTGTACTAGAAACTTTTTATTTCCATAACATTATCAGGTTTCATCCTTTCACCTTTATTGAACTGTACCTGGCATTCCTCACTTATTTCAGTCCAGGTCTATGACCACATTCATTGCAGTACAATTAAAACTGAATATACGTACTGGCAGTTACTAATTTACTCCTTCTTGTTTATATGACTATAGATTGCAAGTTACATCTGTACTCACCACACTCTTGGCGCAATCTGGCCAGGTGCCCTGCATAGGCCTCTAGGTTGCGAGTTCTCTCCTCGTCAGCTGTGGGAAGAGAAACACACTATTATGCGTACCTGTCTGTCACTCATGCAGAGTAGGTTTTGGTAAAACAATGATAACAATACTTACAAACTCGTGGGCCATTCCAGTCTCGAGCATCTTGGAACCAGGTGGCCAAGCGATCCCACTTCTAGTGCTTCAGGTCATCATAATGATGATGCACCTGCTCACCTGGTAAGGGGATACCACTTAAACTGGTGACATTGCGTGCCCGCCAGTCCCAGGCCTCAAAGTTGTACTCCGATCCCTAGAACTGGCCCTGCAGCAAGAAATGGATAAATGGCTCAGTTTAATGCACTGGGTGCTCTGGTCATTGATAGATATAAACTTTGATTGTTTTTTTCCCTTTATTTATTTATTTTTTTGCCTTCTGCACTTGTGAGCCACTTGACAGTGCACAAACATGGTTAATGGCTGAAGGCAAAAATGAAAAAACAATGAATTTGGGCTGCTTTTTAGTGCAACCGAGCCTGGCACCAGATCATGGCCATCAGCACTCTGGACATTACCGAGTGTAGAAAATGCACCTGCTAGCTAATGACCTCTGTGGCACAAGGTGAAAGTGCAGTGAGTATTGAAAAAGAGGACAGGTAATGCATGGTTAGAATCCAGTTTGCATATACTTTTACTGATATGGTCAGAATGACATCTGTCACAAACTTTTGTTTAGGACAGCATCAATGTATACATATCAGTATCATAAAAATGATTTCTGCAACAGACATAATTAATGTTTGCTATATAACTCTAATGTAATGTGTGTAAATTATGTTAACCATGACAATGATGTGGACAGCTAATTTCAAATGCACTTATATAGATATGATGCACACAATAGCTTTGTCATAATTACTATGGCTCATCGCTGATTATAAGTATGTGTTTAGGACAGTATGTCATATGAAGTATCTATGGAACATACCCCGACATGTATTACTCAGATCATGCAACTTTATGCCTCTGAAGTATATTTACAACCACAAATGCTGCCTTTTACATAGAAATCTATAATCATGAGTAGTTCAAGTAACACACATACAGACCTCTCTTGCATATATCTCCATTCATTGCATTCATTGCATATATCTCCGTTCATTGCATTCATTGCATATATCTCCATTCATTTTGAAAGTAATATATCTCAAATTACCATGCAATGGATATTCTACTGTGACATTAACAGTTTACAATCAAAATTTAAAATGTTATCCTCTTTTTTTCATGAGTTTTATTTCTAGGTGGTACTACCAAATTTGGAAAGTGTATGACTCTCAACAGACCAATATGTCAGAAGTCATACCCTTTATCTCCAACCAACAGTGGTTATGAAAAAAAAAACATAAAGCTTGTCAGTGTTTAACAATGGAACAAGTGTAAATAGCTTCAGCACCACACATGGCCAATTCTCACTGCCACATGCCATGCCTTCATTGCTTTTGGATGAAACATTGCCTATGTGTCTGCCAAACCATTTCTGTGCTTTCAGTTGTGCAAATGCAGCTTGAAAGGCTGTCCATCTTTATGAAAAGGCTGTTATACACGAATTCTGAATTGGGGGCCAGTTGAAACACTGTTGCAGCTTGACTTCTGCAGGCATGGCTGGTGAAGGTAAAGATGATGTTTTGTTTAGGACACAAAGGTGGGGTGTTGAGGATTCCATGCTTTTAGTGGCATTCTATGTCAAGCGCTGCAGTTGTATATTGATGCAGGGGGATTATGCCAGGTTTCAGTATAAGGCAGAGGCTTGGAATAGCATGGCCAAGGCTGTGTCCAGTGTTCCTGGCATTCCATTCACTGGGGACTAATGTCATCACCATCACAATGATGTGAAGAGGCACAAGCAGGACATCCTGAACTGATTGGAGGAGGAATTTAAGACACATAACACCCCTTAGTTGAATAAGTATAGTGACCACTCACCAGTCAGTGATATGTGATGGATTATCCTGGCAACAATTATTCATTATTCATTATGATTTCATATTTTTTTCCTACTGTACATGTGCAGAAGACATAGAACAGAACAGTAAGGTGTGTCAGGAGAGACTTCCTTGCCTTAGTAAGGCATGGGGTAAATATGCTTCAGGTATGAATGCAAGACAGATAGTATGCTTCAAGCCATCAGTCCATATCAACCTGAGCAGGCACACCTAATATGTTATATCAGACATACATGTCTTTTCCAATAGTTTTTGGTGATTGCATTGGGAAACAAATACACCATCTTAGATGTGTGTGGCTTTAAGTTCGATAAACAGAAATGTGCTTTTATTACAGGGTAGTATTACTAAAATATTAACTGCAATACTGAATGACATTAGCAAGTCAATGTTGGTAACATATCTGACATGCCATAGTCAAATAAATGTTGCCATTTCTTATATAATAGCACTGAGATTAATTTACTTTTATGAAATGTTAATGCCTTCACATCATATCAGGATGTATCAAAGTTGAATATATTTATGTGCCGTATTTGTTTATGTATTGAAATAATGAAATAATGTGCCAGGTCATTCCCTACATCATCTATCTCTCTCTCTCTCTCTCTCTCTCTCAATCTCTTTTCATTTATGTATTTATTCATTTTATATGCTTTGGGATGCATTGTTGCTGAAAATAAAATGACCAACAGCAGAGGGAGCCAGATGACCCCTGCCATTTGTCCCATCATATCTCCACAGGTGGCTATGGCAGCACCACCACCACAGGCAACACAGACACCCAGCACATCTAGATCACAACTTGTCAGTGTTGCCTCCACAACCACTGCTCTCCTGGTTCCAGCTGTGTCTGGTATCTCTGCACAGGCTGCTGGTGAGCTGGTACCCTACAGGAGCAGTAATAGTACAGGTGGAGATTATGACACTTGCAAGGAGTTGTCAGGTCTGGTGGAGGACAAGTTGAAAAGGTCCTGTGTCAGATTTCCAAATCAATGTGTCATCCAGCACTAACCCAGGAAACTGACACAGCAGATAGTGATGACAGCTCTGAGGGTGAGTACTAAAGTCTAAGTGTGCTTAAGCTGGATGCAGATGTGCCTGTAATGTCCCCTACTTATCCCCACTCACAATGCTCACCCACAATTTGTGTCCATCTCCATTATTGTCTGTCTTGTATGTGTGCACCTGCTACCTAACCTTCCTTACCTATCTGGCCCACTTGTTACTAAGCACATCATCACTAAAAGAAAAAAAAATGGTCTCCTGCCCCATAGATAACTCTCCACTTTGTCTACAAGTTATCTTGACCCACTTGATTTGGCCCTAATGGTTCTACAACATTTTTCATCCCTGCTGCAGTGACTCTCCAAATTTATCAAATTCAAATTCTGTATACACTTCTACATATATGCTGTGAGCAAGTGAATAGCTATGATTATCTCCCTCCACTATCCTACACATTCCTGTACCTTTTCACCTGTGCCTTCTCCTCTGTTCCAACACCCCTTCCCATTTTCACCATTGTCCTAGCAACCCCTTTTTCGCATGTTTAATCTAGTCATAAAATAGAAGTAAATGTCACATCAAGAGATCTTCAGTTTTGTCCTAAGCATTTTTGGAGCTTGGCATCATGCACCAATGCAAATGTGCTTAAATGTTTGTCCATATTAATAGTATGTGTGTAACTGTGTGCTACATATGTTATGAACCCATCACTATCCTGTGTATATCCTCATCTTGTCTCTGTCTCCTACCCCTTCTTGATGTAGATTAGAACGACTTTATTGTACACAGCAATGCATCTAAAGATTTGAGATTTTCAAAGTATGTCCACATTTCTGCATGTAAGTTTCTGCCTATGTATATATGAAGCCTGAAATAGTAATCATGATGACAACCAAAAGAGTAACACAACACAACACAAAGATGTGCAGAACTTTCCCGTTATGAAACCTCTTTGTATATCTTTATCCCTGTCTCCAAATCTCTTGCTATTCCCATCCCTCGTGTAACATCAGTTTTTTTCTTCCACATTTGTGCAGTGCCTGGCACTGAGCAATAACTATACCTTTTAGGAAATGACAGCTGATGATAACATTTTTTTAAAGTTTTTGCCTAGAGCTGCATTAGTCTGATCCCTTTGTGGTACTGTACTTTGACTCACTGCACAATGTAAAGACAAGCTGATGTTTATTAGGCTACTGACTGTAGTATTCAATTCATGGGATTTTGCAATTGCCATGACTGCAATGAAGACTACTGCATACATTCTCCTTTGCTTTAATCTGCTTTCAGAATTTAAATTTATGAAGTAGAACTTTATATGCGGTGCACTGAGATAATGCTTAGGTCTTTAGATTGCTTATTGTTTGTTGTTAAGATTTCAATCCAGAAGTATGTGAAAGTGTAAAAGTGGTACTTAATGTGTACTATATGACTGTTTATTGTGCAACTGTTGTCTACATCTTTTATTAACACACTACTATCCTACTGCTATAGTAACCTGCTTGCTTCCTGTTGTGAACTCTTTCTTGTACAGATCATGATACAATAATTATAATGGCAACCATAAGAATAACACAATGCAAACATGCAGAAATGGCCCATAACAAAATTCGATGCCAGGCATAGGGGATCTATGCCTGGCATTCAAGACATTGTCAGACTCCACGCTGATGGACCTCCAGCATATCCTCAAAACAAACAGCACTAGAATTACCAGTTCTAAAGACTTAAACCTTGCCTGTGATATAAATAGGACCTGTTAGAGAGACAGATATGTATAACAGAGACTACCCATCTCTGGAACAGGCTAACCTTTCCACGTGAAGTGCAGTTCCTCCCTGGCCCAATTCAAGTGTAACTTGGACAATTGGATGGAGAACAGGAAGCTTATCCCTGGTTTGGCACCTGTGTCTCGAATGGGCACAAGCAGCATATAAACAGTTCAGCTCTCATGCCCCTGCATGCAAATATTTTATCTCCTAAGTCCATTCTTACACTTATTAAGGGTACCAGAACTTGTCAGAGATTTGGGATGCGTGGCTAGTTTTACAAAGGCCCTTGCAATCATTAGCTTAGTAAACACAGATGCACCTTTGAAGCTATGAACCTTCCTCTGTCTCTATCCCCGTCTTCCAAACTCTCTTCCTCATTTTTTGTCCTCATATTTTTTTGTGGAGCTTGGCATTGTAAACCAGTGCTGAATTCCATTAAATGGCATTTCATGCCTTATGGCAAAAGCTTTTAATTTTGAGCCCATTAGCATGGTTCAAATTACACAAATGTGCTTATCTCTGCTGTGCTATATAACTACAGACTGATAGCATTGTGAGACAGTTACTGAAACACATTTATTAGGCTGCTGTATGAAATATACACCTTATGGGATATTACAGTTGTCATTACTGGATGAAGCCTGATGCCTACATTTTCCATTGCATCAATCTGCTGTCGCAGTCCCTTCAAATGTGTGATATCAATTTAAGAAAGTATAACATCCTATGTGGTGAGCTGAGATAATCCTTCAAATTGTATACTTTTATACTGTCAAGGTTTCAAATTCAGAGGCATGTCACAATTATGCAATGTTTTCCATGTTAATAGTGTGTGTGCCATATATGTTATTAATCCAACACTATCCTCCATATGACCTCATAATGGTTTTACTGTCCTACCCGTTCTTGGTCCAAATCATAGCACATGAAACATTGACATAATGCATATCTGTTCTGGCTTTTGTCAGATTCTTAACAGTTTGTATTTCTCTATTTCATATTTTCACAGAGGTTGCCAGAGGGCAGCATGAATATAGTTTATTCTAGTTGTAAGTTAAACACATCGATATGTGATTACGCATGTGCTAATATTTTGCCATCAGCTGTGCAAGTGAGCTTGTCAGTGTTGTGTTTCATGGAGAAAATTATAAAAAAAATATGTGATTGAAATGTATAACTTTTGAATGTGTTAATGGAGTGCCATACTCAACATATATGTATTTCAGAGTGACATTCCCTGAACACATCATTCTGAAAGGTTATGTCTGTAGTCCAGCACTTTAGGAATGATGTACAACAGTCTGGAGCCTTTTCACACATACTTTATCAGTAGTACTCAGCAGAGCACCATCATATTTTGACCTATCTAATTGAATTTACACTGCACTGTGTCCAGTCATGAAACAATACAAGTGAAAATCACATAACAAATGCTTACTGTTTGCATAGTGTTATCCCAAGCTAAACAGTCATGAATGCTGACAGGTACATGTCACTCACAGTAATGTAATATACATGAATGGCAGCACAGATACATTATTTGAGCATTATGTCATTACATGGGATCTGCACATTACTGTTGCCTCTGTATGTCAAAACACAAACCTATTCACCCAAATCTGTAATACCCACTAGCTTTTCTACAAAGCACTGATGTGGTAATCCTTACAAATGTGCACTTTCATACATTTAAAGTCAAACTTCTCCTGTAGTGCTTGAGATTGATATTGAGTTCTCTAAATTGTGTAAGTAGATAGGTAGGTGATTAGAAATCAACAATTGTAAACTTGAGTGTTTGTCACTAGTGTCAGGTAAGTATAATTTCAAGAAATGAAGCATTGTGTCCAGTCCCACCCAGGAGAAAAGTTTACATTGGGAGAGGGCTCCTATCATAATTTTAACACAAACATTTTCCCTGCAACACACTGATGAGGTCACTCTGTCAAAAGTGCACTCTGTCCCTATAGAAATCAGACTTCTGCTGTGTTACTTGCTATTGATACCATGTTCAGTAGATTGTGTAAGATGGTTTAAATCCAGCATTGCTTAAATACTGTGACTGTGTGTTCTGTCATGAAGAGTTGCCTCTATCACAGCACCTGCTATGTATACTTCCACGTAGGAGACATCTTTTCGATGGCAGAGGGCTCTCCTATAAATTTCTAGCATCCCCAGACAAAAGGCAGTTTTGGAAATACACCGCTTAGGTAATGCTTTCAATAATGGACTATCTCACAGTTCTAATACCACTTCTGCTGTGGCATTCGATGTTTACATTGTGTTCTGTAGACTGGGTAAATATATAGGAAAGTTGTTCAAATAAGGCAGTAACTGACTACTGTGACTGTCTTTCTCTCTCATGTTGTATAGAGGAAGCTTCAGATACATACAGAATGTGTAGCTATACAGTCTTATTGTGCTCTTCCAACACTTTTTCCTTTTTAGCAGAAACATCATTGTGTTAAACATTGATGATGCCATTCATTCAAATGTGCACTGTCACAGTTGTAAAAAAAACATCTTGTGTGGTACTTGTGATTCATGCAGTGTTCTATAACTTCTGATCTTAGTTAGGTAGCCAGTTCTAATCCAGCCATCACTCCTTACACTCAGCTGTGTGACTATAACTGTTAATACACAATGTTGTCACCCACCTATCTCTATTTACATGTATAGCTACAAATTCCTCTTACAAGAATATCAGTCTATTTTGCACAGACAGATGTTTTGTTGGATGATGCTGCCATTTCATAAAATTTGCCATTAGTAATATTAGTAATAAGTCTTCTCCTCTGGTCTAAGGACTTGAGATAGTGTCCTATATACTGTATGCTGTTGCCTTAGTAAGCCCAGGGTTCAAATCCGTGATTATCTACACATGGTACATGATTGTGATTCTACCATCACAGCAATGACTGCCTGATGCATTAAGTGTGTGTGGGTATAGATAGCATCATGCAATAGTGTATGACAATGAGACAGATCACACCACTCTTTTAAACGAATTACATGCACACATGTGCCTTGCAACAATAAGATGATTCAATGCCTTCAAATGCACATATTTCTCACAGTTGTAGTAAAACATCTACTGTGGCATGTTCAATCTTCACAATATCATGTAGCTTCACTAGTCACATAGATGTTCAAAACCCGCAGTAAGTGACTATAATGATTGCATGCCAGTGTACTGTTATAATGACATCCACCATGGCTGTAATGTGTACATTTATAGGGTGAAAGGCCTCCACCATCTATTTTACTTCAGACAACTGGTTTGCATCACAATAATGTGATGCAATGATTTCACATAGGTGGAGTCTCACAGTTGTGTTAAGATGCCAACTATAGCACATGTGATTCATACAGATTTTTATAGTCCATGGAACTACGCAGGTGGCTACATAGGGATATTCCAATTCATTGTTTTATTGGACAAACAACTTTCAACACATTTTGGGATTTCATATCAGTCAAACAGGTGTTGTGAGTTTCTTGTGTTGTGAATGCTGATTTTGCACATGCATTTACTACTGACTTCTATAGCATATCTAAACAGACAGAGTGTGGTTTGAATTTGAGACTGTGTCTGTACCAAGCAATGTTGACAGAAAAGATTGGCTTGGACAAGCAGCATTGATATTGGACTGTTTACAGTTGTGTATTCATTAACATAGCTACCTTCTTGTCAACATTTTAATCTAAAATCAAAAGTCCTTCTTACTTCACATCTTGATTTCTGTTATTTGTGACACTTCCATTTCTTTCTCCTTTGGTGGACACTGTCAACATGCAGCTGTGAAGAGTGTGTAATATGATTAGCAGAGGTTTGAGTCTGGCAACATCTGTTTGTCACATAGCTATGTCAGACAGAAATGGCTTAGGTAAATAAAGTAGTTATAGCGCAGTCAGTGGCCACATTTTTAAGGTCTCACACTCCAAGTTAGGGGATCCATAACCAAAACAATAAGTGGCTGATGTAATCCCTTCAAGATGTTCCTTGTAAAACAACTGATATGTTTCTTTCTGCAGTTTTAGTGAATGATACACATCTCTCTATGATCTGCCATGGCATGTGTTTGATTCTGGCTAAATGCAAACGGTGAGTATGTCAGTGATTGTTCACAGGAGTTACTTTTTTGCCAGATAATATTGCTCTTTATTGAATGTCTTCATACATACATTTCTGTATTACTGTAATTTGTTTGTTCACAGTCTAGAGCTTTATAGATCAAGAGGGCTTATATGACATTTCTTAATTTGGGACATGCTGCAGAATCTGCGGAAGTGTGAGTGTGCCTGAGTTATGGGACTTTCTTGTGTGCTTATGTTGTTTTGCTGAAGTTATAGTAGTCTTTGTTGTAATTCCTTGTGAGAATGCCCGGTATAATGATGTAGTAGATGCATAACGTTTAGTAAAGAAACCTTTAATTACTGAATGTCATGAGATATTTGTTGTCAGTTGTTGTTCTTGGTCAGCACTTAAGTGGATTATCTTCAATAAACTTGGCAGGAAAGTTTTCTCAAAGTTGAAGATAAAAAAAAATCCTCTTCTGTGCCCTGAAACTGTATGTGAAACATGGTTTGCTATAGTTAAGTCATCACACACTTAGCTCGTCAACATTGCAGCCATTTCTGTTTATGCAATATCAGCATTCCTTTAGAAAGCAGTACTGCTGATATTGCACTCCTGCAGCAGCAGCACCTAAAGACAGTGCCCTCTAACAGCTTACACCCAGGGTGGCTGCCCAATTTGTCTCATTTTAGTTATGACTCTGATATCACTCAAAAGTTAGCAGTCAAATGAGAACTGTCCAGCTTTGCTACATTTTTCTTTATGTGATCTTAAAGTCTTTTAACAAGTGACCTAGCTCTCCATACTGAGCACTCATAGAATATGTTTAAATTATATGTGTTTCTGTACTACAAAAAAAAAAAAAAAAAAACGGTTTTGGGGTTGATCTCAGAATTTATTAATGGCATTTTACCATTAATAATTGCAGAAATAAAAAGGTGTTTTATTTCCTATTCACCTCCATGTAATAAATTGCAAAACATCCCATGCTCCCACCCAAAGTTTTCTGTCATCAAATATTTTATATTAAATCATTTCAATCATTTTTAAACGGACTACTTAATTCTTTTTTACTCACTTCAGTTGTCTTCAGTTGCACTCTCATTTCATTTCATAACAATTTTACTTGATACCATATAGTCTTTCCAATGAGAAAAAGTGTATATATTTTTATCAAACTTCATCAAGAAATTCTGTGCCAAAAAAATAAATAAATAAAAATTTACCTCATAAAATGGCCCTAATATCTCTTCTCAAGAAATGTAAAGGAGCAGTGATTTCGCCTCATGTATGTGTACCATTGGTCAGCTTTTTCCTGTCCTCTCAGCATGACTACCTTTTTGCATATCCAAATGACAATAGACAGCTGCAGTGTATATTTTAGGTACTTCTACATTATACTCTGACACCGAAATAACCTCATTACTTTGCCCTGCAGCTTCTGCGTCTTGCAAATACTATGAACTCCCATTCAGAGTCACCATATTCTGGACATGCAGCTCTTCACATTCTTCTTTCTGTCCATCACTGAGAACTGTACCACTACTTTTCTCAACTGGATATCACCTTCCCACCACCACTGACAAAGACAAAGCTGTTTCATCATCAGTTTCTTGATCCAAAATTAAATACTGCAAGACCTTTTTTTCAGACCTTCCTCTTCAAGAACAACTTTTGCTTATGGTAAATTCTGACCTACAGCATTTGCACCATCCATTGCATTTTCTTTTGAAATGACAGCAGATCCATCCACTGAAGCATCCCCTCCTTACTCACGTCCATGCTTCACTCTTCTCCTACTGCAGTCCTCTGGCCCTGTTTACAGGTCAAGACTATGGGTGCTTTATTAACATTTACATTTAAATTATTTACAGTCTCAATTTTTTGCATATATACTTAATTCATTACATCGAATGATGCCTCCAGGTGCATCTGCAGTTAACTCCTACTGACGCCTCCACGCATCAAGTATTGTTTGCTCATATTTGCATCAATAATTGCAAAACCATACTATGTATAAGGTTTTAAAAGATTTTGTCTTAAAGCTTACACAATGGCATACTCAACTACATTAATATTTAGCCTCTGACTGGTGCAGGTAAAGAGATATTAAATGTTGTTTTTTATTATATTAATTTATATAGATATAATTTTCACATTTTTCTAAATATCTTGACAATTAAGTAACACAAACAGAACTCCTTAGCCTTATAAGAACACTGTCAGCTGAATGAACAAAATGTTGCTGAAAGTATGTGTGTTACGTAAATGATTGCTGAGATATTGTAAGTTGTTTGCAAAATATTACAAATAGGTTCGCACTAGGCTAACTGCCCTTGCGAGCCATTTTAAGCCTAGCCAATTATCCCCGGTGAAATTCAAACCCTGTACCTTGTGTTTGTAAAGCAAACACCTTAACCGTTAGGTCACCCTCCCACAAATGTAATAGTTACTGTGTTTACTATGACTTATAAATGGTAAACTGTTCAGCACAAACTATTTTCATAGTTGTGGCATTCTTTAGGTTCTAGGTCTTAAACTGAATTTTATATTTGTTTCATAACCCATGTGGTTCCAGAATCCAAAGCTATGAACGTTTGTTTGAAATGTGAGGACATAATTTGATTCTGTTAAAAGGTTTAGGCTCTGCCCATTGGAAGTTACAGTGCAAATTTCCTGAGCTTCACTGGAGTGAATTAATTAAAATTATTTACAAGTTGTCAACACAAAAGAACTTAATTAAACAATTTTATTTATTTTGTATTTTTGTTTTCTTTCTTTCATATTTTTACTCTGTGTCCCCCACCCTGTCTTCACAGCCATCTTCTTATTTCAGGTAATACACCACCATCTTCCTTTTATTGTTATATAATAAAGTTTCACATGTTTTTCCACATTGCCCATTTGTTTCAAACAATTCTTTATCCCATTTATCAATATCCCATTTTCTTACTTTATCACACTCCCCATGTAATGTCATATTCATAATTATGCATTTTAACCTTTCCCATCTATGTTAATTTTAAAAAATTCACAAATGTTTTGTTGTTTCTTCTATACCACAATCAACACAATTTCCTTAGCCCGTCACCTGATATTTCGTATTTCCTTATACTAGTAATTTGTCAAATAAAATTCTCCCACAAAATACTATGCTTCAGAAAATATGTGCTATATTTTTATTCTGTCTTTTATTGCCTTTTTTCATCACCTTTTAATGCCCTCCATGGACACACACACACACACACACACACACACACACACACAAACAGCATTTTCTTCTAAAATCACATTATGCCATTCTTTTCCCATCAACCTCACTTAGTTTTAACTTCTATAATTTCATCGTATTCTAATATTCTTTTTCTTCCATCCTGTCCTTTTTTCTTCCCATATATTTCTATACTTTTCATATAACATCATTTCATTTTGTGTTTTATGATTTACCTTTCTCATTACTGATATTAGATAGATGCTAAATGCACCACTGAATTTTTCAAAATTGAACCACCTTCTTCTTTTTAATGTAGATTATCCTCTTCTCACCAGGTTCAGACTTGTGTCCCAAATAAAGTTAAAACAATCTTTAACAACTCTTTTTTCCGTTTGAGTGGAAACATATATAGTCTCCCTAAATATGCTACATCTGTACATACCCCCCCCTCTTGTGTTCCAAACTGTGTGTGATAACATTAGATACTTCTTTATCCAGCTGTTAGATATGCATGGCTTTCTGTCTCTTTCAAATACAGAAAATCACAGCAGCAGTATATAGACTGATATATTTAGGCTTTGTTATATGTGAGTGCGAATAGTCATTATACAATTCAGCAATGTATGATCTGTCTGGCTTTCTGTTGTAGGAAAATCGCAGCAACAGTATAAACACAGAAAAATAATTCTTGTTTCCCACCTTTCTAAACTAGTATAGTCCAGTTTTCAGGCTAGTGCTGAATTCAAGGCTGTGTTAGAAGTTTCTGAGATGCCCATACCTTACTTGGATAGAGGGAAGTTTCTCTGTTCACCTGTGACAGAGGGCCATCTGTCCCTGGAGGAGTGGTTCCAGCCCAGAAGTTAGTAGTTTAAAAACCGCGTTTGCAGGGTTTTGTGCACCGGGCAGCACCAGTTAGCTAGGGTTAAATTATTCCCGGCTCCACTAAGTCTCCTCTTCAGTTTTTCACTTGAAACTAGTCTAACTCTCAACCTAAGCACTCAAAAAGCATCCTACAGTCCAGCACTTGCTCAGACCTAATAGCAAACACTAATATACCCCAACACTTGACTGCCCAGTAGGGCAAGGCTCTTTATCCACCCCTCACCAACCAAGCAACTAAGCAGCTCACCCTACTATTCAGGCATGACCAAAGGTCAACTTCAGGTGTACCCTCCAGTCCAGCTGGTGAATCTGGGTATCCTGAGGCAATGTTACAACTGCCTCATGTACACAGACATCCCTCTCCTCCTACCACAAAACACTAACATATGTGAGAGATGCAATTATACAGCCAAACTGGAGGCTAAGGTCTCTCCACCCAAGACTGGAACAGACAGTCATGAGGAGAAGGTTAACACTTGCCCCACATCTCCAGCCTCACGTAGACCTACTAAACCAGCACTGGCAAAAAATACACATAAATACGCAAAATCATACTCAGAGAGTCTAAATAAAAACCTGCAAAAGCATCAGAGAGCTCCAAAGCAGACACCTACAAAACCTGCACTTCCCGTCACAAACCAGACAACACATAAAACACAAAATCAATGTGCCGCACAATCACAGCCCTTAAGGCGAAATAACATACCTAACACACTAGTAATAGGTGACTCAATAGTCAGTCACACTGACGCCCCACTCACTAGGCTGGACAAGGAGAAGGTTACTGTTAGCTGCTTATTGGGAGCCAGAATCCGCCACATAACACAAGCACTCAGGTCACTCCAGAACAAGTACAAATATGACTGTCATTGTTCATGTTGGTGTGAATGACCTGAGACGTCCCCCCTGGACTACATGAAAAGAGACATGGAAAAGCTCTCTGATCATGTAGCCCAGGTGGGTATGACCCTGACCAGACCTCCCAACCGTCCCGAATTACTTGGATTTTACTGAGTTTTGGGGTCCCAATAATGGGGTGCCACGATTCCCGAGTGGCACCCCTTCATTTCCGATTTTTCATCTTTTTTTAGACTTTTTAATTTTTCGTGGTTTTGGAGCTGACGTCATCACGTGCGCGATGACGTCAGCCTGTCGGAATTAAGATCAAGGGACCTGCGGGAGCGCGTCTGTTTGAATAATGGGACTGCCGTTTTGGATTTAAGCTCAATGGACTTTTACCGTAAAACTGCAGAGTTTTCCAGGCAGAACGGGAGTTGCTGCACAGCTTGCTTTGAAGTTTGCTTTAAGGTAACAAGCGTGTGTGTGTGTGTGTGTGTGTGTGTGTGTGTGTGTGTATGTATGTATGCGATCGGAGAGAGAAAGTGAGTGAATGCAGGTTTGAAAGGTGAAGAGTGTGTGTGAGCGATCGAAGAGAGAAAGTGAGTGAATGCAGATTTGAAAGGTGAAGAGTGTGTGTGTGTGTGTGTGTGTGTGTGTGTGTGTGTGTGTGTGTGCGATCGGAGAGAAAGTGAGTGAATGCAGGTTTGAAAGGTGAAGTGTGTGTGTGTGTGTGTGTGTGTGTGTGTGTGTGTGTGTGTGTGTGTGTGTGTGTGTGTGTATATGAGCGCTCGGAGAGAGAAAGTGAGTGAATGCAGGTTTGAAAGGTGAAGAGTGTGTGAGCGATCGGAGAGAGAAAGTGAGTGAATGCAGATTTGAAAGGTGAAGAGTTTGTGTGTGTGTGTGTGTGAGCGATCGGAGAGATAAAGTGAGTGAATGCAGGTTTGAAAGGTGAAGAGTGTGTGTGTGAGCGATCAGAGAGAAAAAGTGAGTGAATGCAGATTTGAAAGGTGAAGAGTGTGTGTGTGTGTGTGTGTGTGAGCGATCGGAGAGAGAAAGTGAGTGAATGCAGGTTTGAAAGGTGAAGAGTGTGTGAGCGATCGGAGAGAGAAAGTGAGTGAATGCAGGTTTGAAAGGTGAAGAGTGTGTGTGTGAGCGATCGGAGAGAGAAAGTGAGTGAATGCAGGTTTGAAAGGTGAAGAGTGTGTGTGTGTGTGTGTGAGTGACTGGAGAGAGAAAGTGAGTGAATGCAGGTTTGAAAGGTGAAGAGTGTGTGTGTGTGAGCGATCGGAGAGAGAAAGTGAGTGAATGCAGGTTTGAAAGGTGAAGTGTGTGTGTATGTGTGTGTGTGTGTGTGTGTGTGAGCGATCGTTGAGAGAAAGTGAGTGAATGCAGGTTTGAAAGGTGAAGGGTGTGTGAGCGATCGGAGAGAGAAAGTGAGTGAATGCAGATTTGAAAGGTGAAGAGTGTGTGTGTGTGAGCGATCGGAGAGAGAAAGTGAGTGAATGCAGGTTTGATTGAAACTGTTACTACATCATATTTCCCAAAATAAAATATATATTGTCAGTCAAACATATAATATTACACCACATTACTGCTTCTGTAATACCACAGTCCCATCTAATACCTTCTAAGCTGTATTTATTGCTTAATGCTTCCACACTGGAAATCATTTGCAGTTGAGTGTGTCATTATGTGGTTGGTGCCATGGTGGGGTAGTTTGTGCTTGACTTGAGTGTGAAATGCCATATGTTATAGAAGAGACAGTGTTAATGTTATTGTTCTGGTCTGGTGAAAGTGGCTTGTCTGACCTTTACACTTCTATTCAAATATTTCATTTTTTAATGTTAGTTTACTCTGCAGTCATTTAACTGGTCTCTGAGAGAAGTGGTATTAAGTTCATAGTACATGAAGTGACAGTATAATCTACATTTGGAAGCAAAGGATTTCAGGGGGCAGTGTGGTGCAAGGAAGAAACTTTGGGACGACTTATAATATCAGCTTCAAATGAAATAAGTTTGTTGTTTGAATTTCCTAATCTTAGAAATCTAATTTGTTGACTTTTGAGTTAACTTCTTGCTTGGAATTTGTTACTAGACTTAACATTTGATTTGCTCAATTGCTTTATAGCTGCTTACAATTCTTCATTTGAACTTTTATTTAAAACATCAGACAGACTGGTGTATTTCAGATGTGAATTAGATTGGTAGATTTTATTTATGACATTTAACTAGAATATATCATTTAAAATAAATTCATGAAGAAGAGAGAGGGAAGAGGAAGAAAGTTAGTCCGACCTACAACAATGGCTTCATTTAAGGTTAGTTTGTTTGCTTCCAGATTTGTTGTTCTTATTAAGCTAAATATGTTGAATTTTTGTTCTAATTACTTATGATGACTTTATTGGTGAGCTGACATCTTAGACTTGCTGGGTTGTTTTATAACAATTTACAGTCCCTGTTATGCAGTTCAGAAGAACTTTATCTTGATATGTAGTTTTCATGCAACATTTGTAACTAAAGTAGAAGCTTATTATCTGCTATACTTTTTAAGCATCTGCTGATTTGAGCAAATACTTAGAAATTGCTTCTTTTTTTAACTTAATCTTGTGCTCAGCTTCTATTTAACGCTTTTCCATCTGTTAGTTTGCTGTTTGGCTTGTGTCCTATAGAAAAATTCACTGAATTTGAAAGGTGAAGACTGTGTGTGTGTGTGTGTGTGTGTGTGTGTGTGTGTGTGTGTGTGTGTGTGTGAGCGATCGGAGAGAGAAAGTGAGTTATGAAAGCTGACAAGATTATGTGTGTGTGTGTCTGTGTGACCGGAGGGGATATGCTGGAGTACTTGCAAAAGCTGGAAAGCATTGATAAAATGGATGATTTACTGGTCACCTGGTACCATGCTGCCAACAAAAAGGCTGAGATGCAAACCGCTCTGGAGTCTGGACAGTAAGTTACTATTTTCCTATTTATTGAATTTAACTCCATATTCTGCATGGGAAAATGTAGCAAATGATCAGAGAACAGGAAGTCATGGCACTAGACATTATTTGTAGTCTAGGGCATGGTAGCATTTCTTCTTAAGTTTTTGTGTGTGACCGAATAGTTGCAATACTATCACATCATTATGATAACAATTATACAGGAGTAAGAGGCATGCATTTAGAGTGCAACATGAATGAGATTTGCAAGGTGTCCCATTAAGAAACTTGTAGTAAAAAAGAAGCATTAGTGCTACTGGTTTCAAAAGCTTCTCCAGCTAGAAGAATTTACAAGAATGAATCTTAGTTTGCCGATTTTGTTTTTCAGTAATAGTCAAGACTAGTTTTAGAGTAGATCCTGTGAGAAAAGCTCCTAGCAGTCAATACTTTGTCATGTAGCAAAAGCTGTAAAACATGTATCCAACATAAATGATTAATAAAACAAGAACAGAGGTATAAATAGCAGTTAAAGCATTCATCCTTTCATCTCCTGTACACTGTTATTTGAGGTTTGTGGGCAAACCAGATCCTGCCCTGCCAAGCAATGTGAATAAAGGTGGCTTTTCTACTACTCTTCAAGATCAGACTCTGAGGAACAATTCAGCTTTGCTCAGCAGTAGTCTTTGAACTCCACAGTTACTGTTTTCCATAGAAAATACTGCCAGTGTGTTTTTGAGTGTGTGCCAGCAGTGATTCCCTTCTTTTGGGAGATCTCTCCCTTTTTCATGTTTGTGCATCCTTGCAGTTGGTATATTTAAGTTCAGAGTTGAGTGTGTGTGTGTGTGTGTGTGTGTGTGTGTGTGTGTGTGTGTGTGTGTGTGTAGACTTTTATGATGGAAATGTTCTGAATTGGGCAGTTTTGTCATTACTGATTCATGCATTTTGTTTTATTGCCTACTGAAAAAATGTTCAAACAATAAATTTAAAATGTGCTCTCTCTGTATAACAAGTTTGCTGTATTATACAAGGAATATACTTTACTAAAGTCAGGAAGGCGTATCCAAGAACACATGTATGTTTCTTGTTTTGTGTGCAAGGGGATAATGATTTGAAAACAGCACAAAGGCAATCTTTATCCACCACTGGCCGATGCATTTTCTTTGGATGTGGTGTAGTCTAGATTTCAATGCTATTTTAATGAATGTGAGTTTCAAGAGCAGAGAAGTTTTAATGCCAACTCTTTTTTCATTGTGAGACAGTATTGCTTTGTTTAACAGAGATCTATTGGTGTTTGTGCATTGTGCTATAAAGTGTAAAAATAAAATCCAAATCATTGTAGAAGTAAAACAGTATGCACACATTGGTGTTTATGGTAAATGGGATGAAATAGCCAGGTAATGGGACATTGGAATGGCTGCAGGGGGGACTTTGGTGCCATATTTTGGTTGTCTGTTCTTCAGTTTGCATTTGAAAGTTGGTATCCCACAATTCCAGTGGAGTGGGTGGGGTTACATAATTATGTATGCAAATTTTATGTTAAACAGTGTACAGATTTGTACCTATTTTTCATGGGCCTTGTCCAGATTTTTGATGTTTCCAGGTTGAGAGGTATGACCCTGACCATGAGTAGCATCCTGCCCTCACCAAGTATGATACCTCAGTATAAAGAAGAAATGATCAAGTTCAACAACTGGCTAAGCTTCTGGTGTCATTCAAAGGGGATCCAGAGTCTGTCAGCCTGGGATGACATGTTCTCCATGCCACGCTGCTTCACAAGAGATGGCTTGCACCTGTCACCCCTTGGCTTTCGAATACTGGCCAAGGCTCTTGCTGCCCCCATAGTGCTTTTTTTAGGCAAGGCTCAAAATTCAAACCCACCACCGTAAATAGCACAAGTAAAACAAGTAGGGTTATGCTACTCAACGCCAGGAGTTTAAATCTCAAAATGCATGCGCTCGAAGCACACCTAAGTATGGAGAACGTCGACATCTGTGCACTAACTGAAACCTGGTTCAAGGCTCCAGAGAGAACTCCAGCACTACCGGGCTACAACTCATACCACACATTTCGGCCACAGAACACGGACAGAAACACAAAAGGAGGGGGTGTATCCATATTCATCAAGGATACCCACACCTCCAGGTTAGTGGCGCAGCATGATACCTCTGAGATCATCCATGTGTAACTAACATCGGGCAAATCTGCAATGCAAATTGTGGCCTGCTACAGATCATCCTGCATGACCCAGGACCACCGCTCCACCTTTCTGGAGACACTGGAAAACATGAAGGTCCTACCAAACACCCTGATATTGGGCGATTTCAATTACCCTACCATTAACTGGGAAAACTACTTGAGTATAAACTCCCAGGCTCAGCACTTCCTGGAATTTATCAACTCAAATGCCCTGGATCAGCTGGTAAACTCACCTACCAGAGGCCACAACATATTGGACCTGGTCATCACCAACATGGGCGACAGGTGTTCCGTACCGGAGCTCAACCCATCACTGGTTAGATCAGACCATAAACTAATCACCCTGGATGTCCACACCCCACCACAACCCCCAACCAAGGAAACCACAGTGAAAAACTTTTCTAAAGCAAACTTCACCTTACTTAAGGCAGAGGTGGTAAGTTTCACAGCCCCCACTCTAAAGGATAACACTGCCCAAGATGCAGAATCCTTTACAATTGCACTCTATGAGCACCTACAAGGATGCATGGATCATGCCATCCCTAGTAAAACCAAGACTCACTCCCCTAAGAGAAGGAAACCAGTCTGGCAGACCCCTGCCATAAACAGGTTATACAACAGAAGGAGGAAACTAGTTCAGAAAAAAAGCAAATCCCAAGAAGGGAAGAGATCCCTGAACAGTATCAGTAAGAAACTAAGGTCCCTCATAAAATCATCCAAGGCTAACTTTGAAAGAAAAATAGCCAAGGATTTGAAAGATAACCACAAAGCCCTCCTTAGCTATGTCAAGAATCTAAGTGGCAACTCGCAGATATGCTCTGAGCTATTGCAAAATAGCACAAAATATACTGAACCTACTAATATTGCCAACATCTTGGCAGATAGATTCAGTGCAAACCTCACGTCCCTCTCACCTTCAAAAGGGCCCACAACAATACTGGAAAAGTGTGGTATCCCAGAAATCACAGAAGCGCAGGTGAAAACAGCCCTTTCACAAGCCAAAAACACAGCATTAATGGGGCCAGATGGTGTCCCAGGCTGCGTCTTGCATGAACTACAGAATGAACTAACACCCCACCTAAACACGCTGTTCAACCTCAACCTCTCCACAGGCTACTTGCTTGTAGAATGGCACACAGCAACAGTTATTCTGCTCCAAAAAGGAGGGGCCACAACTGACCCTGGTAACTATCGCCCCATAAGCCTGACTAACCTGGACTGCAATGCTATGGAGCGCATCATCATGGAACTCATTAACAAAGACATTGGGAACCTCCAAACACTTGACCCGACCCAGTTCAGCTTTGTTAAGGGCAGATCATGCCTACAAAACCTGGTTGACTTCTTTGAGACAGTTACCAAGGCCATAGACGAGGGAAAGGTGGTTCACACAGCCTAGCTTGATCTCACCAAGGGGTTCGACAGCATTCCTCACTCAGGTATTATAGAAAAACTCACCAGCCCGAACATAAACCCCTGCATCACAAGATGGGTTGCCAACTGGCTTACAGACAGAACTCACACAGTAAGAATAGCGGGCTCCAGATCCAACTCTAAACCAGTCACAAGTGGTGTCCTGCAAGGCTCGGTTCTGGGACCCCTACTGTTCGGCATATATTTCTCAGAAGTACAGGCAAGCACAGTGCAAACTGGGAGCCATAATCGACTCTCCAGCTGACAAGGACATCCTTCAGAAAGGCCTTACTGAAACAGACACCTGGTGTCAAATTCATGGCCTCAAGCTAAATGCCAAAAAATGTATAGTCATCCCATTTGGGAAAAACAAAACACCCACGAATTACCACATAGGCTGCAGCCCCCTTAATACAGAAGAGGTAATAAGATATCTGGGGACCCAGGTAGATAGTAATCTCTCCTTTGACAATCATATTGCCAAAGTAGTTAGGAAATCCTTCTATGTGGCCCATCTAATTACTAAGGGGTTCACATCCAGAAATAAAGAGGTTATAGTGCCCCCCTACTCATCACTCATCAGACCCATCATAGAGTACAATGCCCCATTTGGGATGTACCTCACAAGACACTTCCAACAGCTGGAAAGACCACAAAAGCACCTCACCAAGAGGATTACTGGCCTCAAATATATGTCTTATGTAGCCTGACTGAAAAAACTCCGCTTACTATCGCTTACTCAGAGGTGATCTCTGCCTGTCTTACAAAGCCATGTACAACTCAGAATTGATGGACATGCTCCACCTAAAGAAATCCAAGTCACTGCGAGCCACGCGCTCTAGTGAGCTAAACTTTGCCACAACAATAAATAGACCATGCTGGAGGGATAGATTCCTGTCACAGAGACTCCCCATGCTTTGGAACAAAATTCCCAACTACATTAGGCAGAGCCCCTCACTAACACTCTTGAAGAGAAGCCTTGACGAGTGGATGGGTAACAGAAAATACACCTTTGGGATCACTTCATTGGCTCTGTTGACAGAGGCTCAGTTAATTAATCAATAGGGCTGTGAAAGCTGACACACTCTGGCTAGTCTTATAAATGCCCTCGGGCAGATAGCCTAGTACCTACCTATGAACTTATGAACTAGGCCACAATATAACTGTGGTATTATGCTTCAGTTTCATTCTGATAAGTGTAATTGTACACAGATTGTAGCTAATTCTAACTTATACATGCACACACACATACACACACACACACACACACACATGTATTTGATATATATATATATATATATATATATATATATATATATATATATATATATATATATATATATATATATATATGTATATATATATATATATATATGTGTGTGTGTGTGTGGCTGCAGTCTGCAAGAGCATATGCTAATAAGAGCAAACACACAGGCTTTTTTTAGCCTTTTGGCTGCTTTGCATATGAGATTGCAGTATAGTGATGTCTGGGAATTTGCCCTTACCCCACAATTGCGTGATCTAGGAGTTGGTATATATAATTTATAGAGGGGGACCCTTTGTTGTTTTTTTTTTGGTTTATCAATGTTTTTAGATTTGATCTAAAAAGATTGATGTTTTTGTATTCACTCATTTGACAGTTCATTCACACATATGTCATGCGCACAGACTTATGTTTTTTTCTCAAACACAGACATGCAGAGTAACTGCCCATTTATCACATAAATTATGCTTTTGTCACATCAGTGATGAATGGCCTCCCCCAACAAATTTGCATACAGCTTGCTATTACCTTCTCTGAGGTGGTATGAGATGTTAAAAGTCTTCCCCAAACCTCCTTCCAGTTTTCCGATCTTGTACATAGCCAGCATTCAGCCAAGCCAACTTTGGTCAGCTGATCTGGTATATCTGAATTTATTTTCAGGAAAATAAACTGATAAACAACACACGTATAGTGCGGCATATAAAGCACAGTATATGTACTGACATATTCCCACTTCAAAGCATGCAGTTGGAACAGTGTTGATAAAACCCATTCTTTAAATAAAGGATGTCAAGCAAACTGCAGTGTGATCAGCTCCTACCATACATAATGTGCCTCTGCTGAAGATGATGTAGTCATGCATGATGCCCAATGCTATTTGTCCTTGGATACAATGACATCATCATCATCATTGTTTTTTTATCCCTCCCCAACTCCAAATAACTCCTGCCTGATGATTCAACTACCATCACCCAGTCAGTGCTTGGGTTTTATGGTTGAGATTTAGCTATACTTCAGTTAGGTGAAAACACTACGGCCAACTTGTTATTGTCAGGAATTCCTATGAACCCATCTATTCCTCTCTCTCAGTGAGGTCAGGTGATAATGAATGAGCCAGATTTCTGATTCTGTGAGATGGCTTCCTAACCCCCTGGCATAGGCTGTTTTTCATTCTCACCTTAACTTTGTGGCAGCGAGAGGAGGTGAGTATGTTCTTACACATGCCTCTTGTTTCCCAATTCAGCACAGACATTCTTGAAGAATACAGCACAAGCTATGTCAGCCATTACAGTCAGACATTACACCTGCTCATCAGTAGGTGGTGCCACAGCTGTAGGGTTATCAACCTCCCTCCCCAGGATGAAGCAGCTGAATCAGCCACTAAAGCTTACCAACCTCCTGTCATTTCACAGCTTTATTCTGTTGGAATACAAAACTCCTTTGCTTCTTCTCTAATCCAGAAGCAAACTGTTAGCACCAATCCCAAGAAGAGAAGCAGGCCACAGCCTGTTTGGTGATCCACAGTCTTGTCCCAGATGATGCAAGGGGTCTGTAGGCTTGTAGCCTTTTTCTGGTAGATGCCTCGAATAGCAACCAGACCAATCAGGTACATTAAGCACAGACACTCACTGTCTAACCAGAAAGAGTCAGCAATCAATGAACTCTTCTCCTACTCTCACCAGGATCAGAATATAAACACAGATTCTAAGCTGTCACCTATAAAGCAGTTATTAGGCTTTCTGGTGATCAGCAGTCACCAGGAAATAATGTCACTGTACTCCTTCTCTAACCAGGAGAAAGCAGAAGCACTAATCCTAAGATGACTACTGAGGCAGAATGCAGGCTCTCCAGTAACTGGTGGTCTTGCAATAGACTCTTAAAGGTAAAATGAAAAAATGATTTATCCTAAATACTGCAGTGTGCACTAAGCAGTTAGATATGAAAGTGGGTAACTTGTCTAAAAAGTTAAGTTTTAGCGGAGAGTCACTATTTTTAAAAGCACAAGATAGATTGAAAGGGGATGGGCACTTTTGTATTCTGGTACTATGGAATACAGTAGGATGGCCAATAAATTTAAGTAGTTGAAGGAGAGTGATTTCACAAATTGATAATTTTCAGCTTACTCAAACCAGCCAGTAAAAGAGAGAGAGAAAATGAGACATATGGTCAAATTAACATAAGGGGCAGGCAACTAGAAAGACAGTGGTGTTTAAGAACACAACAGTAACAGGGTGGGAGAGTGGGACTAACTCACAAAAGACAGAGTTGTGTTCTCTTTTCAAGTTTTAATATGCAGTTAAAAGCAGAATAGAAGTGACACACAGTATAAAGAAAATAAACCACAGTACACAAAATAGAAAAAGACAATAAAGTAATACAAAATACCGGAGTAAAAAGCAATTTAACCTTTCTCTCACAGCAGACTGTAGCAGAGCCTGGTTGAGCCTTTCCAGTAAAGCTCTGAAATGTTTTATTTTACCCCTTAAATAGAAGGTATATTTCCTAGCGCCACCCCTCAGTTCACAGATGATTAACCTTAACTGACCTGTTTTAACTTATGTTCTTATAACTTATTATAATTCTTAATTTAGTTCCATATAATTTGCTGAAAGGTACTGTGTGTTGAATTTTTCCCAGTGTGGCCTGCCCTGCTTGAATGGCACTGCCAGTTATCTGCAATAGTATAGCTTTCTGCTACTTGAAATTGCTTTTCACTAGGGAAATCAGTAAGCATGTCCTGTTCTGTACATCTTACAGTTGTAGATCACAGCTTAATGGCATGTCCATTTCTGGAATGCTGCATCAGAACGCATATTATTCATCCATGAGGTCTGCATGCAGATCCTGCTTCAGATGAACTCATAGCAGTATGCAGGATTTGTTGCACCATCTGCATTCTGTGCATCCATCTCTGATTAATCAATTTTCTCATCCTGCAGGGTATGTTGTACTAGTGTGTTAGCAGAATACAACAGCAGCAAAGCAATAAAGGCCACTCCTGACATATACAATCCATCTTTCAATCCTTGAATGTGGTGCTGTTTGTTATGAGTCACTCCTCTCTTGCATTTCACTCCTTTTACCTTAATAGACAATTTTAAAAGCCTTAAACAATTAAATCTGAGGTGAAAATAACCTGCATATTCATACTTTTCCTATTGGACTACACATTTCCGTACATCACAGGTACTTGAAAGTTATCAGTGTAGATTTGGAACTGTGTCTTGATGAAAGCCACACAGATTGTTTGTGTAAGATGTTGACAAATGCTGCTTGTATCATAAAGATGTGAATCTGAAAACTGGATATAGTTGTTCCCATATACAGTATTTGGATGTGTGTTTGTTGCAGCCTTTTCAGAACTGGTGACAAAAATAAATATATTACTAACCCAAAACAAGCTAATAAACTATGTTGATATGATATATCCATATATCATATCAATTGTATTTGCTATTTAATAATGATTATTTTAAGTTAGCATATTTTTCTGGTAATAATAATTATTTGTCTAGTTCTTTTTCTGTCCTGTGCCAGCCAACCATCAAGCCACTGTCATGGCTGTCCATTCATTCCTCTCTTAGGTGAGAGCTCTGATGCCAATCCAACCCCCCCCCCCCAGGTGACAACCACTGGGGGTACTTATGTATTATCGCAACCAGATTCCTAACCTGGCATAATTTCTAATGTTTTCGCGAAACGATGTAAGTTAACCTGAAAAGGGGTGTGTAAACTTGTAAGTACTATTGTGTCACATTGTTTATGATATTGGAAGAGGAATAATGGCACAATTCCTCTTCCACGGTAGTGTCCTTTCACAATTTAACAATGAAAAATGCAATAAACATGCCTGCAGCTTCTGAATCAGGTAAAGAAGGACCTGTTTATGCTTGTACATTTTCATAAATCTGTATTATACAGTATGTAACCTACACTTTTAAGACAAAAAGAAGTATGCAGAAAACTGAAGAAATAAAACTAATATTACAGCCAAGATCTATTATTTAGTAAATTAAAACTGTACATTTAGTAAATACAACTACAAGGACAAATGGCATAAATTAGAATATCACAGTATCAAAATACAAATCTAAAATGCTGAATCTTACTGTTGACTAATAAAAAGCAAAAATACGTCCATACCACAGACCTTTCTATGAAGACTCCAACAGATGGTAAAAAAGTTGGCAAACCAATATCTTGTAAAACGCATGAGTTGGATTCTATACATCTTACAAAGTCCACTGAAAGGCTTTAATAGCACTGGCATTGCAATGGTAAAATACTGTCATCTGTAAAACAAAGGATCAACTCAATACTCACAGTTACAGGACTAAAGATCATCTAAAGTTGCCATACATTAAGAAATTCAACAAAGATGACAATGGATAATGAGAAGTCTGAAGTAGCAGTCAAGTTTCTTTTACGTAATTTAAAGTAAGATACGTCGGAAAACTATGCCACCCCGGAATACAAAATTTGACCGTTATTCCTCTTCCTGCCACGTACACAATGTGACACACTAAAAATTAATAGTTTACACACCACTAACCTCAGCTCCTTAGTAGTAGGCATCTGTGTCACTATGGCAGCTTCCACTAACCTCAGCTCCTTAGTAGTAAGCATCTCTGTCATTATGGCATCTACCACTAACCTCAGCTCCTCAGTAGTAGGCATCTGTGTCACTATGGCAGCTACCACTAACCTCAGCTCCTTAGTAGTAGGCATCTGTGTCACTATGGCAGCTACCACTAACCTCAGCTCCTTAGTAGTAGGCATCTGTGTCACTATGGCAGCTACCACTAACCTCAGCTCCTCAGTAGTAGGCATCTGTGTCACTATAGCAGCTACCACTAACCTCAGCTCCTCAGTAGTAGGCATCTGTGTCACTATGGCAGCTACCACTAACCTCAGCTCCTCAGTAGTAGGCATCTGTGTCACTATGGCAGCTACTACTAACCTCAGCTCCTCAGTAGTAGGCATCTGTGTCACTATGGCAGCTACCACTAACCTCAGCTCCTCAGTAGTAGGCATCTGTGTCACTATGGCAGCTACCACTAACCTCAGCTCCTCAGTAGTAGGCATCTGTGTCACTATGGCAGCTACCACTAACCTCAGCTCCTCAGTAGTAGGCATCTGTGTCACTATGGCAGCTACCACTAACCTCAGCTCCTCAGTAGTAGGCATCTGTGTCACTATAGCAGCTACCACTAACCTCAGCTCCTCAGTAGTAGGCATCTGTGTCACTATGGCAGCTACCACTAACCTCAGCTCCTCAGTAGTAGGCATCTGTGTCACTATGGCAGCTACCACTAACCTCAGCTCCTTAGTAGTAGGCATCTGTGTCACTATGGCAGCTACCACTAACCTCAGCTCCTCAGTAGTAGGCATCTGTGTCACTATGGCAGCTACCACTAACCTCAGCTCCTCAGTAGTAGGCATCTGTGTCACTATAGCAGCTACCACTAACCTCAGCTCCTCAGTAGTAGGCATCTGTGTCACTATGGCAGCTACCACTAACCTCAGCTCCTCAGTAGTAGGCATCTGTGTCACTATGGCAGCTCCCACTAACCTCAGCTCCTTAGTAGTAGGCATCTGTGTCACTATGGCAGCTACCACTAACCTCAGCTCCTTAGTAGTAAGCATCTCTGTCATTATGGCAGCTACCACTAACCTCAGCTCCTTAGTAGTAGGCATCTGTGTCACTATGGCAGCTACCACTTACCTCAGCTCCTTAGTAGTAAGCATCTTTGTCACTATGGCAGCTACCAGGACTCCCCCACCACAAACGTGTGCATTCTCCCAAACGTGTCCTACCACAGCTACTGGCATACTGGCTTGGGTAGTCTTGTCCACTCTCTCCAAATGGGACAATGCCCTTGGAGAAGCTTTGCAATCCATAAGGGAATCATTAAATTCCTCACCCCAGACAGGGACAGCTGCAAAAACATCTTCTATTACACCATCCCACTCAACTCTTCCAACTCCCAACCTGTTATTGACACACAGCTTATCTGGGCCACAGTCAGACCTCTATCCCTTCATGTGACAGATGTGGACACTAATAGTAATTATTTTCATAGTCCAAAAAGTCCTTCCTTTCTGTATGTATTAAGATTCAGATTATACATAATGAGAAACAAAAGAACTACTTCTAGGCTGAAAAACAACCATCTGCTGTCTTTATGTGTCTGTACATTCTTATGCTTTGTTTTATTGGTATATTCCTAATAGTGCATTTATGTAAACATATGAAAATAATTGTTCATACGTTCATAGATTAGTACTAGGCTAACAGCCCTTGTGGGCCATTTTAAGCCTAGCTAATTACTCCATGTTTGGATCAAATCCGGCACATTGTGCCTGTGAGGTAAACGCCTTAACCATTATGCCAAACTCCCATCCCCTGTTGTTGATGTTGACATGCTAACATCAGTGGATAATAAAATGAGGCAAATTCCAACACTTTATATAAAAGTAAAGTACATTCACTACTCTTAACTCTTTTCTTAGTAAATTTTAAGAATTTGCTTACAGACCATACCTCATTAATGCATTTCAGATGAAGATGTAACATCCTATCACAAATGAAATATAAACCTGTTTCCCAAAATAAAATACATTTTATTTTAAATTCAGCACATGGGTAGCATTAATTTTACATTTATTATGTGATCTTTAAACCACTGTCTTCATTCTAATTGACAGAGCTACTCTACTGTGCTTCAACTTGGAGTAGTTCATAATAAACTGATTATATTATACCTTCCCCAAGCCCAACATATCATTCAATGGAAAGAGAACATTTTGAATTTTGGTTATTTTAAGGATGAACGAATGATGATGTTTCGGTACAACATGACAGAGCTAGTCTCTGTAAAGAGCAAGCTATATCAAATGTAAAAAATAATATCATGACCCACATAGACTTAAGCTAGAAAAATGTCAGTTCACAGCACTTGCAGTCTTTCACTGCAAAAGAAATCAATACAGCCATTTAGTTAATGCACTGAAACAGAAATATAAAACTGAATGACAGACATTTTTTCTTTGCCTCTTCTTAAGCAATGTTGCATTTCCAAAAGATCTGTCCTATAATAATATTCTGATCACCAGTAAAAAAACTAAGTACATAAGTTGAACGTAAACATTAATGTATATGTCTTATTTTACCCATGAAGCATCATTAATGCAGTTACATATTGTAATGTTGTGTATCACAAACACTACAGAATTACAGTCCCTCTATGCACAGTTGAGTACAACTGATCTGTTCAATCTCAACCCTGTCCTTCTGACTATAATCACCACCAAGGGATGACCACTAAAGTGTTCAGTACCTTTCTTGATAATGTGAGGCTTCAAGCCCAGTAGCATAACAGTACTGACAATTGTCAAAAAAAGAGTTATGTACTTAGCATAACTTGGCAACTGTGTTATCCTATATCATTATTCATCACAGCAGGGTCTTGGATATGACATCTTATTCCAGCCAGCAATATTCAAAAGACAGATCCAAGGCTCAAGCTCCTTCCTTTCACGTAATGCTCTACTGCCCTCTAACCCACAGATTGAGTTTGCCAACATATCCCTAAATGCTACCCCTGCAAACACAGGAGAGGAAAGAGTCCATAACCCAAAAACACCCCAACTTCCTCCAAGATCCAACAATGTAAGGAGATGATGGGAGGGAAATGTGATGAATTATGACATAGTATAACACAGATGCCAAGTTATGGTAAGTACATAACTCTTTATCTGATGTTATCCATGTCATTATTCATCACTGTAGGGTCAGAGTCCCCAGCTTCCATTTAGCCTAGGAGGCATCAAGGAAGGACATGCCAGAGTACTGTGGAGCCAAAAAAAGCCCTGCTCCTGGAAATCAAATCCACCTTGTAATGGGGTATAAAGGTGTGCAGATTAGACCTAGTGGCAGCAGCACAAATATCATCAATAGAAAGTCTGGCCAAGAACGCTGAGAAAGTAGCTATGGACCTCGTCTAATTGGCCCTGATCCTTCCCGGAACTTCAAGATTCCTATTGTCGTATATTGTAGAGATGCAGCTAGAGATCCATCTAGAAATAGTCACTTAGAAACCAGGAGACCATGTCTATTTGGGGAGAAAGCCACAAGGATTTGATCTGACTTGCAAAATCCTTTGATCCTATATAGATAGAAACAAAGTTGTCTGTGAATGTCTAAGGTATGCAGAATGTGCTCTCCTTTATTGGAATAGGAAAGAGCACTGGCAACTGAATACTTTGGTTTAGATTGGATTCAGAAGCAAGCTTGGGCAAACAAGAGGCATTTGTCCTATGACATACTCTGTCATTGTGAAAGATCATGTACAGAGGAGAACTGGAAAAAGCTTGCAATTCAGAAACCCTCCTAGCCAAAGTTATGGCAGTGAGGAAGACCGTTTTTCTTACATGAATTTAAGATAGCATGAACTAGCAGGCTGGAAAGGGCTGCTAGTCAGGGACTGCAGTACTAAGGTTAAGTCCCAAGGAGGTGAGGGATCCTTAATAGATCGCCCTAGAAAGAAAACCCCATTCATGAACATTTTGCAAGGCCTGGAAGAAAATGTAGACTCACTGTTCTTATGAAAATTAGAAATTGCCACCAAATGAAGCTTAACAGTAGAGAAACTTCCTCCAGCTTGGAAAAGAGAGGACAAAAACAAAAGGACATCTAGAATAGAGGCAGAAAAGGGGTCCAGAATCCTGCTCTTAAACCAGATATCAAACCTTTTCCACTTACTACTATAAACCTTTCTGGTAGAAGGTTTCTGTGAGGCTAGAGAAATATGCTTAATGGGTAATGCCAACCTGGACTGTTTCAAGATTACTAGAACTAGAGAAACCATGCAGTTAGGTGAAGGGTCTGAAGATTTGGAAGAGCAAGCCCCAAAGGATGGGAGATCAGATCCTGAAGAGGATCCAGTAACCAGGGAGGATACTTCAGATGAGACCAGATGAAGGGAAACCATGGTTGATGAGGGCAGAGAAGGGCGATGAGGATCAGGGATGTCCTCACGTGCTGTGCTTTTTGCAAAACCTTGGGAATTAGAGGAACAAGTAGATAAGCATAAAGGAGACCCAGAGGCCAGTTGTGGACTAGCGCATCCCTCGATGACTCCCCAGGAGGGGAGATCAGGGTGAAGTACATGCTGCACTTGTGATTGGTTGGGGAGGCCAACAGGTCAGAGCATGGCTGACCCCACCAGTTGAAAATCTGCTTTGCCATCATGGGATTGAGGGACCACTCGTGTGGACTCAAGATGGATCTGCTGAGTTTGTCGGCCAAGACTTTGGATTCCCCAGGAATATGCTTTGCAAGTAGAAAGTGCCTGGAAGACATCACCCATTCTTACAATCTCATGGCCTCTCTACACAACAGGTAAGATTGTGCTCCCCCCTGCTTATTGCCATATCAGACCACAGCCATGTTGTCCATCTGAACTGCAATCATCTCCAGAGAGAGGCAGTCTTGAAAGGCTTGCAGCATTAGAAGAACTGCTCTCATCTCTAGGAAGTTTATTTGCAACTTGGTCTCTACAGGGGACCACCTGCCTTGGACAGTTCTCCCCTGGAAATGCCCCCCCAGCCCAACTGGAAAGTGTTCATGGTCACTATGGCCTTGGGTGTAGGAAGAGAAAAGGTCCTACTTAGGACGAGATCCTGAGACTGAAGCCACCAAAGAAGGTGTTGTCTGCACACAACATCAACTTTATTGACGTGGACAGGGGTTGGGACAGAACAGACCACTGAACCGCTAAGGTCCACTGTAACACCTGCATATAGTACCTTGCTAGGAGGACCAGCTTAATGGCCGTGGCCATGGATCCTAGGGTTCAAAGAATCAAGTGAACCTGGGGATATGACAGGATCAACTGAGTCCTAGGTAGAGGCAAAGTTGCAATCTCTGAGACAGAGTCTAGTTGGACTCATATGAACTCCAACTGTTGATTGGAGACCTCATTCAATTTTGAAAGATTGACAGTAATCCCCAACTGATTGATAAGGGATAGGACAAAATGGATTGCTTGTGACAGTCGATACCTTGAAGGTCCATTGAGGAGCCAATTGTTGAGGTATGGGAAGACTCGAAATCCTTGCAGCCACAGGTGAGCCACTACCACAGCCATATATTTTGTAAACAACCCAGGGGCTGTAATGAGACCAAAGGGTAGGGCTCTGAACTAGTAATGATTGGTTCCTAGCTGGAAGCAAAGATGTTTCCTGGAATGCCTGTCTATCTTGATGTAATAGTAGGCATCCTGGAGATCCACAGAGCATAAGAGAGGCAGAATGAACTGGGTAGTGACCATCCAGAACTTAGACATTTTGACTGATAGATTGAGCTCGCTGAGATCCAAAATAGGATGTAGGTTCCCCATCTTTTTTGGCACTAAAAAGAAGCAAGAGTAAGTACTGGAATCTCTTTGTTCTGCTGGGATCTCTTGGATGGCTCTTTTTTGAGGACGTTGTTGAACTTCTTTGAAGGCCATCTCCCTCTGACTGGGAGGAACATTGGGGAGGTAACTTTGAATGGGAGGGAGTTCCAGAAAGGGAATTAAATAACCCCTGGAAACAATGTTTAACACCCACTGATTGGAGGAAATATTTTCCCAGGCTAGTGGGTGAAGAAGAATGCAACCCCTTACTGCCTCCAGTGTAGAGCAGTTGGGCAACGGTTCAGGAGCGCTGATAGGGCTGCTCAGAGAAGGGTACTCAGGAGCCATGATTTTGCAGCCCCTGACCTCTAGGGCAGTGTTGGTCACTGAAACCTCTCCCCCCTGCGGAAATATTTTCCCAGGCTAGTGGGTGAAGAGGAATGCAACCCCTTACTGCCTCCAGTGTAGAGCAGTTGGGCAACGGTTCAGGAGCGCTGATAGGGCTGCTCAGAGAAGGGTACTCAGGAGCCATGATTTTGCAGCCCCTGACTTCTAGGGCAGTGTTGGTCACTGAAACCTCTCCCCCTGCATCTGGATGAGAAGTCTTCAGGAGCAGACAGGAAGGGAGACTGTGACTTCTGGAACCACATCTTCCTAGTTCCTTGCTGGGTCTTGGAGAAGGACTTCTAAAGAGTAGAAAGCTTGATCTCAACTGCAGACAATGTCTTCCCTTCTTGCTCACTATGGCTCAAGGTATCCTTCATGGAAGGTCCAAAGAGGGTGGACCCATCAAAGTGGGCATTGGTAAAAGAAAATTTGAAGGGTTCCACAAACCTGCATAAATATAATCAAGCATGATGCTTTATAGCTATGCCAGTACCTACCGCTCAAGAGGTAGCTTCTGCAGCATTGGAAATTTGCCTCATCGAGGAATTGGTGAGAGATACCTTTTTAAAGTCCTCTGCTAGCAATAACTCTGTAAGGGAAGTGGAACGTTTTTGGACCAAGTCCCTCTGGAGGTGGATAAAATGGGCCAAGTAATTAACTGCTCTCAGTCCAAAGGTAGCTGAGGTGTACACATGCTTCCCATGATGGTCTATCACTTGGGGACTCCCTGTTTAGGGGATAAACTGTGGAGCTCTGCTCTGCCAGTTCCTTTTTAGTGGCAGTGGCAACCATGATTGTATCAAATGGAACTCTTTTGCTCCAGAAGGAGTGGTCCACAGAGGGGCTGAGGAATTTGCCTGCTCCTTTGTGAACTGGTTCCACAGTATCAGGCTCCTCCCAGGCCCTGCTGTGATAAGATCTACTAACTCGCCAGCTGGAGGAGATACCTAGGAAGTAGACAGGCACGTTCCCAAAGTCTTCAGAAACAAGGACTCCTCCAAAGATGGGGGTTGAGGAGACCATCTCCCGTTTTGCTTCAAGATCTCAAGGAGGTCCCCAAAGGAAACATCATCGGGTATAGATCTGGGGAACCCATCTCCTTCACTGAGGTCCATGTCCTTAGTGAGGGACTCCAAAGGGAAGTCCAGTTGCTCCCTTTTGCACTTTTTCTTGCAAGGTACTCTCTGTGGGGGGGGGGGCTCTGTGGAGGACTCGGAAGAAGCAAGGTCCCCATGAGGGGAGGTGGCCCCCTAAAGGCTCAAACAGGAGGGCTCACTCTTGACAGGATGAGAGGCCTCATCACCCAAAGTAGAGAGAGGCAAAAATGGACCCAGAGGGGTAGAGGATGAAACTCTGGTCCTGGAGAAGGTCCTCTGTACCATGTGGAAGGCTGAGGGGCTGGAATTGGTCCCATCCCCAATCTCAAAGGACAGATTCCCTCGGAGAGGAGGAACAAGCCCTGACACACTACAATGACCCACAGATGATACTGGTCTGGAGCAATTAAGGGCCAAGGCCCCAAGGTGGAGAGAACAGTCCAAAAATACCAAATGCGATCCCATCCCAGGGGAGCCGGCACTGATCACTCCAGCATGGAGTCCAATCTGGTCTGAGGGTGGAGGAATGGAGTAGGCCAGAGGGCCTGATGGGGTTGAAAAAATGGGAATGCTCGGTCTCGCTGGGATCTGAACTCAGGTTTCCGGCTCCCAAGGTTCCAAAGCCACTGGGATTGGAAGAGAAGAAAACTGGATAGGCGACTCCCCCATAGCCAGATGGGCTGGGGAAGCCAGATGCCCCAACTCTATTTGGGCTTTGAGGAAGCTCCACATCATCCCTTCCATGTCGGAAGGCAACAAACTCCTGGATGATCTGGAGGAAGCAGAGGAGTGGGAAAACTTAGCAGAAGACCATAATGACTTATGCCGGTGTTACAGAGTTTGGTTCTAAGACTCAGAAACCAACTGGACTACATGCCTGGAGGTAGAAGATGATGCTGCCTCTTAAAGAATTATTAACTTATCTGACAAGCCTGTTTTATCTGACGGCTGAGCCAAAGTAGCAATCAGATCTGACAAACTGGTTGGATCCAAGGCTGGCCTGTCCTTGCCAGGATCTGAAGGGCTCTGATCTGACGAAGCCTTGGATCCAGAAGAAGAGTCTGCAGCTCTCAGATTCAAAGACCTCAGATCCAAGATGGTCAAGGGTGGAAGCAGATCTGGGGACCTAGGATCCAACAGCCACAGTTTCTAGGAAGGCACAGAAGGCAAAGAAGGGGTCTTCATCTTAGTATCCAAAGAGGAAGCCTTAGAAGGGGAAATAAAGGGTCCTCCTTGAGTCATGCCTTTTAGAAGGAGTTTATTGTGGTGCTCTGCCAAGGCCCTGGGGTTGAATGGCATTCAGCCTCCAGATGCAGAGTGCCCAAACAATACAAGCACTCCTCGTACGAGTCGGAATTGGGCATCTTTTGACCACACAAGGAGCACCAGTGGGGTTATCATACATCGGAAAAAAATAAAAACACACTACCGCTACAAAAAAAACTAACTACCAGAGCCCTGATGGCTAAAAAGTATAAAGGGCACCAAAACACCCACAACCAGCAACAACCTATACAACTGCCTAAAATTAAGGGAGGAGGGGTAACTATAACACCAAAAGCTAACCAACTACTTAAAACAAATTAAACCCGTTAAACTAACTAAATAAAGTAGCAAAAGACTTAAACCAAGCACTTATCTTGAGCACGAGTGAAAGGATTGTGTTTGTACTAAATAGCAACAAACAAGATCTGGGGATTAGAGGGCAGCAGATCATTATGGAAGAGGGAGGAGCTTGAGCCTTGGATCTGTCTATTGAATGTTGCCAGTTTGGATCCAATGTCAGATCAAAGATCCTACCGTGATGAATAATGACATGGATAACATCAGATCTTTGGTTCAAGGTTGTTTAATACCAAGAACATTTATGAGCAACCTTATATATAAACATGCTTTCATTATGGGCTTTTCATGGTTAGCTCAGAAGTCTAATAATAAGTCACCATTCAGGTTAAGCTAAGGCAAGATGTTCATCCCAGTCATACCGCTTCAGGAATTTCTACTATTCCTCATTAACTTTGTAGTATTCCATTGGAACTCTCATAGAGTAAGAAGCTTAATATTGGCAGCCCAAGACAGTGGGCTATGTACACACTGGTTTAAACAGTCACACACCTTGTTGCTGGTTGCAACGCACTAATGGCAGAGAGACTGTATACTGAAAGGCATAATAATGTGGTGAGACTATTACACTGGAGATTGTGCAAACATTATGGTATTGAATTGGCTTAAAAACATTGGAAACGAGCCACAAAGAATCATAGAAAATGATGACGTTTATATCACATGGGCTTACCCAATACAAAAAGTTCAAAAGATAGATGCTAGCAAATCGGATATAGTGGTCCAAGAGAAGAAAGAAAAGTAGCATTGTAGTGTCTATAGTGTCATGCATACAGAGAGACACAAAGTCATAAAATACCTCGATCTGCTAGCAGAAATGAGAGCCATGTGGAAGAAAGACACCCAGACAGTTCCAATAGTAGGAGGAGCAACAGGTCTTATAGAAAAGAATTTACAGTCATATTTAGATATGTTACCAATTCATGTAACACCATACGAATTGCAGAAGGAGTCATCACTGGGCACATTGCAGGTGCTGCGAAGAGCACTTTTGTCTAACATCAAAGAGTGACACAATACTAATTTCATGAACTTTAAATCGTACTTTGACTTAGGAATGGGGTCCATTCCCATCATGGTATTAGAAACCCAAAAGACCTGGAGAAATTAAAAATGTAAGAAGCCTCTGTAAAAAAAACTTTACATATATATATATATATATATATATATATATATATATATATATATATATATATAAAACAAAGTTTTCTAACTGCAGGTTTTAACTCTGCCTTCTTGTTTCTTACACAAATACGAAATGTACAGACCTTAGCCTATCTGGATACACGAATGGACAGTTCCAAAGAAGACATACCACTTTTGATCTGGAAATCTTATTAATTTCTTTAAGAAGTAAAGTGTGTCCAGCAATATCAACTTACATAGGGTCTGGTTCTTTCTCTAGTTTTAGGTGATATTTACCATCTCAGAGCCCACTTCCATTACCAGGCCAGGTCTAGTCCATTCATCTTCATCACTTGACTGGCATCAGGTCTGACCTGCAACCTTTGCCTTGCAGGAGGATACCCCACAATGCAGCTCCATCCAGCTTCTGCAAGCTGAGTGTGAGTGGGCTGCATCAATTACAGAGTCTGCAGGAACTCATCAATGAATATGCCTCTTGTCCAGGGCTCAGGGCTGAGGCTGGTACCTCTGTATTAAGCTAGGTTCTCTTATTCTTTGAATGAGCATCATGGGACATTAACATTTGGAGAAGTTGTTCTTTGCCATGTTTCTTCCCATACACTAATTTGTCATGAATGACCTGTCAAGGAACCCTAAGCTACAAAAAGCCTAAGAGTTAAGTATTATAGAGACACACAAGCTCCTCTGCTGCGGTAAGGCCATGTGGCACCAGGAGTATTCATTGTTTTGCAGTAATCTGTAAACTACTTCTAGTAAATAGAAAATATGTAGATGAATACTATATTTATAATTTACTTTAGTAGTTTCATCAGAATGCCTTGTAGAAGGGTGTAAAAGTGTTCTTGAAGAGACATCAGGGACACTAAAATCATGTTTTTCTTTAATATTGGTAAATCAGTATAGATGTATCAAAATCATTTGTTTTTTGTATTGCCATGGGTCCACACTTACTAGGTTGGGGTTATACATACTCCTACTGCATTGTGGCTCCCCAAGCCCCATTTTGCCCTAACCTATTGTCAGTAGTGCTGGAGACCACCTGGTTCTTTAATGCCTCGAAGTCTGGGTTGATAGTCTTCTGCTTAAGCTGATGATGACAGGGGTCACACAGAAGGTGAGTGAGACTGGGAGGCACACATTTGTTTGACGAGATGGGCTTAACTGGAACATCACTGATATCATATTGCAGACTGAGGCAAATAATGAAGCATGTTTATTAGTAGTGACCCCAGGCCCATGTTGGACATGCACCCCAGATTCACAAACTGTATCAACCTGACTACAATTCTATGTCATGGACTCGAACAGAACTAAATGAGCAGTCAAATGCCACCCATCTGTCATTGAATGACCCTCGCCCCTGGAAAAGGTGAGTAGTCCCAGCCTTTCTCTTCATTCTACCACCTGTGCCAGTTTCAGCTGGTGCTCAAGCTGCTAACTGAACTTGAGTTACCTGGATCATAGTCTGGGCTTTATCTATCTATGTTGTAGAGTTTTCTATATGTACCAAAAATAGTGATACCTACACAAAGTGAAACAAGGGTTTTACAAGGGAAAATAAAGGCCAAGTACCATGCAGTCCCAATCTGGGGGGGATCTCCCATATTCTTTAACATATATACACTGTGGAAATGAAAAACTGTTCCAGCTCCCTATCTGCAGCATTCCACTGCTGAAAGTAAAACACTTAATGTGGGACTTCAATCCATAAAATAAAGGTGTGCCCAGTTTCTAAAGTAAAGGTGTATATCACACTTAACCCTGCACTGTCCCAGTCCTTAAAACTTACAACACAAACCATTAACCACTTTGTTTCTGGTCCAGTATTAAAGGAGTTGGAAACACTCAGTTAAAAAATGGTCCCATGTAAAACAAATTAGAAACAATTCATTTTCTGCAGTAACTTTACCTTCAGAATTAGAATTTACTTTTATGTGACGTTGAATTAAGTAATAAATAAAATGTAATATCAATCAATTATATATGCCATGTTCTAAACACACTGACAGAATGTTACTATCACCCAAAACTGGATGCAAAAAATGCAATGTATGGTTACTGCGTAAAGTATTACAAAATGGTGAAAAGTGGTGACTATATGAAAAAACATTTCTTGTACCATGAAACCTCCAGCAAATCCAAGCAGGACATTCAAAACAAATAGAAGCAATTATATGAACTGAGTCATGCTATACCTCAGAGAAAACTTTTGAAGATATCAGCAACTTTACAAGGATGACATCAGAATGTTTGTATTATATACAACAGTCAACTTAAGGGATAATGTGAAACAGACAGTATCATAACAAAAGTAATTTGGTCCATCATGCCCACATTGGTGGAGACTCTTAATGACCAAGCCAGCATAAAGTGTCTGGAAACAATGATTGTAAGCAAATTTACACTGGGACAACTACCCCTACAAGCCTCGTTCAGGAATATGCATCAGGGATACCAGCATCTTTTGGAAGCAGATGAAGAAACTCCATAAAATCTCTAACCATCTGCTGATTATTCTGCCTGTAACCAGCCTTTACTGAAATGGTTCTTGACTCACTAAGCATGTCCCACTTTAATAGTAAAGAACAGATTTTTTTTTTAATTCAAACACTCTATTTTTGGAATCTTGAGATCAGCAGACTGTTATCTGTACCTATTGTAGTAACTTTGTTCAGCATGTTGGAGAAATCAGTCTGAAGGCCAATTCTGTAGATTTTAATACTCAAGGTTATTTACATGGACGAAGCATTAAAGGGTCAACTTAGGAGCTTGAGTGCTAGTAGCTTGTGACACACCTGCTAGCTGCCACCTGCTTGGAAAAAGCAGGTGCTGAAACTGACATTCCCAAACTCCCTTTTCTACGTATCTCTCCCAATATTCAATCCTACAAAACAACATAGTCCTACCAAAACCCAAACTCTAACCTAAAACTACCACCCAGTTCCCAAGCCAAGTCCTTGTTCCCTTACTGTAAACCTACACGCCCTCTCTCCCTAACCTTAAATTTCCTTATCAGTCCTTAAAACTATAACTCCCTTCCTGCTCCCTAACCCTAAAATCCCTCTCCTGCTCCATCCCCATAGTTGCTTGACTGAACTCATATTCTAGTTCAAATGCAAACAGTAGAGTAGACAAGTTACAAGACTCTCGAGTTCTTGGCTTTGTGACAGCATTTTTTGAGCACTTGGGACATGAGCACCTATAGTTTTCCCATCAATAAATGTTAGATTATTGCAAAACTGCTTGGTCATATCTAGGCATAGGTTTCCTAATTAGTTAATAATCTAGATCCAAGGTACCTTATAATGTGAATGCTAATTGATTTCCCATAACTTCCAGCCTCATAGTTGAAATCCAATTCATCACAATAACACACTGCAACATTGTCCCCGATCAAGCCACCATAATATAACTTGGAAAATAAAACAGTCACTAAAGCAACACCCTAATAACAATTTTGTACCCCTATACCTCCTGTTTCATACATATCCCAAGATCATATAACTTGGAAAAAGGAAATAGTACTGTTCAATACCAATTCACCTCTATACTCCACAGATACATGATTTCTAAAAAAAAAATCAGGGATATAATATAACAAGCTTCCTCTCAATAGTCAACACACTTGTTCACCAACAGTTCTCAAGTGACAGACATTTGATTTATAAGGCCTGTTCATTGAGGATTTGCTGACTACTTTCATGGTGAGGTATCTTGGTAGCAATTTCTTTTCTTTTTTTTAATTTTGGTAACAGGGAAGATGTACTTGTCAATATGAATTATTTTCAGCCACTACATGGGTAAAAAAAAAATGCTGTACAAAGTCTGTGAATAATATACAGCAAAGGTATGTATTAAAACAGATCACAGATATTGCATAAAAGGCATCACAGAGATTGCATAAAGTAAATAGTTATAGCAAATAATAAACGTATCATGGAGAATTCATAAAGAGTAACCACTTTACAATATTTACAAAGAGGATGCTAGCAGAAACTAACAAAATGATGAGGCAGTAGTATCAACCCATGTGGAATTTTGGTAAGAAGACAAGTAGAATCAGTGTGCTGGCCATATATCATCATACACCTTTTCAAACCAGCCATGTCTTTAATTAGCATGGACTTCTTTTATTAAAAACAGGGAGTCTATTTAGTTGCTTGCAGTATAAGGAAGGCTGTTTAATAGTTGTTAACCCCAGGGCAACCCATTATTTTATATACTGTTTCTGTTCGGATCTGGTGAAATGTTTCCTCCTCCTATAAGTGCATGCAGCTTATATACTAATTCAATTTCCTCATGCTCAGCAGTTCAAGTAGCACATTTAGAATACTAGGAGACTGATTTTGAGCTTTGCATGATCTGGGATAGAGAGCTGGTAAACCAGTAAAATAGTTGTGCAGTAATACGTCATTCATATGGTCAGTATCATAAATGTACATTTATATAGTCAGTGGCATAAATGTACACTCATATGGTCAGTAACATAGATTTTACTGAACAAGTATGCTGTGTCACTACTCCGTTTGTTGAATAATGACCTAACAGATGCAACCTAATCCTCAAGGACAACATTTTTTTTGTTTTCACTTATTAACTGAAGATGGAAAAGGAAGAGGACTGAAGGGTCAAGTCAGATGCACAATAACTTATAATCTATTTAATCTGTAGCACAAGAGAACTTGAAGCATTTCAGTCAAAAAGGACTCTGCAAGGACTGCTTCGCATTACAAGCAAGTGTTTTTTTGTTTTTAAGAAGGTAACATTCTAGTAGTAAGACCCAAACATGGGGGAACAGCAGGCAGGCCTACTTGGCAACAAAGAAAATGAACTACATAAGACAAAACTTTATTCTCCTTAACATGCCATACTTGGAACTTGAGCCATATAAACACACAAGACCATAAATATCAAGGAAAGACCCATTACATTTGCTTCATTATTGCTGCTAAAAGCCAAATGAAACTGCACACAATGGAGAAAGATGCCAACAGACTGGGTTGAGAAGTGAAAAACTAATATCTTTACAGAAAAAGATTTATGCTGGTTACAGTTCACTAGTCATTGCTATCCATTTTAATCCCCACAAAGGATGTGTCCTTGATTGCTGCAATATTGATCTCTTCCAAGAAATGTGGAAATGCTGATGGAATATCTCATCTAATCTGTGTAAAAAAAGATAACTCGGGTATCTTTCCTTGCCTAGATATGCACTAAACCTTTATAATTATTTAGTTCCTGCTGACAATTTCATTTTATTTGCTTGTGCTTATTTATTTATTTGTGTTTTCTTGCTTGCTTTTTTTATTTGTTTGTATTTGCATATTTTGGTTAAGGTAGAACAATGATCCATAAGGACCTTTTCCAGACTCAGCATGGGTACACATTTTAGTTATGTGACCTACTACTATCAACAGAGAAACCAGATAAGTAATGACCCTGTGTTCTCATAGCTTTATAGTGAATATGTAAAAGGACAGTAGCCCCCAGATTCTCAAAAGCTTGCACGGCATGCATGATTAGTGTAAGAGGTAATGTTGGCAATATGGCGGCCAAGCGATCCATGTATGTGCTCATTTGACGTGCACGAGCAGTTTTGCACTAGTCCTGCAGGTTCCCAGCCCCCATATGCAAACTACCCCATTTGCAGGTGAAAACCATGTAAATGAGATAAATCTGCTATCCAGGAAGCTGGAATCAGGCCATGCAGGACTAGCGTAAAATGCAGAAATGTACTCAGTTAGTAACCGAGTACGGTTCTGCAAAATCCAAAACTGAAACATGACAGCTCCAAATAAAGGCTGCATATCATTGAGGAAGCATGCCAATGGCCAAGTATAAGGCCATTGGCATTGCAAACAATGCAAAATGTAAAAAATGCAACTTCTGTTTTATTTCCGCTGATCACGGCTGTTTAAGCATAGGGCAGTGGCGCGCAAATGGGATCGGTGGGAAAATAAGAAAATAAACATAAAACAATCATTCTAACTAAAATCAGTATTCTGCCATGCAAGTCAATGGCAGGCAAAAGACAACCTGGCCAGTGAATAGTGGTTGCTAAGGGGGGAGGCTCAGTGTGACACATGTAACTATGCATTAGCAGGCAATCCTATGCAAATGAGGGGAAGGATAGTAAATCCCAGTTTTCCCCACCATGTGAGGCAGGTCCCAACAGTGTAAGAGTATGAATAGCTGAGTGCAAGACTAAGAGGTAGGTGACAGCATGGGTGGGTGTGTCAGGCATACTGTAAGTGGATTGGAGCCATGTGGCTCGCGTATGCTCCTAGCTTAGCACAGCTAAGCTAGGGGGTGTGTCTAAACCTGCCTAGCACTCTTTACAAAGTGTAAGCGGGTGTGTGTGCCGCACACCGGGTTTTACAGGAAGAAAAAAGAAGTTAAACCAGGAAACAGCAGCAGTGTGCACATCTGAGTACTCTGTTTGAGTGGCGCACCCCTGGACCCAAACAGAAGGGAAATAGGAAGGGAAAACAGCAGTAGGAAGGTAATCAAGGAGAACTAGCTTATCTGGCAGGTGAGATGTGTCAGAAGCAGTCAATTAGACAGGCAGCAGCCCAGCCCAGAGCACTACTATAAACTAAGCAAACACCTTACCCACTGTTTTTTCCCACACTCTACACCACCAGTGTATACAAGCAGACAAATTTTAACAAACAAACTTACAAAATGAGAAGGGCTGCAGCAGGCAACATAGAACAACATGTGCAAGAGGTTGAAGGTGGTGAGGATGTGCATGCTGCCGAAAAACCCACAGTGAGGAGACAGAGAAGAGTGTACAGACCAAGGGTAACCTGCCAGAGGCTACATGAGCTGGAGATAGTGGAGCTCTGAAGGGTGGACATAGACCTACTACAGCAAGTAGTTGAGCTGTGCCAGCCACACCTGACACACCAAACTGACTGAGGGGAACCCATCCCAGTGGATCCCAAGGTATGTGTAGGCCTAGGTATACTAGCCAGAAGTACCTCCCAAAGCACAACTGGGGATATCATGGGGATCTCACAGGCATCAGCATCCAGAGTATTCCACCACTTCCTGGATGCCATGTCAGCACATGCCAGTGAACATGTATATTTCCTCAACAGCCGTGAGGTGTTGACCAGCACTATGCATCTCTCCCACCAAATAGCAAAATACACTGGGGTAGTGGATGCTATAGACTGCACGCACATATCTATCACAGCACCACCCGGTGAGCAGGGTAGGGCCTACATCAACTGCAGGGGCATCCCCTCCATCAACTGCCAGGCCGTATGTGATGCCCAGGGCATTATAATGAATGTGTGTGCTGGCTGCCCTGGAAGCTAGGACAATTCCCACATATGGCATCTGATGTAGCTGTACCAGAGATTTGCCAATGGGGACATCCCCTATGGTCACCTAGTGGAGGATGCTGGGTACACACTGGAGCCGTGGCTGATGACACCCATCAGAAATGCACACACACCTGAACAAGAATGCCATAATGAGGCACAGGCACAGGCCAGACATATAATAGAGCGTGTGTTTGGGATGCTCAGGTCATGGTTCCAGTGTCTGGACACATCCAGTGGAGCCCTGCAGTATTCACCAGCTACATGTACCCAAATTGTTATGGTATGTGCCATGCTACACAATATGATCCTGCGGAAACAGCTGCAGCAGGAACAGCATGGGGCAGGGCCACACAGCCCTCCACCAATGCCAAAGACACCTCTCTCTGACTCGCACATACAGTAAAAGGGATGCCAAACATGACACCACCTGTGCTCAACCATGTATAGGGAGTGTACTATGTGAATCCGACATAGGCAGCCTTCCAGCATAATCTGCACCTCTGGCACACCCACAAGGTAAGTCAATCAACCTACAATTGCAAAATGGAGTAGAATGTGTTGTCACCTGTAGCTATCGTATGGATGTGAGCATGCAAGGGAACTGGGTGGCTGAATATTACGGCAGCAGACAGTAGACACCCATAGTGGCACCCTGAAATGTGTAACACATACTGGAGTCACCATAGTAGCCAGTACTACACAGGGTGACAAAAACATCTGCAGGAAATGTGCTGAGCGAAATGTGTGTCCATATGACCCACACATGTCAGTCAGGACAGTTGACATACCCAACAACAGTCGCAGCCAGCAGGGCAGGTGGAGACAAATCCAAACGGGGCCTATGCCATGACCCCAGAATGATGGCTATGGTTAACCCTAGGCCTACACAGACAGACTACAGCAGGGCAGGCAGTGGGATGTTAGTTCTGAAGGGTAGGACATCAGACAATAATATGTAGGGCAACCAAAGCCACAATCTGTAGTATACTGGTATGCCTCTAGTCAGCATGATAGTTAGAAATACAGAATGAAATGGAGTACATGACATAGCAGTACAGTCAAAGCAAATGTGTACAAGTGTCACTTGTGCCCCCCATCCTACATAGCAATGTAATAACAGTCAGTTGTGCCACCCCACTCCCATGTAGACATGTAGAAATAGTCAGGTGTTCCCCTTTCCTCAATCCAGTTTAGAAATGTAGTAACAGTCAGGTGTTCCCCCCAATCCTGTGTAGAAATGTAGTCACATGTATGAGTAGGTATAATACGAGTGTAGCAGAGATGCCCAGAGGTGGCCACGGTAGCAGGATAGGTTGTAGCATTTGCACAATATGCAGGTCTGTGTGTGTTAGGATGGTGTGCATTTCATATTGTGTGAGAGTGGTCAGTATGTATGCATGTTGAGGTAAGACCTGGTGGCCATTGCCCACTACTGCTGATGACAGGGACAAGCCCTCACAACTGCAGTGCCAAAGACAATCCCCTCCAGTATAACACTTGCTAGCAGTAAGCCATTGTAAATGTATGGTGTTAATATGTGTCACCATCTGAAAGACTGACATGGTATGGCTGTTGGCCTAGATATACAAGCAGTACACAGGGGAAAGTACCCCAGACATACAGTATATATTGTGTCACTGAGAAATGGAGACATCCATGGAATTGTACATACAGGTATGCATCACAGTAACTGTCATGTAGTAGGGGATACCGGTGATGTCTGCCCGAACACTTGCAGATCACAAAGGAGGCAGGACAGATGTATTGGGAAACAGCTGATGTACCTGCACATGCCAGCATAACTGGAATGCCCCATGCATATCTGTGTGTCAGATGCAAGTAGTGTCCATAGCACACATGCACCCAGCTCACACAAACAACACCCAGAGGTACCTCTCTGGTCATATCCCTGCTGTGGGAAATGGGTACAGTATGATCCCACCTGTATATGGCAATAGTGAAAGAATGCAGCATGCAGTGCAGGTGTCCCATGCAGATGTGTCCCTAGCAGTACATAGTACCCTGCCAGCATCCACACCACCTGATCAAGACTGATAGAAGGTATTTGCATGAACACCTATCACACCTTCCCTGTCACCCCAGGGGACTATACTGTATGGTAGTCTGAGACTGTAGGCCTGACAGAATGCAACAGCCTGCCACATGTGGCCCGCAGCAACACTAATGCCCCACATGCCTCTGGCAAAGGTCTGTGTCTCACATGTACTGCCAATGCATGTTATGTCATGGATACCCAAATAACATAATACACTCCACATGAGCCATATGCAAGGCCATGTGGACAAACCACAGTAACATGTCCACCATGTCCCACTGCATGAACTGTGGACCAACACTAACACACACCTGTGATGGGGTGATTCCCTTAGGGAAAGTATCAGAGAATGTATGCATAATGTATGGAAGAGGTTAGAATAACAGAGGGTGGGTGGGAGCATGGGCAGTATGGAATGTGCAGGGTCTGACACCAAGCTGTGTGCACACACTATCCCTGGCTGCAAATAAATGGGTGGCTACACACCTGCCCATACACCACAATAGGGTTAATGTCCTGACCCATGGCCCCTGCCTCTGGGTAACCTGTGTGAATCTTTACAGCTGTGAGGCATTGCCACAGCAAGATAAGCCCATACTGTCATGTCAATGGGTGTACAAGTATGGGATCCTCTGCAAGCACTGTACCAAGGTGCTGAACTGGATACACAGACCCTGCACAAGTGTTTGCAGCTCTCCCTCCAGAATGGCATAACTTACCATGAATACGTAGGTGCCTGCCCACAATACCGGACACAGCTGCAGTCACCCTTGTCCCCCAAGACATCACTGTGAGCAAGAATGTGCACCTGACAGTCCTTGAAGACAGAGACCATCACTGTGTATAACAGTATACATGTCTGAATATCTCTGCTAACAGCAGTACCATGCAGCTGAAGCAGCACAGACATAATCACCTACAGTACACATTATCCACTGCACAGTTTGTTCCCATATTGCCAGATGATCGACAAATACCCTGTACAAACACTTTGCTACCTGTAGGTGTACAACAGAAAGGTCTGCATTGGAGCACAAACTACCTGGAAATGATCCACACATTCTATACAGACAGGCATACTGGGCATGCTCACACACTTAAACAAATGAAGCCCATGTCTGCAAACAACAGTGGACCAGCCATATCTGGCAGTCGCAGATGTTAGTGCAGTAAACAAATGAAGCCCATGTCTGCAAACAGCAGTGGACCAGACATATCTGGCAGTCGCAGATGTTAGTGCAGGCACACCTCAGTATGCACCACTCATGCTTTGCACACACAGTGGATAGGAATACAGGCATATATCCAAGAACAATACACTATAATAAGCCAAACGTAGACATACATAGATGTGTGGAAGAGAGTGACTGTGACAAGGAGCCAACCATTATGAGGTTTGTCCCACCCAGCACACAGCCAAATGGCTACAACCACATGAGGCTCAGATGTCACTCACTGTAGACATTAGCCACTGGTATCTGTCAGCATTATGGATTATGTGGTGCAAGTGCTAGCTGTGCAACATGACTATACAAGGAAGTAGTAATCTAGCAGCTGTATACACTTACCTGTGGAATATGACCCTTTGTGTGCCTGCATGTGGTGTGTCAACCTCTAGATGACTGGGTTATGGCCCATGCACACACACACTGCCCTCCCCATAGCCCTACTATGACAATCTGGCTGATGTTATCCACTTTGTAATACACCCTTGGGAAAAGTGTAGCCCAGTAATCTCTGTAGCGCGTCCTGTAACTGCATACTGCTGTACTTTATCACACTACAGCACTACAGCATGTCCTGTAACTGCGTACTGCTGTATTGTGATAAAGTAGCTAGGTAGGTGTTCTAACCCCAGACCTGGCAACTCTGTGTGTGTGTGTGTGTGTGTGTGTGTGTGTGTGTGTGTGTGTGTGTGTGTGTGCGTGTGCCTGTGTCTGTCTGTATAGAAAGCAATGCTTTTTAGGGTAGTCACACTCTTTACATTTCATATACTCGACTTTGGCAAGGCTGCTGATGTTAGCCACCTAGAAATACACCTCTGGGAAGGTTGTAGCCCAGTAATCTCTGTAGCGCCTCCTGTAACTACGTACTGCTGGATTGTGACTTAGAACTGCAGTAGAGTTCCATCCCCACCCATGGCAATTCTGAATATTTTGTGTGTGTCTGTCTATATACAGAGCAATGCATTATAGGCTAGTCACATGCAGTACATTTCAAATGGCCCACTTTGGCAATCCTGCTGATGTCATTCATTGTGAAATACACCTTTGGGAAAGAGTACTGCAGTAATGTGTGTGGTGCATACTATAACTGCATAGTGCTGTGGTGTAATAAACTAGTTAGGTAGTGGTTCAACTCCCAGACATGACAGGTGTGCATGTGTGTGTGTTTGTCTGTGTGTTCGGAACTTGTATCCTGTGTAGAGGTGGGTGTGAGCAAGTGACACCTGTGGCCAATGTTGAGTGGGTTTTGCATATTTCTTATATGGTGGCCCTACTATATATCATAATGCCCACCATACAGGTATAACAGATGTGAAATAGCTGAGAGGCTGGTGTGCAAAGCCATACCCATACATGTGACATAAAGGCTAGGCAATCCATTTAGCAACACCATTATTACCCAGAGCACACTCTCAACCCATGTTTCATACACACACACACACACACACACACACACACACACACACATGCGTAGGCAACAGCCAATATGTGGGTAATGCACTGCATATTGGCCACTGATAGTAACTATGGAGTGATAGCAGTGGGCTACAGAGGGCATGTCACCCTGTCCATCTGTCTAGTATGCACATACATGCTGACAGTGCACCTACCCCATGTTCCCCACTGGAAGCCTGCACCACCTGTGGTACCATCACATGTCTCCCACAATGGACATACCATGCCTGACAACATGCTCTGTATGGACAGATGTCACTGACACCAGGGAATGATGTTAGCATGCTATCAATGTAGGTGCAGAGTAAACCTGGTGCCCATTACCGGTCCCTGCCACAGGTGGGCAAGACTGGCACATATGATGGTAATCTGTGTTCACAACATGGGCCAGACAACCCAGGTACAGTTCCACGTCACTGTACATGCATGTGGGAGGTGTGCACAACCCAGACACCATCCATGTCATGGACTAAGGAACACATATGTGGCAAGCGATGCACAGCATTGGCCACACACGATAGTCACCCAGGTGACTGGATGGGGGATAAAATACCCACCTGTGTGAGCAAGTGCGGAAACTACAGCCCTGAGACATAATGCAAACCATTGTCATGTGGCCTGATGCCAAGGTATACCCATTGCCTACCCTTGTATAGCCTGCTGCCACAGTCAACCACCACCCACCTGTGCAGACATGCACCCATGCATTCAGTACTGGCACCCTGTGTGTTTGTCTGTGTGTTGTATGGTGCATATGTTCACATCCACAGTCACTATAACCCCCATAAAGATACTGAAGCATGCTGTCTGATGTCAGACACCTCCTCATACCCTTTGCCCATACAACCTCCCTATGAGCCATGTGGTGCATGTGATACCTGCACAGTGATGTGTTGTGGCAATTCCGCTACAGATGAGTGGTACTCCTGGCCCTGCCAAGTGTGTCGATGTGTGCGTGTCCCTGTGAGAGTGTGGCTGTGTTGACACTGGCACCTTTTCATGCAGACAAGCACATGTAAGTCACCTACCGTATACTACCATATCCCTGTTGCAGATGTCACTCACCACCACAGATATGTTCTGAGGGCTCCACAACAGGTAACCCATGTGGCGCATTGAATAACTGCATCGAACTGTGATAACAGTACATAGTTGACAGGGGTTTTATACCCAGTGCTGGTAGGTGTGTAACACAAACAAGCTGCAGTTTTACTCTCCCACCCCTCCCTGACATGTTTATGCCTGTGTCTGCCTCTCCCACTCCCTCTCTGGTGGATGTGGGGGTCTACACCTGCTTTGCTTAGTCAGCAGCATGTGTATTTTAAGTGAAGCTCATGATCAGCTGATGGCCTCTGCATGAATCACAGCCCTCCCCTAGCTGATTGCATGTGGAACAGCTGTGGTAACATTCCCATAGCCAATTGCATGGAAACACACTCTGATATCTAGGAACATCATGTTGATGTTGGCCCTTGTCATTCACTGTGAGCAAGAACTAGATCTGTTGGTTGGCAACCAGCATCTGAGATGGATTGGGAATTTATCTCTAACAACATACACTGTGGAAACAGGGCAACACACAGGAGGGGGATATGCCTGACCTGCCTACAGACTGTAAGTGCTGCATTACTGCATGTGGCGTACTGCTGGTTTAACAGTGTATGTGGATATGTCTTTCCTACATGTCTCCATACCTGCCATGTCAGTTCCATGTTTATGTGGAATCCCCATCTGCAGGGTCATCTGCAGGCAGGGCAGCGTCTTGTGCCTTTGGTTTCATGTGTCATGGAGCATCTACCTATCGATTGCAGATGGTAGTGTGAGGATTGCAGTCTGTAGATGGTGAAAGCTGTGACAGTTACTGGCTTCTTATCCCTCACGGGACATATGTTGCCACAAACCATGTTACAACAGTAAATGTATATGGTTATCACAGCAACATGTCATTAGTGGCCCTGTGTATGTACTGCCAGCCACAACTCTGCCAACCTGTGTACATATGTCATGCATGATGCGGTGCGTATGTGCTGTACACCATAATTAGTGTCATCATATCCGCTAACAAGCCAGTGAGATATCAGACCACTTCACATATTATGTACAGTAGGGGTTATATTTGATGACATAACCTAGACATTGTGTGGATGTTTGTACAGTCCTACGTGTGTGTGTGTGGGCATCACTGTTACAGACAGCAGGTAGCAATACCTCTTATAGGGAAACTGGCACACTCAGGGCAGCTACATATTTGTAGGAGGTTCAGGAACTACAGACAGAGTGTGAGTAGAGCCGTGTTATGCTTTATATAGTACTGGTGTTACAGGGTGTGTGTGTGCATACTACTTTACCTTGGAATGCAGCTGTCTGCATAGCTCTCAACTGTGGGCCTAGCCTCTTGGTGGCCAGAGGTGTGCCTATCATGTGTTGTCTGTCCACCACTCAGGTCCTCTGTCAGATATTTCACTGGCAGTGTGTGTTGAGTGCTATCAGTACATGACCTACATATCAAGCTGTGCACATATGACATGCTATGGGGGGATGTTTCATAGTGGGCTGTGAGTATATCACACTGCGATTGCTGCCATCAGTTATCCCCCACACATATGGTGGAGCTGGGGCCATATATGTGTGGGTGTCAACTACACAATACATGTGTGCTCTTATGCACTCCAGAGGCCAGTGTATGTAACAGTGGTATATGGCCCTGTATTATTGAGTCAGGGGGAGCACCATAAATGACCTAGGCTGTTAAATATATGGGGGTATAAGGGGTGAGCTGCCATTAGGTATCTGGATGTAAAGTGCCGTATACTTCACCTAAATTTACATCACTTACATATATTCGGTTACTGCAAGCATACTACCTCCTGCCAGACAGACTGTTCTGTTTGTCAGTGTGCATGTGATGGTGTCAGTTATGCCTTCTAATGTCCCGGTTACAACCCACTTGGTCACATGATGTCTTTACCACCCACTGCTGTTGTACAGAGTGTAGATAGAGGCTACTGAACTATACACCTGCATTACATACTGTTGATCGTTTGGTATCCTGTGGCCCAGTCTCTCCTCACTATTGTACAATTTTAAGGGCTTGGCCTGGACAGTGACAGCTGTGAACCTTTCCAGACTACTGTATTAGTATAACTGTTACATGGTTGCATTCCTCTGTTTATCTGGATGTCAGTGTCTGAACAGCCATATGACATGGCATGTAGAACTGTAATAGTACACAATGAAAGGTATTCCATTTCTGCAAACCTGTGTGTGTGGTGTTCTCCCTATGACCTCTCTGTGGATATATGTTGCAGGCAATGATTGTCATTTGTATGGGTGGCCCATACAGTGTCCAGTTGTTCAGGAGTTTAACTGTAGGCATAGTGGTTGTTCCATGTTGTGTGCACCTTTTACATATGTATCTTACTGTACATATATCTGCATGTGTATGTGTAGTCACATGTATATCCAAATATATGTATATGTGTGTGTGTATATATATATATATATATATATACATATATATATATATATATACATATATATATATATATATACATATATATATATATATATATATATATATATATATATACATATATGTGTGTGTGTGTGTACCTGGGGATGTTGATGGTTACCACATTTTACATTACCTATGGGAGGCAGACTGTACTGCATGATATGTCAACAATACCAGCCTGACATCATACAGGCGGGATGTTGTACTGTTAACTTCCTGTGCCTGTGTCATGTCAGTTTGTGGTTACGGGATCTGCAACACTTGGTAGTGTATTGCGGGGCAGATGTGTTTGGCCATGGGGGAGGTGCCTAGTTGTTCAAGGCGTATAGTGTGTGGGGCCTCTCAAACCCAGTAATGGTGCATGTGGACATATGTGTGTTTGTTAATCTGCCATTGCTCTCTACAGATGTATGGCCATATATAACGATTTAGATATATATATATATATATATATATATATCTGCTGACATATATATCACTATGTCCGTATATACATACATAGATGTATATCTGCATACACATATGTAACTTGCTGTGTATATGTAGACATATAGGGGTAGACACATATATGTGTCGACGTAGGCATTAACATGTATATATGTTCATAATATATATGTATATAGTGTTAGAAAGTTATATCTATCTATATATATATATATATATATATATATATATATATACATATATAGATAGGTCATATCAGTGTAGATATTAATATATTTACACACAGATACATCTTGATGATGGTATACATTCTCTGTACAGTTGCATGACTGGACTGGATATGTTTCAGATATTGCCCTGACTTTATACAGTTGTAGTGGCTTACTGTTAGACCATTGTAGCTGTGTTGTGGAGGGTCCTGGAGTCAAGAACTGCATGTGCTGGATATTGCATTGCACAGCTGTGGTGGGGGGAACTTAGCAGTCATCACCAGGTACCCCTCATTTGAGCCCCCACCCTCATTAACTGTGCATAAGGACAGTTATTTTGTGGTGGAGGTTCCGTTTGTTATTCCTATTTGGTGCTGCAATTCACATATCTATCCATATATGTATATCTATCTATGTAGATATATATATATATATATATATATATATATATATATATATATATATATATATATATATATATAAATATATTTATTCATCTACCTATATACCATTAATGTGATATGTTGTATGTGTGAGTCATAGATTTATATGTACCTGTGTATCACTCTACAGTTACAGATCTATAACTGTCCATATGTCCATGCATGATTGGCTGACAATATTGGCCTGTCCCACATTCGTCTCGCCAATTGACTTGGATGATGTCAGGCATGTGGTCAGTCAGGAATGCCGATACATTTCAGTTGCAGACATCATGTTGTTCAGATTATGTGTATTACAACAGATCACTGTTTCACTGGCAACATTTTACATGTATATAAACAATATTTCACATTTATCCCAGTTTGTACCCCACTTTTGTCACACTGTGTCCAGAATGTTTGCAATAAGAGTTTGAGTGTTATGATATTAGTACAATTTCCCTTATGAAGATTGACTGTGCTGCATGATATATCTGGGAATACATGGGGTGTATGTATATCCAACATGGTGTAGTGTTAATTCACTATGATTGTGGTATTCAGGGTCCTGGGTTTGGGCCGTGCAGTGACTGTCAATTATGTTGCAGGGTTGAACAAGGGTGGTGGGATACAGGGTGATTAAGGCACTTGTAAGCAGCTGTGAGCATGTTTGCGTGACAGTAAGCATTGCCAACTGCAGGTAACATCCAGTTACACCAGGTTAGCCTCGAGATTGCTTACTTTGTGTATGCAGTGCTAACTGTCACACAAACACGAACCTGCATATGCCTAGAGATAGTTTGCGTCAGATTTGCCGAGCCTGTAAACGTAAACTCGCTTACTAGTGCTGACATATGCTTAACCTAACTACTGCTTTATGCATTATATATATATATATATATATATATATACACATATGTTATTCTGTGGGTTATGCAACATACATATTACCCATAATGTGGTTTGCCATGGGAAATGGTATGTCCCAGTACCTTCCCTGTGTCCCCCCTCCTTTCTTGCTGACATCCATGGGCGGGTGCCATTAGAACGGGTTCATCCAACCATGACACACCTCGGTCCATAAAGTCATACCCATAATTCCTTTCCACCCCCATTCCCCCTCCACATCAGTCATCCTTCCTACAGGTTCCAGCCAAATCTAACCACACCACTACACATTTCCCACTCTCTACTTCTTGGGACCCTTTGCGTATGTTGTCCCAACCCATGGATCTTCAGGCTTCCCACACATTTAGTCCGTGAACATATGTTACCGTCTTTGCTTAACTTTGAGGCATGGTATGTTACCCCGAGGACTCTTTTTAGCAGACGTTTGGGGTCGTCCCACCAGGGACGGACGTGCGTTTGTTTAAGAGTAGACTTAGCAGGTTGACACTGTTTCTCCCACTGGTAGTAATCTGCCAGTAGTGTGGGATCCTGTGCTGTGCTATGCTTAGGGTGCGTATTATTAGATTTGCATATTTGCCTTTTGGTATTGACGTCCTCTTCATCACTTGTTATATACATGTCATGTATCCTTGGCACATGTGTACGTACACTGTATGGGGTCCTGGGAACTTCTACACTTAATTACAATAACACCTCACATCTGGACTTATTGCAGTACTCCAGTTCACATATGTATGTTCTGTAGTCAGTTATGGTACATATGACTGCATACTGATGCCTTTTCTAGGTTCAGTTTGGTTATATTATGGTGAGGACATGTTTACTACTACCTCATTCTTTTGAACTTCTGTTATGGCTTGGTGGATAGCTACTAGGACTATGGTGTATAGGGTCCTGGATTCGTGACCTGCATGGCTGTTTATTTTGTTGCTGGACTAACAAAGTCCCATTGGATACAGAGTGATTAAGGCACTTTAAAACAGTTGTAAGGCCTTAAGCCCACTTACTAGTGCATGCATATGCTTACTATTGCTTAATTGTGCTTACACCTGCTTACTAGTGCCTTATTCTGTCTGACACTGATACGTCACATGTGCATTTCCTGTGGTACTCCAGTTCATATATATAAGCTATTTAGTGGGTTTTGCAATAAAAATATTGGTTATAATGTGCTTTACCATGTAAAATAGACTGCTACAGTGGGACTTGAACTGGGAATGCCTGCTCATTGGTTGGATGCTCTACCCACTACACTATTGGTGTTCTGCTTCATTTGCATATTTCTACCATAATGTAATACCCATGTTTCCTTCCACCAGCCCCTGAGCTCCACGTACACAGCATTCATCCATTCTCCAGTTGCTAGCCCAGCCATACTACACCTCCACACATTTTCCTCTCTGCACATGTCAGTACTCCTCCATTATACTGTCTTGACGCAAGCTTCTGCAGGCTCTTCATCTGTTAGTCCACATATGTATGAGCCTTCCCTTGATCCTCCTCCGATACTAGTGGAAACATCTATGTGACTCACAATTTTTGGTTCGTCCCACCAGGGACGGACCTGTTGTGTCAATAGTAGACTTATCTGATCTACTCTGTTTCTCCCACTGGTAGCTTCCTGCCAGGGGTTTAAGAAGCAGCGGTTTGCTCACACTTCACTTCAAATTCATTCTCCGGTTCCGCATAACCGACGCTCCAGGTGTGACATTCTGTGCATGAAGCACGCCCACACACCCCCACGGCGTGCACCATTTTTCATTATTCTCTTCGGTATTATGCAAGACTACTGTTCTCACAGTATGTTTGACAGGCACTGTTCTTTGATACACATAGACTGCTCGAAATGATGTGATTGAGCAATGTGCACATGTTTGCTGGTATTAATCTGCATACTGACATACATTTCCTATACTGTTGAATGACTGTGCTAGATGATATGTTTGTGATAACAGCAGCTGAATCTGCCATGGCTTAGTGGTAACTCACTTAGACTATAGTGTGCAGGGTCAGGGGGTTCCAACCTGGAAGTGCAGATTATTTTATTAATGGGCGCGATGAGAGCTGTTGGCTACAGAGTGACTAAGGCACTGTAAGCAAGTGTAGGCGAGTATATGCTGGTTTGCACGAGGCTCAGCATTGCTGACCTCCGGTTATGGTGTCTCACACTGAGTTGGCCTCTACATTGCTAAACCGGTGTGGGCATTGCTTACTGCTGCCCAAACAGGCTTAAACCTGCTTGATCTCACATACCCCCACGCTACTTCATGTATTTAGTTCACACTTGATGACTGGGACAATATGACTGGATACTTCTCCATTGTCAGCAGTGGCCCAGGGAGTGGAGCTCCACAGTAAACCCCAGCTACACATTACAAGTAATACTGAGTGTACACATTCAAAGAGAGTAACAGACTTAACATAGCTACATACCACATTCTTCATGCTTAGTTTACATTAACATGTCGGTATTATACATGCTTAGGTCAGGTTTACATGTCAGGTATGTCTATTGACAAAGGTCAGTTTAAGGTGAAGTTAGATTCCCGTTTAACAGTTTTGGATAGGTTACACTCAGGTATTCGGGTTTAGTTTAGTTATGCCATACCTGTGTGGTAGAGTAGAAGAGAATAGTGGAGGAGTAGGTAGGTAGGTGGGGGGGGGGCATTGTAACTGTATAGCAGGCTGCCAGAATGATTGGTAGGGGAGCAATATGGAAGGCTTGAAGGATGTTGGAACTTGTATGCAAGGCAGTACAGGAGGTGTTGGTTTCACTAGTTGTTGTAAGGGAAGAGAGTGTAAGTTGTGGGGGGGGGGGGTTGCCAGCTGGTGAGCATGTGCTGATCCAAGTGTGCTTGAGGTGTTCCTTCATGTGTTATTTACATGTGTCATGTGGGACAGCTGAGGTAACGCATGTGGGTAGGGGGTTCCAGATCCTGTCAATATAGTTGGAGAAGAGGGTGTCACCTACTTGTAACTGTAAACATTAATAGTAATGAAAAAGGGGTTGCTAGGTAAGTGGTGTTAATGGGGCACAAAGAAGGACAGACAGTAGGGGAAATATCCAGGGATGTGCAGGAAGGCTGACGGGAAGGTCCACAGTTGGCCATTTCTACTACAACAACAGCTGTGCATATACACTGCATTTGAAGGTAGGTTTGGACACTCACACCCCTGGGTGGGGGTGAGGACAACAATAATACCTTGTGATGCCAGTTAGATGGGATTACCTGCTTACAGTGGGGTGTTGCAACCATGTGTTCTTTGGTGTTATTTAGTGGGATTTGCAACAACACATCTGGTTATACCGTACTTTGCCATGTAAAATAGACTGTGCTGCAGTGGGACTCGTACCGAGTGTGGCTGCTCATTAGGCATCAGCTCTGCCCAATGCACACTATTGCTTAAATCCCTGGGGCGGTTCAAAGAGAACCACTCCAGCCAGCACTTGCAGACTTTGGACCAAAATTTCATACCCATAGCCCCCCCCACACACACACACACACCTTCTCTACAGCACTCATCCTTACTCTGACTGCAGGTCAGGTCTAACCACATCACTACACACTCCCCACTCTCCACTTCTCGGGCCCATCTCATATGTTGTCTTGACCCATGGGTCATCAGACTTTCCCACCCTTGTAGTCCAAGTGCATACATGCCCTGCCTTGAAAAGTCATTGCACGGACAGGCCTCCAATCACAAGAAAATGTTTGGGGTGTCCCACAAGGGGCGCTCCTGTCTCTGTTTCAAGATTAGACTTAGCAGGTCCACAGTGCTCCCCCCTCTTGTTGTATCCTGCCTGTGGTTTGGGGAGCAGTGTATTTTTTACATTGTTTGTGTGTTTGTATGTTTCCCCTGTCTGGCTGGGGGAAGTAATGGTACATGTCACCCTCATGGGCATGGCCTGTGATCATATGTCATTCTTATGTGCTGTATCATATCATAGATATATATCTGTGTATACACAGACACACACACACATATATATATATATATATATATATATATATATATATATGTATACAGATAAATATATATATATATATATATATATATATATATAGATATATATATATATATATATATATATATATATATATATATATATATATTGCTGTATATGTATCTAATGATGTGGATGTATGGTTGTCTGCGTATGTATATATCTATATGTGGTTATGTATATATATATATATATATATATATACATATATATATATATATATATTTATATATATATATATATATATATATATATATATATATATATATATATATATATATATATATATATTTATATACACACACACACACACACACACACACACACACACACACACACCTACATATTTAGCTGCATGTCCCATAATGTAGACTGGTATTGCTGGATACTATGTCTCGTGTGCATACTGGCCAATCTTGTGTACCACATATGCTTTGCGATACCTACAAATAATACCGTTAGTGTAAACAAAGTCACACGTGCATTCTATTGTTGGTACCAGGGAAACATTTGTCCCATGCGGGACAACCCAAATATTGGGTATTCAACTTTCGTCGAAAACAGAGCTGCAAAGGTACCCTATGTGCATAGACGACAGCGTGTTGCAGACCTAGGATACTTGGGTCGGGACAACGTACAGGATGGGTACTGAGGGGGGTGTGATATGGAGGGTGGGCAATGTGTGGTGGTGTGTTGGTGTGGTAGCTACGGGCCAGTAACCAGGGAAGGGATGGTGGCTGTGTGTGTGCAGCAGGGGGGGGGGGGTGGAACTGTGGGCGTGTACTAGTCAGTCCACCTAGTGGATGGGGGAGAGGGAAATGTGATATCAACATGTGAAACATAACAAGGGACTAATTTAAATCCCTATTTAAATGACACACTTACAATAAAATGAGCTTGTTAGGGTATTGCAGGGCGGACATGTTTGGCTGGGGGGGTATGCCAATTCGTATGAGACGTATATTGTTTGGGGCCTCTCAAGCCCATTATCGGTGCATGTGGACATATATGTTTCTGTTAATCTACCATTGCTATCTACAGATGTCTGGCCATATATACCTATATGAGCATATATATTTGCTTACATATTTATACCTATGTCCTTATATACCTACGGAGATATACATATATCTGTGTAGATATATGTAACTTGCTGTGTATATGTGGATGTATAGGTGTTGACATATATATGTGTAGATGTCAGCATTGACATGTATATATGTTCAGTTATTTGTATATATATATATATATATATATATATATATATATATATATATATAGATATATATATATATATATATATATATATATATATATATACATATGTATATATTTCTGGTATTTATATATATATGTATATATATGTAACTACATATATAGATATGTTTTATCTGATTAGATAGTAATATAGTTACACACACACATACATCTAGATGTAGGTATCCATTCTCTGTACTGTTGCATGACTGGTCTGGGGTTATGTTTCTGACAACAGACAATTTATGTATATCTGGCATGGCTTAGTAGTAGATCATTTTGTGTATTGTGTGCATAGTTCTAGGTTCGAACCTTGCAGAGGCTGTTTATTTTGTTGCTGGCCAGAATACCGGCCATTGGATACAGAGTGATTAAGGCACTTTAAAGCGGTTGTAAGCGGGTTTGCATGGTGGTAAGCACTGCTAACTTCCGGTCACAGTTTCTTACACCCAGTTAGCTTCTCCTTTGCTTAATCTGTGTCGGCAGTGCTTACCTCCATGCAAACGCATTCCCACATGCTTACTGGTGCTTACATATGCTTACTACTGCTTATCTATGCTTGCGCCTGCTTACTGCTGCCTTCTTCATTACGATACTGACTCTTCACATGTGCATTTCCTGCAGTACTTCAATTCATAAATATATGTTATTTAGTGGGTTTTGCAATACAAATACTGCTTATACCATGCTTTGCCATGTAAAATAGACTGTGCTGCATTGGGACTCAAACTGGGAATGCCTGCTCGTTAGGCAAACGCTCTGCCCACACTACACTATTGCTGAGATGCTTCATTTTCATATTGTCCTTGTTATCCTCTTCAGCCTTTTAGGCTGCTTTAGCCGTAGCTGCGTAATGGGCACACCCGCACACCTACGGTTAGCTGTACTTGAAGTTTTAGACAACAATACAGGGGTCTCTTCTTTTGAATTTTATGTCCTGTTGCTGTTGTACACATGGGGGACTTGGTAGGGATATGCGGACACCTATGAGTGGTCTCGCTCATTTATTTCCACTTTCTGCTGTTCAACATTGCAGAGGCATGTTTATTCTGAGAACTCTGCTCTCAGACAAGCCCCTTGCACTCGTACATGCTCCATGTAACCCTGGGGGCTTGGGCAGAGCACCTTCATTACTATGCATGGCACGCTGCCATCCTGCTTCTAAGCAGCCGCTTCCATGCAGGACTAGACTAGTCCTGCACGGAAGATTAGTAAATGCTGTGGTAGAAGATTTCTTGTAGAACACATTTCTGCATCATAAAAAGAGCAATTATCAGTGTTGGACACTACACCTGAGGGATTCATTTGCCCAGTAGAAATGAAATCTCCAAACCCAAATTGTATGTATTAACCTGGCACTGATAAACAACTTGAAAACTTGGTTTAAAGATGCATAAGGTGGTAAATGGTAAAATACATCAATATAAGCATAAACATTACATCCTTCCTAAAAATGAGTGGCATAACAACTCATACATGTTGTCCTTTCAGTTTACTTCATGGAAAATGCATTCCCAATTACAGTGGATGGTCACTGCAAATGGCCAGCAGTTATTTACATAGATAAAGTTATCTCTAACAGCACATAGAGGCATGAGGCTTCAGAGAGGATAGTTAATAAAACATTGCAAAATGGAATGTAGGAAAATATGAAAGTCTGAGTGAAAATAGGTGAAAAGGATACTTTAACATTCCAGGATTTCAGATGGGGTCAAAGATATGTGGAGAAAGAGAATAGTTTAAAGCAAAATGGCAGGGCAAAAAAAAAACAAGACCACAGGCAATAAATATTGTGGAATAAGGCCAAAATAATTTTAAGAATGGAAAATCAGACTGTTAGCATAGCTAAGGTTAACAGTAATGACAATTTAGTTTATGAATATATTAAAAAATAAAGTGTTTTTTCAAAGCTTTTGATTGCCTAGCATTTTTCCCCACAAAAATGTATTTTATTTTTAGAGAAAAGGCTGAGCAACGATGATTCTACAAATCATTGTTGTCAAATAAAAACAATAAATGAATGCTGGCCATCATACTTTGCTGTGAAATGACAACTTTAATCTGTAGATTGGGATTTCTTTATTGCTAATCAAGGCTAATGTAATTAGCTCCTAGGCAGTACTATTCCACAATGCCTTCCCAATAACAGTATATGTATTGTAGTATCACTGCTTGTGAAAACCACTGTGCACTGTGTTACACAGCTATGCACAATGCCTTTCCTATAGCAGTATATGTAGTGCAGTATCACTGCTTGTGAAAACCACCGTGCACTGTTACACAGCTATGCACAATGCCTTTCCTATAGCAGTATATGTAGTGTAGTATCACTGCTCGTGAAAACCACTGTGCACTGTGTTACACAGCTATGCACAATGCCTTTCCTATAGCAGTATATGTAGTGCAGTATCACTGCTTGTGAAAACCACCGTGCACTGTGTTACACAGCTATGCACAATGCCTTTCCTATAGCAGTATATGTAGTGTAGTATCACTGCTTGTGAAAACCACTGTGCACTGTGTTACACGGCTATGCACAATGCCTTTCCTATAGCAGTATATGTAGTATGGTATCACTGCTTGTGAAAACCACCGTGCACTGTGTTACACAGCTATGCACTTACAATATGATAATAAAGGTGCACGGGGAAAGAGTATTGAGACTTCCCCTGCATATTACTCGTTTTGACAAATGAGAGAGATATTTAGATCAGTTGTATTCTCTGTCATTTGTGACAAACATCCGATCATTTACATCTCAAACTCTTACCCATCTGAATATACCTTTATCTCCTTTACTGCATGTTACATATATAAGATAAACAAAAGAGAAATGAGGGGCAAACTTGTTTAATCACTCAGTGCTTGATACCTTTTCGTAACATGCAGTTCTTAACATCTATTTTTCATAAACATCCTGTATTCAGCTTCTAAGAAGCATGGAAAAACACAATTGCTAATATTTGCTTAAACCTGTCAAGAATAACCTGGGCATATGCTTTATAAGTACATGAAGAACTCACAAGACACTACCTATAATATCAGTTAAACAATTCCCATACTATGTATTTCAAGCTTTATAACCTTAAATCCTACTCAGCTTTTCTACGCAGGCCTACCTTTGGACTTACATGCATCATTTTAGCTAAAAATATTATCAGCATTTTAACAATTAAATATGATTCCAGTAAATAAGTTCCCCCAAATTAGAGACAGTCTTTAAAGCTGGCACTACTGACTTAGAACTTCTTAATATAATTTCTGTTTTTAATAAGGAAGCAGTGAAAGTTTGACAAAACAATTAGGAGTATCCTTCCAAAATTTGGACAATCAAGAGTTACTTATCAGCAGGTTTCATATCACTCACATATATATCAGATTGTAGAACATGCAAAATGTCGACAATCATATGCAGAACTGGCATCTCAGTACAGTGCGGAATGGAAATATTTCCATTCCTGCACTGTATTGCAATCTCAGAGTTGGTATAGTTATGGTATATTTAAGTTAAGGGTCCCCCATGGGGGGGGGGGGGGCTTGCCCCCCTGCTAGTACTGTGTTAGGTAGGTTTAGTGTTTTTCTGTTTTGAATGGTCAAAATTCTGAATGTCAATCATATAGTCTTGGCCATATGATTGTTGATATTTCGGTGATTCGATCATTCAAAGGTAACCCATATATATATATACACATATATATATATATATATATATATATATATATATATATATATTTATTTATTTTATTTTATTTTTATTTTATTTTATTTTTATTTTATTTTTTATTCATTTTACATTTGTTGACTGGGCTAGTCTAACTGGATACATGTCCATTTTCAGTAGAGGCCCGGGGAGAAAAGTTCCAAGACACATACAAAATACAATATAGAAGGAAATAGCATTAAAGATACATACAAAATACAATATAGAAGGAAATAACAGTAAAGATACATACAAAATACAATATAGAAAGTATTAGTAGTTAGAATAAATAAATTTTAGTTAGAACAAAAAAAAAAGTTTTTTTTTTTTTCAAAAAATAGCAAAAAGTTAAACATTGTTAGAGAAATACTAACTACCATACTCTGACTGTGCATAGCAAGAACAGTAAACAGCAAGGATAATATTTATGAGAGGATGTTATATACATATATTTATGAAATTCATTAGCAGTTTCATGGTAAAAAGAAACTATAAGGGTAAGACTATGATGATGTACAGTAGTTATTGGTGAGAAGTAAGAAAGTTAGTCAGGATTAGTGCAGGAACAGAACCAGTATGTATTGAGGTATAGTTTGAGTTTCTTTTTAAAAAGTGTAAGAGAAGACAGAGTTGTGAGTTCAGTGTGTAGTAAATTCCATAGCTTTCCAACAGTATTAGAGAACAGGGAGTCACCTGCTGAGTTGTTGGATCTGCAAGTGTTAAACAGTAGTTTGTTTGATGAGCGTAAATTTTTTTGATTATTGTAGGGGGTAAAGAGGCTTGAGAGTATTGGTGTATTGGTTAGTTGACACAGGGTCTTGTGGGCTATAGTAAGCTGTAGAAATTGGAGATGATGTAGAAATTCTAGCCAATCAAGTTGTTTTAGATTAAGGCTGTGATGAGTTCTGAAAGGAGAGTCAGTAGCAAATCTGGCAATATTATTATAGGATACTGACAGTTTGTTGAGGTTGTTTTTAGAATGATTCATATAAATGGGTGAAGCATAGAGTAGAGTAGAGATTAGGTGAGTTCTGGCTATAGCAGTTCTCGTTACAGGTGTAAGAAAGGGTTTGATTCTATAGTGGGATCCCAGTTTCTTGTTGACCGTTTTTATTGTACTGTTAATATGAGGTTATTGTCTATTGTTATTCCTAGGAGTTTGGTAGTAGGGTTGGGAGAAATAAGAGTACCATTGTTAGATGTAAGTGTGAAATGTATGGGAGTGAACTTGCGGGTTGGTGAGAAGAGTAGCAGTTTAGTTTTTTTTTGGGTTTAGGAAGAGGCAACGGTTTGTGAACCATTCTTCAACAGTATTAAATGCTTTCTGGGTAAGGGTCTGTAGTTCGGTTTGAGAAGTGGCTGAGCACATAATAGTAGAGCAATCTGCATATTGAATGCAGGTAGTATGTGGAATTGCTGACTGAACGTCATTAATAAAAATGGAAAATAGGAGAGGACCTAATATGGAGCCCTGAGGGACACCAAGGGAGATAGGAAGGAGATTAGAAAGATTGTTGTGCCAGAGTACAGCCTGCTGTCTGTTTTCTAGATAAGATTTGAACCAATGTATGGCTGAGGGATCAAGTGATAGAGATTTCATTATATGTAAAAGGAGTTGGTGATTAACCATGTCAAAAGCTTTGGATAAATCAGTGAATACTGCAGAGGAAAGAATAGTTTTGTTACGGTTATTGTTAATAAAATCTGTGAATGACAGCAGGGCAGTGGTGGTACTGTGATAAGGTCTGAAGCCATGTTGACAGTTGGTAAGTAAGTTGTGTTGGAGAAGGTGGTTAAAAAGTTGCTTATGGATACACTTTTCCATAATTTTTGCCAGAAGAGATAGCAGAGCTATAGGGCGAAAGTTAGAGAAGTCATAAGAATTTCCACCTTTGTGTAGTGGAATAATGTAAGAAATTTTCCAGATGGATGGGATATTTCCTTCACTTATGGTTCTATTGATCAGAATGGATATGGGGTAGGCAATGGCTTTAGCTCCTTTTTGAAGGTATTCAGCTGGGAGTTGGTCAGCAGAAGGGGTGGTAGATTTTAGTTTTTGGAGAAGGGAGCATATACTGGAAGTAGACACTGGTTGTAACTGAAATGATGGGGGAGGGTTTGAAGACGAAGTAGGCAGATTTGTGGTATCTGGAGATAGGTGGCTAGCAAGAGTTTGGATGGCATTGGTAAAGAAAGAATTAAAGGCATTGGCAGTGTGAATGGGATTCTCGGGGTTAGAGCCTAGTGGGTTGAGAGTGATAAATTGTCCTGGGTAAAGAAGTTTGTTAATGGTGTTCCAGAACGTTTGAGGTTTCTTTTGATAGGTCTGCTGTGCTTGGAGGTAAAAGTTCTTTTTGTCTTACACAATGGCTTTTTTAGTGTAATTTCTAAGTTGCCTAAAGGTGTGGTGATCTATTGGATATTTAGTAGTATGTCATTTTGTCCAGGATTTGTTTCTCAGAAGGATTTTTTGTCTAGTAGCATTAGAGAGCCAGGGGGCTGGTTTAGCTTTACATCTAAGAGAGCTTGCTGGGGCATGGTGGTTCAGGATGGCTAGGAATGTGGTATTGAAATAGGCTACTGCTTCATCTAGTGGAAGAAATTTTAGTGGTGACCAATTACATTGATTAAGTTCTGTCTGGAAGAGTTGAAGGTTAAATTACTTTTTGCTGTGTACTGTTCTGACAGTGTTAGGGGGAGGTAGGTTAGTTTTATATCTGATAATATAGGTTAGGGAGTGGTCACTTAGGTCATCTGGGAGGGTTCCTACTTTGTAAGTTTGATGAGGATTATTAGTAACTATCCAGTCCAAGGTACTTTCTTTGTTGTTGGGTTTATTAGTTCTGGTAGGGGAGTTAATAGTTTGTGAGAAGCCATATAAGTTAATATGGGTGTTGGGATGAGTTTTACTACAGGACTGCCAGTCGATATTAAAGTCCCCTAGGATTATGGTTTCTTGTGGGAAATTAATAGAAAGCCAATTAAGGATATTTTCAAGGGTATTGATGTTGTTTCCTAGAGACAGGTATAAACAAATAACATTTATAGCTTTGCAAGAGTTGACCTGAACTTTAGAGATAAGTATTTCAGCTCTGTTGTCTAAAGATGGATTAAGGTCTACAGTGTTAACCTTTAATTCTGCTTTATAGAGGATTGCGACCCCTCCACCCTTTTTGGTGGTGCGGTCTTTTCTAATGATATTGTAACCAGGTGGGGTTACGTCATTGTCTTTAACAGTAGGTTTTAGCCAAGTTTCAGATAAGCATAGGATATCAAATTGATGGACGTCTAGGAGGGTGTGTAGGTGAGGAATGTTATTGTTAATGCTGCATATATTGAGATGTGCTATGAGGAGAGAGTTAGAAGGCTCGGAGGGGGCTATGGAGCTAATAGTGTTTGGATATATATATATATATATTTATATGTGTATACACTGTCATGCCACTAACCCCTCATAACACTTGAAGAGCATATGTCATTCTTGCAGTGAACTTTAGGGAAATTTCTTTAAAGTTTTTGTCAGACTAACCTCATTTCTATAATTTCCACCCACACATTTACCACTGAACAGGGCTAACGTCCTTGTGACACTATCTAGTTTAGTAAACAAGATGAACAGACGCATATATGCACTATCTCAAAACAGGAGGTTGGGAGAAAGTAATAATGTTTGACATCAAAGCTTTATAAATGATCTCTTCTGAAAATGGAGTAAAAGAAATGTTTGCCTGTATGTCTCACACACATTTGAAAAGAGCCGAGTGTGTGGATGCTGAACATTTCATTTCATTTCCATTATTCGTTTATATTTAGATAAGCAGTCATATCTATATGCCTTGTGTAAGTGAAATCATGAATTAAATTCAAACACTACTTAAACCAGTTGGGTCAACACAACAAAGTAACAGCCACTGGAATGTTTTGCTCTACTTTTAAAAATAAGCAGATTGCAATTTTCACTTTGTGGGAAAATAAAACTAATGAAATTATAAAATCTGAAGTTGCTAGCAGTTTAAATGCCCAGCTCCTATTAAGACATTTTCTCATTTAAATGGCACATTAGTATGGGATATCAGCACTGCATATTTCAGAGCTGTCTGCCATCATTTGTTGTGGTGTGAATACTCCTGCTGTTGCATAACATTATGAGCAGTACTTCAGAGTACCATTATGTCTTCTGCAAGAACTCATATTCTTCCATGAGTTGGACATTATTCATATGCAAGAATAGTAGTTTGCAAGTATTTTTTTCTAATAACCTACATTATCAAGGCAAGATAGTTACATTAATAATAGCAATAATGTCTCTAATGATTTTATTTTTGTTTCAGACTCTCACTCATTCAAGACATATATATATATATATATATATATATATATATATATATATATATATATACTTATCTGGAATATGAAGGTGAAATTATTTTAAGTAAACCATATGGGGAAAGAAGAATTAAAGAAACAAACTATTGTTTTTAGAGAACTACATGAATGTGCACATTCTCTCACTTTACTAAAACTACAAGTATAAAAGGGGTCTTGCAACCTACTCTGAGCTCACACAACAGTGTTCAAGGGTTATGAACTTTCTAAATAACAAGGACATGATTTTGTACAATTCCTACTGCCATTTTAAGATGCTCATCATTCCAACTCCTGCAGTAGCCTTTTGACTCTATTTATTGTTTCCCACCTTAGAAACTATGAATGGCCAGATTCAAAAAGCTGTGGCTCCCCCCATTTATTCACTCTGACTGCTGATTGGCTAATCCCATGAAGGAAAATCAACTGTCAGTAAGGCTTTATATAATACTTTCCTGCTGTCTCAGGAAGAGCACCTCATGAACTTCTCAAGAGCAGCCATCGACCTAGAGTTTTGTTTTTGGCAGATTAAGTCCCCATTGGAGAATCCCTACATTCAGAAATTATTGGCCATTTTAGAACATTTGGAGTTTACTTGTTTTTTTTTTAACTAAAAGTGGTATTTCCCCTTTAGGAAACCCTGTATTTTTCACAATAATGGAAGTTTCCTGCCAGGGACCACTAACTGAGATTTAGAGTGTTGGGGCAAATTTCATGTGTACTGCTACTGTTGTGTAAACTTTGAATTTTGTGGAAAACAAAAGTTTACAGAAAAATGAGTAGAACATTTTCTGGCAATTTTAAGGTTATGCTTACCAGGTAAAAACATACCTGCCATATTGATTCTCTTAGTATGTATGTGAGTTCTTGAATAGTACTAACAGGGAAATTTTATTCTACTTTTATTTTTTTAGAACATAATGTACTGGGGGAACACAGTGCCAGTGCAAGTGTGCTGCTAGTAAACATCCAGTATCAACTTTACCTTTTGATTGACTTACTTCAGCAACACTTATCATTTTCAGTGCTTCTTACCCAGTTTCAGCATGGATGCTGAATGGAGCCTGGCTGTGTCTTCTTCTACAACACGTAGAAAGTCATTTATCAACTCAATCTATGAATCAGCCAGTACTGGGTGAACCAGCAGTGCTTATTGCTTGTTTCTCAGATCACTCATTTCTTCTTTAGCTTCCTCTGTTGCAGTGCTTTCAGCCAACATGAACCAGGGGTCATCCACATCCTCTTTGGCTGTGCCAGTGTCCATTATGAGCTTGGGAAAGCCATATTCTCTGTATCAGGGAGACACTCTGTGCACAGATTCTTTTCATGATAAGTGGGGCAACAGTGCATTAGATCAGTCAGATGTCATTTTCAAGTCGGTCGTCTTCTGCTGGAACTCTTATTAAAGAAACAATGAAAAGTTAATCACTGTTCTTCGGAAGAACTTATTACTATTAAAAAAGATGAGTTCATTATTTTGGCTAGACAGGCATTACAGGTATCCTGGCATGGAGAAGCCTTTACAGATGGGCATTCACTGTCAAATTATTCCTGAGGAAACAAGGTCTGATTATTTTAACAGAGACAGAGCCTCATCTCCTACAGATTCCCAAGCCCATTTATTTGCCTAAAGAAAACTTTATTCCTTACCCTCACATGGAAACACTTTCATTTAATTAGACCAATACCAGGGTGAATGAGGTATTTTTATGGGAACAAGTAGACCCCCCCCCCAAACTGAGGAGATATTATGATAAATTACCAATGAATATTCCTCATTCTACTTCCATCCCTCTTATATTGCCAACCCTGGTGGATGTCTTTAATTTTGTTTGTAATCACCTTGGGTCAGACTTTGTTGCCATTTCCACAGTGTCACATACTGGTAACAGGCGGGTGCTCAAGAACAGCCCTTCACCTGATGATAAGGAGGGTAAAATGTTGAACCATAGAGGTATTTTCCTCTTCCACTTTAGCCTTCTGAATTCTAAACTACCAGGCACATGTGGAAATGTATGCTATGTTATATGGACAACCTGAGAGAATTAACTTCAATTCTTTATACAGAAGAAAGCTCTTTTCTGAATCGTACAGTTTCTACCCCCTTCTCAGGTATCTAAGCATGCTTTGAAGAGAGTGCATGATTGTATAGACAATGACTAGAGCCACAGCTACTGCTTCAATGTTGAGAAATTTTGCTTGGGTTCATAACCAAATATTTGCTGATGAGGTAAAGGCTGAAATGTTGGATTCAGCTTTAGGAAAGAAAGCATTGTTTGGCTCCTCTGTTGTCCAGGTTCTCAAACAATATGATGAAGGATGACAATAAATTCAGGGAATTGTGTGAATGATGATTGGATGAGAGAAAGGAAATTCCTCCCGGGGATCACGTCAGTCACCCTGCTAGACAGGGGTCCAGGGAAGTAAATAGTGTGGGAAGAAAAAGCCAGGGAATTGTTATGGCTAGGCTTGTATAGGCCCTAGGGCAGATAGCCTAATACCAACCTATGAATTTCTAAGATATTTTATGCACCTCAGTAAAAATCTTATAGGCCACCCTCTTACATAGAAAGTCAAATAAACAAAACAAGCCTTCATACAGCAAACAAAATACAAAGAAAAAAGTGGTCAGTGGGTAACAAAAAAAGAAAGGGACAGACCAACAGTACATAATGACTATGCCAGCATTCCTTGCCCTCTTCCCTTATTCTTGGCCAATATAGCTTCAAATCTGCACAAACAAAACTAGCTTTCGACATTACCTGTTGGCAAAAGATTGTTTTGGACTCATGGATGTTAAAAGAAGTGCAAGAGGGCTACAGATGGCAGTGGGTGCAAAAATCTCTTTCTAGGGGAATACTTTCTCATCCTCAAATCCAAACAGAATTTTTTCCTCAGGTTCATTAGTCCTTACAAACCCAGTGAGTTATAAGACCAGAGCCTTTAAGTCAAAGAGACAAAGGCTTCTACTCCAGAATGTTTTTGGTACCAAAGAAAGAGATCTCCTGGAGACCATTTCTAGATCTTTCATTAGTAAACCATTATGTCAGAGTTCTAAAGTTCAAAATGTTGATCTAACAGAACTTGTTACCTCTCATTCCATAAGAGAATTACTTGGTAACTGTAGAAAAGCATGCTTTTTAAAATATTCCCATAGTCTGAGGCTTCAGGAAACTCCTAAAGGGATCTGTTTTAGGTCATGTTATCTGTTCCCTGCCTTACATTTTGGTTTATCTACGGCTCCAAGGGTAATCACAAAATGCATATCCCAGTCATAGTTTATTTCAAACTGAATGACATTCATATTTTCCTTGTTTAGATGACTTGCTTATCTTTGCAAAGTCTTTATCCAAATGTCAAGAGGCATTAACATGGGTTATGCCTTTTTTGATCAATTTGGGCTTCCAGATAAATAGTGCAAAATCTTCCTTGACTGTGTCTCACAGGATTGTTTCTGTGATGCCACAGGATGTTTTTTTTCTTCAAAAGGCTTTCTTAACATAAGAAAAGTTGGATCTTTATCCTTCTTTTTTCCTGAACTTTTCCAATCAGTGTCAGATTTAGAAAGATAATTCTTCAGGACCCTGGGGTTCATGGCATCTATGATTCACATGAGAAAGATACATTGGTTTCTAAATACCCATGGATCCAGCAGTTGCAGTCACTGGAGTATCAAATTCAAGTTTGGGGCTTTATAAAAAGGGAAATGCATTGGTGGAGAAAATAAATGCAACTGAGCAAAGTCTTCCCTTTTCTACTCACAACCCAATCCATTCTGTCAGCACAGGTGCATCAGATTTTACCTGGGGTCTAGGGGGAGTTTCCAGAGGGGTAAAAATCAAAGCCTATGGAATCCTTCAGACACACCAAAAGAAATCAATTTTAAACAGATGTTGGCTGTGAAACATGCTTTGAAGTCTCTCTGTATCACCTTTGGCCACAGAAACCTCTTCAAGTGATAACAGACAATACCACAGTCATGTGACATATAAACAAGCAGGGAGGGCTGAGGTCATACTCCCTATGCAGGCTGGCAATAATAGCTTGGGCATTAACTCTTTATCATCCCTTAACCTTATATGCATCGTACATTCTGTCAGAGCAAAAAATAGTGGCAGGCAAGCTGAGAAGCACCAGGACAGACTCTCTTCAATCAAAACTGAATGAGGAGGTATTTCAGGAATGAATTCAGTTGTGGGGAACATCTCAAATAGATCCATTAACTTGCTTTCAAAACAGACAACTAGACAAGTTTTGCTCCTGGGCTCCATGCAAGCAAGGATCAGAAACAGAATCAGTTGCATTCCCATGTAAGGGAATGTTCCTTTATGTGTTTCTACCCTTTCCACTGATTACCAAGGTCATTCTGAAGATTCAGGAGGATACCCCAAAAATAACTGTAGTGACACCCTTTTGGCCCAGGCAATACTGGTTCTTCATTCTTATGGAACTGGCCAAGGGCAATTACTACAAGCTTCCTCACAGACTGCATATAAGCACACAAGATAAGGGGAGTTTGATGCACCCTAATATCAATCAATTTTAACTGTCTGGAAGAGTCAGTCTTTATACATTTTGTGCAGCATTTTCATGAAGAAATGCAGCAGGTGCTGAAGGAGGCAAGGTTATTTGTGGTAACTGGAAGTGATTTTCTAGTTGGTGCCTCGCCATTAGCCAGGGGCCCATCAGGGATTTTGTACCATCAGTGCTCAAATATTTATCTGAGTTACTTTCTTCCAGCCTTGTTTTCCCTCAATAAAAGTTAATTTTGCAGCCATTTTAGCATGTCTGTCACAGGATTCTCCATTGTCATCTCTGTTGTCAAACATTTCCTAAAAATTGTTTTACACCTAAAATCTGGACAATACCTCATACTTAGAGGTACACTATGTACAGGATGGGTGTGGAGAGTGCAGACCCACATGTTAGATATGTTAGAGGTGCAGAGGGATTAACACACCCTTGTTTAATTACTCTCAACAGCATTACAGTGATGTTTGATTTTCAATGTTTTTAAAGGTGATCACACATCAGCTTTTGTAGTTCTTGGACTTGAACTTATTGATCAAGGGCATCTGCAACAGAGAATCCAAATGACCCATCTCTACAGTCTAACAAATGCTTGCCTTGGCATACTCTCTCCCAAAGATAAATAAATAAATAATTAATCAAACAGATAAACATTTAATCATTAAAGTAACTTTGCATAGGCAATACAGCTGCATTCTATGTTTCAAGCCTAGAAGGTCAATAAGGGGAGAAAATATACTGATATTTTCAGTATAAATGACTGCAAATTGATGGTCCAGTGGTGCAACGGTTGCGTTGTTGCCTCACAGCAAGAGGTTCTCTGGTTCAATTATTAGTTGGGGTGCCTTCTGTGTGGAGTCTGCATGTCCTCCCTGCATTCGTGTGGGTTTCCTCTGGGTGCTCTGGTTTCCTCCCATGTTATAAAGACATGCATCTGGAGCATTTTTCCCCGGGCCTCTGCTGAAAATTGGCTTTGTTCCAAGTTGGACTTTCCTAGTCAGCAAATGTTAAATAAATAAATTTTAAGGGTAAGTAGTCACAGCAAAAGTAGTTATGCATAAACTCTAAGATCAAAGTAGCATGCTTACTCATACAAGGTTTAATTAACAAATTGCCTTCTAAGAAAAAGAACACATATAAACAGTTGTGTAAGTCCCAAAACAGGAAATGATGAAATCCTACAGCTGGCAAAAAGGTCTTGGAAACCTGGGACTAATATGTACAAGACAGACTTTACACATTTATAAAAATAACAGTTTTTACATAATGTCTGCAGAAAATTAACGATACAGATCCTAGGATTTAGGAAGGCTTACCATACTATAGAATTCTACACTCGGTATTTTTTTTTGTTTTTTGCAGTGCAGTAAGCCTAAACATTTCAAAGACTTTTTTTCCAGCTGCAGTGGTACAGGAGCACCGGCCATAGCACAGACAGCGGTCTCACTGTGGAAGCTACATGCAGGTGCAGTGATCCAGGACATAACTAATGCTAATTAACCATGTTCTCTGCTCCCAGAAATGGTACCAGTACTGGAACTGGCAAATAAAGCAATGGTCTCCCAGGGGAACGATTCAAAGAATCTCTCTATTATCTTATTTTGGCTCCTTGATCTGTTTAAAACTTTCATTTAGTGGCTACAGCTAGGAACTGTAATAGTTTCCCCACCTACCTTCCCTAATGTTGTGGTGTTCTTATACTTGGTGGCTTTGGAGTTGCCCGCCCATACTGTATACTTATCTATGACACTCCTCCCAGTTTAGTGTCATTAGTTCATTCAATCTAATAGAGAACTTTTGTGAAGGCTGACCCACTCAGATTCTTAACCTTGAATTAACTTCTGTTCCAGCTTTCTCCATTTCCACTTTACGGGGAAAAAAATTTACTTAAAAAAAAATTCTAAGCTTGCTTCCCCCCTTTCCTGTAACAAGTCTTGTCCAGATACATATTTGCTGTATCCAGGACTGTTTTAAGCTCCTGAGCCCCCCCCCCCCCCCACACACACTTAACTAGGGTTAAACTATTCCTGGCACCATAAAGTCTGCTCTTCAAATTTTCCATTGCAACTAGCCAGCTTTTTAGTTTTAGGACTCAAATCTGTTTCTTTGAGCTCAGCAATTGTTCAGAACTTGTAAGCACTAAATAAGCTACAAGTTACTACAGCACTCAACTTTACTCACTAGTCTAGAGGAAAACAGTTTTTAGTACTTAATAAATAAGCACCTATCCAGGCATGTCTAAAGATCAGCTCCCAGTGTTTTCTCCTGTCTACCTGTTGAATCTGGGCATCTTGGGACAGTGCAGTGATTGCCTCATGTACACGGACAACCCTCTTCTCCTACCACCCAACACTACGACCTGTGAGAGATGCACTTATATAGCCAAACTGGAAGCAAAGCTCTCTTCAATAAAGACTGGACTAGACAGTGAAGAGGAGAAGGTAAACACTTGCATCGCACCACACTCATCACATAGTCCCTCAAAACCTACACCACCAAAACACACACACAGAAGCAAAAAACACACACCTACATTCACGGAGGCTGTCAGTAAAAGTCTGCCCAAACAACCGAGACCTCCAAAGCAAAAATGCAAGCAACCTCCAACCCCCAACACAACCCAAATGACACATAGCCCACAAACTCAGTGTGCCACTCAACTACAGCCCATAAGGCATAACGTACCCAACACTCTAGTCATAGTCAGGCACACTGATGTTCCACTCACCAGGCTAAACAAGGAGAAAGTTACTGTCAGCTGCCTGTCGGGTGCTAGGATCCACCACATAACGCACGCACTCAGGTCACTCCACAACATGTACAAATATAACTCTGTCATTGTCCTTGTTGGTGTGAATGACCTGAGAAGTAAATCCCTGGACTGCATGAAAGGAGACATGGAGAAGCTCTCCGATCTTGTAGCCCAGGCAGGTATGACCCTAGTCCTGAGTAGCATCCTGCCATCACCCAGAATGATACCACAGTACAAGGACAAATGATTGACTTCAACAATTGGCTATGCTTCTGGTGTCAGTCTAAGGGAATCCAGTATCTGTCTGCCTGGGATGACATTATCGACAGACCACGCTGCTTTGCCAGAGATGGCCTGCACCTGTTGCCCTTGGGATTCCGGATACTGGCAAAGGCTCTTGCCAGCCCTATAGTGCATTTTTTAGGCAAGGTTCAAATGACAAATTCACCACCGTAACAGGTACAACAAGCAAAATCTGAGGGTAATGCTTCTCAATGCTAGAAATCTAAACCTCAAAATGCACTCACTCAAGGCACTCCTTAAAATGGAGAACATCGACATCTGTGCAGTGACAGAGACCTGGTTCAAAGCTCCAGAGAGCACCCCTGCATTACTAGGCTATAATTCATACCACACCTTTCGGCCACCAAACCCGGACCGAAACACTAAAGGTGGAGGAGTGTCCATATTCATTAAGGATATCCACACCTCCAAGCTAGGTGCTGAGCATAATGCATCCAAGATTATCCCCAGTTCAACTAACTCTGGGCAAAACCACAATCCAGATTGTAACTTGCTACAGACTCCCCACTATGCCCTAGGATTAACACTCCTCTTTTCTTGATACACTGGAAAATATTAAGGTACAACCCAACACCCTAATAATGGGTGATTTCAACTACCCCACCATTAACTGGGAAAACTACTCATGTACCAACTCTTTTGCTCAACGTTGTCTGGAATGCATCAATTCCAATGGCTTGGATCAACTTATCCACACCCCCACCAGGGGCAGCAATATCCTGTACCTGGTCATCACCAACATGGGCGACCGATGTTCCACACCAGAGGTCAGCTCTATGTTGGTCACATCCAACCACAAGCTAATCACCCTAGACATCCACATCCCGCTCCCACCCCCCATTAGGAAAACACCCATAAAAAATTTCTCCAAAGCCAACTTCACGCTTCTTAAGACAGGAGTGGTAAACTTCACAACACCCATGCAGATGGACAATAGAGGTACGACTTCTGAATCCTACACAAATGCACTTTATAAGCACTTACACGAGTCCATGGATCATGCTATCCCTAACAGAACCAAGATGCTATCCTCCAAAAACTGAAAGCCAATCTGGTGGTCTTCCGCCATAAACAAACTGTACAACAGAAGAAAGAAACTGTTACAAAAAACAGTAAAATCCCACGATTGGAGGAACTCCCTGGTCAGCCTCAGTAAGAAGCTGAGAACCCTCATAAAATCCTCCAAAACTAGTTAGGAAAACAAAATCACCACTGATTCTAAAGACAACCACAAAGCATTTTATAGCTATGTCAAGAATCTCAATGGCAACACTCAGATCTGCTCTGAGTTACAGCACAATGACACTAAATATACAGAATCAACTGATATTGCCAACATCCTGGCAGATAGGTTCAGTGCTAACTTTACCCCCCCCCCTCACCCCCTAAAGGGCCCATCTTTATACCGGAAGAATTCAAAGTTCCTGTAATCACGGCTGCACAGGTAAAAACCTCACTCCCCAAAGCCAAGAACACAGCATCCATGGGACCTGACAACATCCCAGGCTGCCTTCTACATGAACTACAGAATGAACTGGCACCCCACCTAAGTACCACGTTCAATCATAGCCTCACCTCAGGCTTTGTGCCCATTGAATGGCACACCATGATGGTTATCCCACTTCACAAAGGGGGGGCCACAACAGACCTCGGGAACTACCACCCCATTAGCCTGATGAGCCTGGTCTGCAAGGCCATAGAACATATCATCATGGAACTCATAAACAAAGACATTGGAGATCTTCAAACTCTGGACCTCACACAGTTTGGGTTTGTAAAATGCAGATCATGTCTCCTAAACCTGATAAACTTCTTTGAAGCAGTCACCCAAGCCATAGATGAGGGTAAGGTGGTTCACACAGCCTATCTAGATCTCGCCAAGGCGTTCAACACTATTCCCCACTCTGGAATTGTAGATAAACTCACTAAACTAGGTATAAATCCCTGTGTCACAAGATGGGTTGCCAACTGGCTTACTGACAGAACCCACACTGTGAAAGTAGCAGACTTCAAATCAGACTTCAGACCAGTGACAAGTGGAGGGTTCAGTCCTGGGTCCTCTCCTATTTGGTATCTACTTCCCTGAAGTACAGACTAACACAGAAGATCTTTGGCTAACTAAATTCGCAGATGACTGCAAACCAGGAGCCATACTCGAGACTCCTAATGATGTGGACATCCTACAAAAGGGCCTCACTAAGACAGATGCCTGGTGTCAAAGCCATGGTCTCAAGCTCAATGCCAAAAAGTGCATTGTCATCTCCTTTGGTAAAATCTCTGTACCCATGAACTACCACATAGGAGGTAGTCTTCTTAACACCGAAAGTGTGATAAGAGACTTGGGACACAGGTGGACATTAGTCTCTCCTTTGATTATCACATCGCCACAGTGGTCAGGAAATACTTCTATGTGGCACACCTCATCACAAAAGGTTTCTCATCCAGAAAAAAAGAGGTCATTGTTCCCCTCTACTCATCACTCATTAGACCCATTATAGAGTACAACTCCCCTTTTGGTATGTACCTCACAAGACATGTACAACAACTGGAAAGGCCGCAGAAATACCTCACAAAGAGGATTACTGGCCTCAAACAGATGCCCTACACAGACCGACTCAAAAAACTCCAGCTTTACTCTGTTGCATATCGCCTACTCAGAGGCGATCTCTGCCTAACATACAAAGCTATGTGAAACCCGGAGCTGTTGGACATGCTCCACTTAAAGAAATCCCAATTCCTTTGAGCTACATGCTCTAGGGACCTAAACCTTGTCACCACAATAAACAGAACATGCTGGAGGGATAGATTCCTGTCCCAGAAATTTCCCATACTCTGGAACAGACTACATATCTATGTCAAACAGAGATCCTCATTAGCACTCTTCAAGAAAAATCTTGATGATTGGATGGGTAATAGGAAATTCACCCCAGGGTTCCCTTCTGTGGTTCTGCTTGACAGGGGCACAGGAAAATAATTTTCTTGGGAGGCGATAGCCAGGGTACCTTTTTGGCTAGGCTTGTATAGGCCCTAGGGCCAATAGCCTAGTACCTACCTATGAACCTATGATGGTGCACATTCATTCACACCTAGGGATGAATCTGGGCTTGTACAATTGTGTATGCATCAGTGTCTATGTCTGTGTGTGTTTCTATAGGAGCATGAATGCAGCTGCCTGGATGTGAAGGTTTGTTTGTGTGTGTCAAAATGATCACCATGATGGAGGCTTGAACACCAGAGCTGTCTCTCTATGTGTATCTATTTGTGTATGTGGATGCCTCTGTATGCATATACTTGTTAGAAACATTTGAATGCAAGCTATATATCTTTTAGAGACCTTCATTTTGAGTGATTCCATCTTCACTAGTTCATTACTAGGGTAGCACCTCTTGTGAGCCATTTTAAACTAAGCAATTATCCCATTTAAGAATCAAACCCTGCACCATGTGTTTGTAAGGTAAACATTTTAACTGTTATGCCAATCCCCAACCCAAGTCAGTTCACTGTCAAATCCTAGGATATCCATCTAAAGAGAATTACAAGCCTAGCCAATAACCAGAGATCAGAATCAAATCATTTACCTTGCATGTGTGAGATAAAGTCCTTAACCATTATACCAACCCTCCCTAGACAATTGCACACACATAGGCATCAGTGAGGGACACATGTTCATGTATTGTAAACTGTCTTGTATAAGGTCATTTTAAATACTAATTCTAAAAGTGAAAAGAATAATATCACTTTTTCAAATCACTAGTGATACACACCATTTATTCTTATTGTGCATCTCGGCTAACACAAATTAACACGATTCAACTTTAGTTGTTTAGCTCTTTGTTGAGGTGTGTTCTAACACAAAAGTGTAACAAAATGCAGCTGTGCACACGTAGAAATTCACAGTAACTTTGACATATAAAAACAAGCATGTGACACACGTCTTTGTGTTTTCCTCTTGCCTTATGGGAAAAAAATGACAACAATTCTTATTAACATCGGTGATGCATAACAAACCCATCTATTTGACCACTTGACATATTAAAGCTGAAAGGTCATCTAAAATGATAATTGCTATACAGAAAAAAAAATGGCATCTCACATGCAAGTGATACAAGGATGTTTCTAATTTGGAAAGCAGTCATAGAACCTCTATGATCTCTCCCTCATCATTTGCAGGAGTCTAACCTCAAGGGATTTATTTGCTTTGTTTAGTAATGTACAATGAGCAATGGCTATATTAGAATAATAGAGGGAATTTTGCTACATGTTGTACGTCCTGAACTGCTGCATTTCCTTGCTCCCTGTATGTAGTCCAGGCTTCGTTGATTAAACTCAGTGAGGAGGAAGCATTTTCACAACTACTTGCTACTCATATGGATGAGTCCTCCTGGGAACCTGTTTGATGGAAAATAGAAAATAACTAGATTCCCAAGAGCATGGCCTCCTATGAAGAAACAGCTGCTCTCTCTGCAGTTCTTCCATGTTATTTTGCATAATGCTTAGAGTCTGCACTGCTGTCTCAGACAAGTCTACAGTCTAAGGTAGCAAGTGCAAAATAAAGGCCACATATTAGAAGTCTATCAAAAGCATAATGATGCCTAACTGGTTCACATATAAGCAGAAGTATAGTCACTGATGGCAGATAGGGACAAAACTGTTTGGCACAGTTTGTGTACCCTAACCTCTTGGTTCAGCTTTTGTGTCTGGGCATACAACAACTTGTCTTGCTGTCCACCCTTACTGCTTTATGCTTGTGTCAAGCAGTCTATAATCACAGGGTCATTTGCAAACCCACTGCTTCATCACAAAATGTGTTCAGGTTATCTACAGCTCACACTCAGTGGAAAGATAATTATTCATATCTTGGCAAAGTGTTAGTGTCATTATTTTTAGATTCACTATATCATTTGTCACTGCCTTGTGTTTCCTTACTCTTTTATCCAAAACGCTGCTATTTTTTTCTCATAATCCATCTGCTTTATCTCCCTCTCTCTCTGTCCTGGATGTTATGCTGCAGACAAGCTATTCAATGTTCATAATGTTTTGGATCTTTTTATTATCAGTGTGTGTGTGTGTGTGTGTGTGTGTGTGTGTGTGTGTGTGTGTGTGTGTGTGTGTGTGTGTGTGTGTGTGTATGTATACATGTGCTTGTGTGTCTGTATGACTGCAGTTTTGTCTGTCAAATGTTTTCATCAACAGACTAAACTGTTGTGTTTTTAATTTCAATGTTCATCCTTTGGAGTCTGGGGATTGCAGAAATGTTTATTGTGCTCAGGTTAAGGTAAGTGAGTATATGTGTTAATGCTGAAACTTTTGGGAAAATCAAAAGTTTCAGCATTATGGGGTAGGAATGTTTGTGAAAGTGCTTACAAGTTGGTGTTAGAGGAAGGACAAAGTAAGGGTAAAACTTTAATATTGTGAGTTAGTATAATGTTTGTGAAGTGTATCTGAGTGTGTTGTTAAGTGGTGCTGTTAGGGAAATGATTTTTCTTAGGGTACTGTACAGGATCAGGTTATGAGGTGGGGCAGAGTTAGATTTGGCACGCATGAGTGAACGTGGAGCAGGAAGCTCTTAATGGTACCAGTATTTACATAATTTTGAGCCTGTGTGGTTGTTAAGGATTTTTTAAATCAACGGATTGTGATTGGTTGGGTTTCAGATTTTTCATTATTCGACTTGAGTAATGTTTGAGATGAAGTTGTTAACTTAGAGAGTGTCAGTGGTTCTTTAATTTGAACATTGCTTATACACATATTTCTCCCAGATATGTCTACATTCATGTGTATATGTATTGGTGTGTGTGTGTGTGTGTGTGTGTGTGTGTGTGTGTGTGTGTGTGTGTGTGTGTGTGTGTGTGTTTTTTTATGCAATCATGCATTTGCACACAACCACACACACAAATATATATATATATATATATATATATATATATATATATATATATATATATATATATCCCCTTAATGACATGACGTCAAAGGGATACTCTTTTACTGTTAAAGTTGCTGTTTTCTCCATTACATTGTACATTTTTCAAGTTACTTATCAGTAGTGTTCCTATCAGCTGGTGTTAAGAAAGATGACAGTGCAGTAAGTTGTGAACCCTCTTCTTAATAAAGGAGTGCTGATGTAATTGTGAGTCTGATTTATTTTCTGTTGTTGTCAAGGAAAGTCCAACTGGGCAAGATGCTCTTTTTCAACTAAGGCCTGAAGTGACAAGCTACACACAAAAATTATACAATGCCATACATTAGTACAAAGAATAAAAGTCACATAGGATAAAAGTTGCACTACAGAAACTTTTGATTAAAACAATAAAAAAGCATTCAGTAAACTGCATAAATATGATTCAAATCCTGTAATATTATAATGAACCTACATTGACATAATTGGATAGACATAAGTTAAATTGCAATACAGTAGTAGGTATTTATGAGTAACACAGCAGGACATTTTGGCTTGATGCCAAAGATCACATTGAGGTGGAAAGAGAGAAAGGACTGCAGATAGATATGGTTAGATGAGAGAGGTACATGTCTTGATTGCTAGTTAGATAAACAAGAAGTTATATATGAGGGACCTTTATTTTGAAAGAGAGCAAAGGTTAGGAGGCAGAAAATTGCATCTAGTAGCATTAGGATGCATTGAAATGCTACACAGTAAATTAAACAGTAGCTCTTGGTCCTTACATTTAAGCCACTAACCAGGGGTTCGGCAGGTATAAATGGTCGCTTTGGCTTAGGTGCAGGTATTGAGTATATATTACACTGCTACTTATCAGCATGGATGTTCCATGTCTGTGACTCGCAAATTATTTACATAATCTGAATAAAGAGAGCAATGGCAGGTAATACTGCAGTCGATGGCGCAATTTACATCGAAACTTTTAAGTCAGGTAATAACGCTGCACAAATGTTTTAGAAAGGAGTTGTAATAAGTCGGTTTATCATTTGCATGGTCTCATTGTCACTGGTTTGCAAAACTTATAACTTACGTCTGAACATATCACCCCTAGGATTACTGGGCAATCTTGTGTTTTAGTCCTGAATATTTGTGCTTGAGGAGCTGATATATTTTTCTGATCACTGCTCTTTTTACAACACATGCTTAACCACATGAGAGTGAAACAAGTTGCTTCCAGTCCTGTGATTTGTTTTAGGGGGTTTCTCCATTAATGAATGCTTTGTGAAGAGAGAATTGGTATAGCTATATATGTATCTGTATATGTATCTGTATCTGTATCTCTCTCTCTCTCCCTCTATATATATATATATATATATATATATATATATATATATATATATATATATATATATATATATATATATCTTTGTCTCTCTATCTATTTCGCTATCTCTGTCTTTATCTGTATTTTTGTATATATATATATATATAAATATATATATATATATATATATATATATATATATATATATATCTTTATATATATATGTGTATATATATTATATTTATCTGTCTAGATTGTAGTAGGAGTGCTCACATCATACTTGCTCTAAAAAGCCAGTTCTATAACTTCCATTGGCTTAAGCTTAACTATTTTGTCCTCTTAACAACTGGCTCCATTAAACCAGTCTGACCAGAGCCCTAACTCTAACCCTAAAACTTCCACCAAGTTCCTAACCCAATTCCTCATTCCCTAACCCTGAAACTCCATTCCCCTCCCTCAATCTAAAATCACTTTCTAAACCTAAAACTCCAACCCCCCTCCATAAACCTAAATTCCCTGCATGCTCCCTTCCCACCTCCTAAACATAAAATGCCCTTCCTGATCTCAAACTCAAAATCTCTTCTGCTTTTTGACACTCATCTTCCATTGTTTAGGACATGAGAACTTGTAGAAGAACCATCTATATCTAGATTTATATATCTATATCTATGTATCTCTCTCTCTCTCTCCCTCGCTATATATATATATATATATAGAAGCTGGCTTTCAAATAAATAAGCCACTACATTAATGTACCTGATATAATTAACTGTTATTTTGACCACCATTTCTCCTACGTGACCACACACAAACTTTTTTTGGTGTCATGATACTAGCCTGTAGACTGTATTTAAGTGTATCATGGCAGTATAAAGATTCCATTTTGCTGACAGACTGAAATTCATAAAAAAATTGTGTAGCACACAGTGGAAATCTGTGTGGTTAGTTGCAGCAGACCCTTTGCAGATGATTCATTGTAACAAGTTCTGCAGCAGTGCAAGCGACAACATAAAAAAGGTGTAAATGAAGTTATAGAATAAAATGAGGCAGTAAATGTATGCAAATATACACACCCAAAGTAGTGTCACGACCTGTATCCGTAAGTCTAGCAGCTGCCAGGCATTGCTGAACATCTCTACAGAGACACACTCCATACATGAAATTTCAGAACTGCACATCAACGAAGTGCTGCAGCAGCAGAGGGCTGAACTCAGGATCACTTGCCTCTTGCTGTACCTGGTCCCAGCCTGGTCATGCTTTATGCCAGGCAGCTGCAAAGACAAGGGTTTAGGCAGTGAGTAACATGGCATAGCATAACTGTCCATCAGAAGGGAATGAATGGTATTACTATGCCTGGAAAGACAAACAGATGTGTAACACTTATTAGCCTAGCTTCAGAGACCTTTCAGCACTCATGAGGGCAGATCTGTAACTAGGGAAGAATGAACTGGGTGCAAGCTGTTATGGGGTACAGCTGACAGTTACTAATGGGGCATGAGTGGAGTACATGCATTCATTTAAGAATAAGAAGTCTCAATGTCACCTGTGCATATGAAACTCCTTATTACAATTACTAACACAGGAAGCTATAATCCCTTACTGTGTTAAAATCTGTAGCACTGTAGCATGAAGCTTGCATAAGCTATATGCTACAGTTAACAGCACAGACATACAGTAGTTGTGCGGGTATTTTTTTACTTCATGACAGACTGGGAAGTGGGGGGGGGGTACCAATTCTGGAAACTGACAAGGATTCCAGATGAGCCTGCTATGGATGTCATGTATACATTAGGCATCTGTTTCATGAATACTTACCAAGACTGTCAGTACTACAAAAAAAGAAAAAGAAAAAAAAGATTGTCAAAGGTTGCCAGTAGTACAGCAGAGGAGTCAGACACCACTCTATTATGTCTTCTGAATATTACATTTCATCCTGATTTACAGGGTGCTCAAGATTGCACACGTAGCAATAAAAGACCCTAACTTGACATACTTACAGATGCACGGGAACTAAAGGGGCAATCATTCTCTGAATTGCCAGTACGTGGGCATGCAGTACCCTGGCATTTCCCAAGACTCCCATATTTTGTCCAGTCCCACCTGTATCACTCCTGCCAGCATGCTGACTTCCTAAGGGGCCACATGGGTGAAAAACATAGGCTCACTAAAATAATTATTTATTGATACAGAAACTGTGCATGTAGCCACTAACCCCAGAAAACAATATTGGTATGGATGAATACTCCCTGGTGCCCTGGATCATGATTTCTGTCCATGGTCCTGAAACTGCTTCCAAAACTAAATACAGCACACCCATGGTTGGACCCAGACTGCCTTGCTAGAACTTGTCGTGTGCTGCCATTCTCCAGCGACATAGACAGGAAGTTGGTCATTTGTCATTTTCTGTGCCATTCTACACATATTTATCTTATGAAAACAAACTGATCCACCCATGGCATGGATCAGTTCACACCAAGCAGCAACAACAGTGTCAGGAACATCTTCAGATGCACCTTTACCACTGACATCACCACTTTGTCTAGCCTTAAACTTATCTATAGATTGCCCTCCACCAGTGATACTTCTCAATGGAGAACAGAAGGAGCTCAAAGACAGGTGTTACTAGGGTGCCCATGTGACGTGCAATGCAAGGGGTTAAATGATGATGTGCTTAACCTTACCTTCAGTAGAAGCAGAACATTTCTACAGGCTTGAGATGTCTGTAAAAAAGTGTTCATTGTGTATACTGGGTTACCAAACACAGATTATGTCTATGAACAGTAGAAGCAGACCTTTGCTAGATAATACTATCCTGGTCTGTCATCCTTGGAAACACTGGGGAGGGGGTATAACTATCTTTATACCAACATCCAGACCACCACTGGTGATAATATGCAGTCTTTTGCCTCCTGCAGAACCTACCATGTACCGGTATTATTCTCACCAAATCACACCTGTGAGATGCAATTGCCACTGAGCCATTCTGTTGTTCTACCCCCCCCCCCATGGCATTGATATCCTGCAAAAAGGACTAGCATTCCTAGCTCCATAACTGCTCCTTTGTGGCCTTTCTGCCAAGGACATGTAGTACGGGCTTCCTAGAGGCTTGTAGCAGGATCTCACTTGCTAAATCTGACATTTTCCAGATTTTGCCTGCCTGGCTGCCCTCTGGAAAAGTGAATCATGTATAATTTTTATTTATTTTTTTTTATTTATCCTTTTGTAGCCTCTGGTGTGAATGTTTGATGAATGGCCGTTCCATGATTTGTGTTCAATGAACAGCCATTCACTGAAGTTGGGTTTCAATGAACTGATATAGACCTAGTATTAAATACTAAGAGTACAGAATGTAAGGGGGATTATTTCCATGCAAATGGTCATCCAGGGTTAAATGACAACACTGTAAGTATTTTTTATCTATATATATATATATATATATATATATATATATATATATATATATATATATATACATACATATACACACACACACACACACATAAATATATTTTATATATATATATATATATATATATATATATATATATAAAATGATTTTTATTACTTGATTGTTTGTTTATCGAATTACTTTATGTTCTGACTGGTTTATTTTTGTTATCCTTGATATTTAAGAAGTGATTGAGTTTGTTGTAGTTGTTGAAAGCACTGAGAAAGGGTTTGTCTTTAACGCTTTGCTGAATAAATACTATATTTCTATATGTTTGAAACAATTTATGAGATCTATTGTGTTTGTATCATGTAGTTTCATTCACAATTGACATTAAATTGTAAACTTCTGCAGGATTTTACCCTTATTTTGTTATTTATTTCTGCATTTTTCCATAAGTAGTGTTACTGATAAATCTCTGCCTCGTCTGGTGCCTTAAATTGTATTTGGATTGCAATAGTGGCAGTATTATGCTTTTTGCTGAAGGATCTCTGCTTCTGTTTCTACATCTGTTTACTTTCCAGATTTACTACTAGAGTCTTACAGTTTGCATATCATTTGCCGGCTTGAAGTTGTATTTCAGTTTCTTTCTCTTTATTCCTACTGTTGCTGCGTTTCCTACTGTTTACCCCATTTTGTGTCTGCTACATTGTTACAGACCTTCCTGTTCCCACTAATATTCATATTAAGTACTGTTCTTCCTGCTGTTTTTCCCTGCCATGACTGAAAAAGTTAATGTTTCTGAAATTCTAACCTACCCGAGGTCATTGATCTGCAGCTCAGAGTCATGAGACTATGCTACAGGTTCTGAATTCACAGAATTCCACTGTTGGCTTCATTTGATTGGATCCCTGTCTAGCTTGTCTGTTATAACCTGCACTGAGCTGTACCCACCCATGGTCTTTATTTAGAATTCTGAGAAGTGCAGAAAACCCTAAACTTTTAAAAATTAGCTTTTCATCAAAAAGGGAAGAAAAAAAGCTTTGCTGAACTGCACTCAGTGCAAGGCTGCTGTTAGACTCACTATAGTAGGATGTCTGCACAAAGACTTTTATCTTCCATGAGATCTGCAAAATCTATAAAAACCCTTGAAATTCAGGTCTAAGGCTCAAGTAACACATACCGAGTTCAAATTTCATATGCCTTAATAGTAAGTCCACCCAAACATTATCCTAAACAAACCACACTCCAAGCAGTTACTGTTATCCCTGCCCTCTCCAAGTTATTCCTGTCAAAACCATGGTCCAGCACTTCTCTACAACTCCTGTGGCCAACCTAGTGTCTTGATACAGTCTAAGAATAATATCTTGCTGTCTGATGATCATCTATTACACAAACAACCTAGCATAGTGTTTGAAAGATGTACATGTGTAATGTCTTTGGAGGCTAAAATCTCACACACAATAAACTCAAACACCAAAATCACCTGCAGTACACATCACACCTCACCAATGTCATCACAATGCACATAATCCATCACATTATGAGTTTCTTAAGATTAACTTGCCTAAACTGCAAAAACCTTCAAAACACAATACAGCCCAAAAGCACAGTCAGTAAGTTAAGCCTACCTCCTCACTGCACAAGGAGTCCCAAGGTCATAGATATTGAGCCCATATGGCTGGCATCTACCCAACCAATCTACATACAGATGTCTCAACTGTGAGACATGCAGATGTACCTCTTACCATGCTGAGAAATGAGAGTGATAGTTAGTTGCTCATTTGGTACCAGGATCTGTCAGATCACAAATGCACTCAGTCCCTGAACAAGTACCCATTTGGCTCTGCCGTAGTAGGTGTGGGTGTCATTGATTTGAGTTGTACCTCCCTAGCGTATATCATAGTAGGTTACTAGGCTAATGGCCACAGGGTGCTTACAAGCCTAGCCAAGTTCATCCCATGTTCCCAGGGGTATCCGGTTCAAGCAGACACTAAAGCACCTATTGTCCCTGTCCAAGAGGGATACAGGTGGAACGCCTGGAGTGAATTTCTGGTTACCCGTCCAATCATCCAAATTGTGCTTAAATAGGGCCAATGAGGGTCTTTGTTTAACATGAATAGGGAGCTTGCTCCAAAGACAGGGCAACCTCTATGAGACAAATCTGTCACTCCAGCAAGTTCTGTTAATGTCACATTCCAGGTTAAGGTCCTCTGAACGAGTGACCTTTGTGCCATTTGACTTGTGAATGTGCAGCATTTCCAGCAAAGTTGGGACAGAGATTGGTCTATATGCAAGGCACAGGTCACGTCTGAGCAGTCTGTACTATAGACAGTAAAGTGACAATAATTTCAGTCTGTCCACATAAGAAAGATCTTGAAGACTCTGAGTTTTCTTTATAAGAAACCTTTGTGATCTTTCCAATTGCTACAGGTATTCTGAAAGGAACACACCAAAGGGAGCATTGTACTATATTATTAGCCTGATGAGGGAAGAGTAAAGGGGCTATAACTTCTTTATTTGTGGAGGCAATGCCCTTACTTATGAGATAAGTGATATAAAATGCCCTTCTTACCACTGTGGATATATGGTGATCAAAGTTAAGGTTGTTGCCAACCTGTGCGCCCAGATCTCTCACTACTAACTGCATGCTTAGGGTATTGCTATTGATGTGGTAATTTGCAGGAACATTACCCCTGCCAAAGGGGATGATAATGCATTTTTTGCATTAACTTTAAGGCCATGACTTTGGCACCAGTCATTAGTCTGTGTAAGACCATCTTGCAGGATGTTGACATCGCTAGGGGTTCAATGATCGCTCCCAGTTTGCAGTCATCAGCAAACTCTGACAGCCACAGTCCTTTAGTTTTAGCCTGTACTTTGGAGAAGTAGATTCTGAATAGTAGGGGTCCCAGAACAGATCCCTGTGAAACACCACTGGTTACAGGTCTGCTTGTGGAGGTGGAGTCCCCTATTTTGACCATATGAGTTCTATCAGTGCACCAGTTTGCAGCCCACCTGACAATGTATAAGTTGATATCCAGCTGTTGAAGTTTATCAATGATGCCTGAGTGGGGGATTGTGTCAAAGGCCTTGACTAAGTCTAAGTATGCTATATGCACAAATGTGTACTTATCTAGGGCTTTGTTGACTGTCTCGAATAAGTCCACCAAGTTTAACAGGCATGATCTCCCCCTTGACAAAGCCAAACTGGGTGGGATCGAGCCTTTGCAGATTTCCTATGTGTCTCTTTAAAGCCAGCATTGACAGCCCACAAACTGCTTCATTAATTACCCTATTAAGTACTTCTGTTATAAGATCCTGATTGTCTGGATTGTTAATGCCTGTTATAGTCTTTTTTTTTTATTTTTTTAGGGATTATCTTTGAGTTAGAGTAGTAGATCTGATGAAGAGCTGATAATTTGAAAGCACTTATTTGTTCTATTTTCTTGTTTTCTTGTTATTTTATAAAAAAAAGTGCTTTTAAACTGGTCTTGGCTGAGTAGACTGTACAATTTTTTCTGCTTCTACTCCCTATATCTTTGTTAATAAGGTCCATGATGATTCATCCCATGGCTTTGCTGATAAGGCTGGTAAGGTTAATGGGTCTATACTTCCCGGGGTCCATGGATGCCCCCCCCTTAGTGCAAATGAATGACGGCAGCTGTTTCCCATTTTGCTCGGATGAACCCAGTGCTTAGGCTGTGATTGAAGAGCATGCTCAATGGTAATGATAAGTCCTGTTTTAGCCCATGTAGAACACAGCCCAGAATGCTGTCTGGTCCCATAGAGGCTGTGTTTTTGGCCTTGGAGAAGGCATTTAAGACCTGCTCTTCTGAGACACTAGGCAGGGCACAAGTGTTAGGGATGCTTTCCGGTATATGTGACAGGGACAGGGGACTGAAGTTTTCACTGAACCTGTCAGCCACAGGTTCTATATATGTAGTAGCATTGACTATGAGTTCAGTGAAAATCTGGGCCTTACGTTTGAGGTTAAGGATGTAACTAAAGAACACCTTGTGATTATCCTTAGTTAGGGAATCTAATTTGGATATGTAGTTAGCTTTGGAAGACTTTACTAGGAGTCTTATTTGTTTGTTTAAGTTGAGGAGGGAGTGTTTACAATTTTGAGACCATTCCTTCTTAGACAGCAATTTCTTTCTCCTATTGTATAGCCTATTAATGGCAGTTGTCCACCAGGCAGGTTTGCTTTTCCATAAAGATCTTGCTTTGGTTTTGTAAGGTATGGCAGAATCAATACAATTGTACAGGTGCTTGTATAAAGCATTGGTGTATAACTCAGTATAGGTGTCTGTTCCATCAGTAGGGAGGAGGCCACAAAGCTATTTATGCCATTACTTAAGAGGTTGTAATTGGCCTTGGAGAAGTTTTTTAGTCTAGTTGCTACTAAGGAGGGGAGCTTGTGTTATAGTTACTTCTAGCAAGACTAATTTGTGGTCAGATCTCACCAGGGATGACCACAAACTTGGGGTGGTGCAGCAGTTCCCCACATTGGTGAGCACCAGATCTAGGATGCTTGAGCCCCAGCAAGCTAGTTCAGAGCACTGGAGTTAACGAAGTCCAGGAACCTCTGGGCAAGTGAGTTAGAACACCTATAAGTTACCCACTCTATAGACAAATAATTAAAGTCACCCAAAACTAGGGTGTTTGGTTGTATCTTGATTGACTCAAGTAGATCCAAGTAGGCTGAGTGGATGTCCTGATTCATGGAGGAGGTCCTATATCTGGCAATGACCTGAAGAGGAGTCTTACTAACAGTCAATTACACCTGAAATAATTCAGGGGAATTGTGCTGTTTAACCAATCTTTAATCAATATTGATACACCACCTCCTTTAGTTCCCACACCTTCAGTTTGTGGTCTGAACGTGTGGAAGGAAATGTAACCTGGTATATCTGGGGTGCTCTTCGCAGCCTTAAATTAGGTCTCAGTAAACTACAAAAATGTCAGCATCAGATAAACATGACGGATTTCTCTGATTTGTCCCAGGGAGGTATAAGCTTAGCATTGAACAGCATTCTACCTTCTCCGAGGATAATGCCACAATGTGAGCAAAAAAAATAATTGAATTCAATAATTGGCTTAGGTTTTGCTGCCATTTGAATGAGGTCCAATATTCCACAGCCTAGGAGGATTTAATCAACAAACCATGCTGCTTCTCCAGAGATGGTCTGCATCTGTCCCCCTGTAGAGTTTTGATTAAGACATTGTTCAACCCATTGTGCCTTTTTTTGACAATGCCAACCTGATAAATGCCAACATAACAAAAAAAGCAAAGTAAAATATGAAGTTACAAGCTACAAGCCTGAACAAGAGATTCCATTCCCTACAAGCCCTTCTCACCCTGGAAGACATTGATGTCTCTATAGTGACTGAGACACAGTTTAAAATGGCTTAGAGCACTCTGGTCACCAGGTTATACATAACACCTTCCACACTTTTAGACTAGCTAGTAGAGAGATGTCTCAGTCTTCATCCACAAGAGTCTCACATGAAGGCTGGTAAAGCAGCATGCTGCACCAGAGATTTTTAATATCCAAATAATCATCAGAAAGATCATATAATGTATTAGCTGCCTGTAGTCCTCCCTACATGGTGTAAGAAAGTCACACTAATTGGAATCACTCAGTATTAAACTCAAATTGGAAACCTACAGCACCACTAGAGCACAAGCACAGAGATTCCTGGATTTTGTAAATGCAAATACCCATGAACAATTATTCAGAATATCCACTAGGGAGAAAACCATCTTGGACCTTGGCCTTACTAATATGAGGGCATCTTGTGACCATCCCTTAAGTTCATTACTTAATAGGTCTGATTGTAAAGCCATTTCCTTTTAAATAAAACTGAAACCATCAATGCGTCCCACCCAAAGTACCTTTAGAAACTTTCCAAGACAAACTACCTATACCTAAGTGATACACTAGCAAGCTTCAAGCCCCACCAAACTCAACTGATACCTCTGAATACTCGGAAATGTATACCACCACACTGTACTGGCTTATAAACAGCTGCATAGATGCAGCTGTACCCTGTAGAATCAAACACAGGGCAAACCTTCAAAATAAACCTCTAAGGTGAAACCATAATATCAACAAGCTTTATAATAAAGTTAAGAGAATTTTGACCAAAAACAAGAATGATTCTCAGAATTATATATCCCCTGTCACTGAAATAACCAAAAATGTAGGAGCTTAATTAAATCCACCAAAGCCAAATTAAAGGCTAAAAAAGCCACCCAAACCAAAGAAAATCAGAAAGCTGAGCTGATTATAAACAACCTACACTAATGCTGAAGCTATAGCAAACCTATTAAGCGATAAATTTAGTCCAAACTTTGCTCCACACTCCCATCTGTCTATCCTATAAGATACGCTTGAACTTGACTCACTTCCAGCTATGTCAAGGGCAAGTCCTAGAAGTGTTATTAAAAGCTAGAAATACTCCATTAATGAGTCCTGATATATCCCAGAATACATCTTACTTAGCATAAAACATGAATTAGCCACCCCATAACAACACTGTTCGAACTCTACGAAGCAAATGGAGAACAGCTACGGTCATAATCAGGAACTTCCACAGACCCAGGCAAATACAGATTTATAAGGCTGACCAGCCTCTAATGCAAAGCAGTGGAAAGGCTTATCATGGAATTAATCAGTAAGGGTATAGAGAACCTCCAAACACTGGACCTGTCTCAGTATGGAGTCATCAAGGTCAGGTCATGTGGACTTTTTTGAAAAGGTCATCAAAGCAAGGGATGAAGGTAAAATAGTATACACCTCATACCTCAAACTGACCAAAACCTTTGATACAATCCCTCCCTCTGCCATAGTAGAAAAGCTGTATAAACTGGGAATAAACCTGTACCTCACCTCTGAATTGCCAGTTGGCTCATAGGTAGGAGACTGTAGATCAAAACAGGGGAAGCTACCTGCACAAAGAGCTCAGTGGAGTCCCTCGGGGTTTAATGCTGGAATCTCTCATGTTTGGCATCTAGTTCTGTGAAGTAAAAGCCCATACCAAAGGGCACTGTCTCACTAAGCTTGCAAATGACTGCAAGCTAGGATCAATCAGTGACTTTGGCCTCCTGCTGGAAAGCTTTGTTGCAAACAAGAAACTGGTGCTAAAATCATGGACTGAAAATACATGCCAGAAAATGTATTATCCTACTTTTAGTAACTATGACACTGACAATACACCTTTAAGAACTGACTAAGTTGTCTGGGATTTGGGAATTTATGAGGACAGTGACCTAACTTTCCAGTAACATATGTCGACTGTTTTAAGATAGTCCTGTGTTGTATAGCTTATGAACAACGTGATTGAGTATAACTTTATAGATGTTACTGGCCCCTTTACTCAGCACTCATTAGGCCATTCATTGAATATAACACCACTATGAAATGTACCTGTCCAGACACCTGCAATAACTATAACACCCATAGAGATGCCTTACTAAAAGGATACAAGGCCTAAACACTAAACTGATGGACCTACTGCACATCAGCAAGTCAGATGGTCTTAGAAATACTCAGTCCATGGATCTTAACAGATATACAGACAGTGCCTGGGGCATTGTCAGTTTGGGATATGTTGCAGTGCACATTGTACGAAGGGTATTTCTGTGTGGACACACATCATGCATTTTTGTTAGTACTCCTGCATGTGATTCACAAACATGCTTGGTGCTGCATGTCCTTGTCCACCATCATGTTGCTGTTCTTGGAGTGACTGCTGGTCATTGGCCTAAACCATTCACCCAATTTCTTAATCTAGGAGAAGGGCATGTCACAGTAGCTTTAGTGGACAGACATCTGGTTGAGTTTTGGAGTAGCTACAAGCCTTATGAATGGTCCATCTCTCCCCATCATGATTTCTTCACCCTCTTTAAGCATGTATCCATTTCTTGTTTGTACTGTTTCATGTCTGCCTGTTTGCCCTAAAAACTATCCTACCTCCTCAATTTGTACTTGCATTCCCTTCATTCTCACCTGTTATTATATGAAAAAGGTGTCTTGGTCCATGCAAAACTATTATCCTGCCTTTGTACCACTCACTTTGTGCTCCCCATGTATTTTCCTCATGCATGGTGTCATTACCATTTCCTGTTGTGCTATGTACCATTTTCCATCTCCTTTTGTTACAGATAATGGTAATCACGTCTGTCACCAGCTTGGTGTTAAACAATATACTTTAGCTGAACATGTTCGTGGTGCTTTGGGACATTGCTACCCTGTTCTGAAAAGTGCAGCTCCTATCTTAGCCAATCCAAATTAGTGTGTACTACTAAGCATTGTGAGATATGCACTAATAGGCATGCTAACATACAGCTCCTGTCACTGACTATGTCTGTATGCCTTGCTCTCATGAGTAATATGAAATCTGCACTGCTCACTAGCCCAGCACAGTAAGAACACTGTCCAGTTAATGACAACAGAGCTGCAAAGGTTGCATGGCAGCTCATGCATCCTCACTGCTTCAGATATGATTAGGCTTGTTGCACCACATAGTACAGCTTTCTGCAAATGCAATAAATTGTAATAAAACCCAGAATAAGAGACCCGCGGTGGTGGTGCTGCTGTAGCATTGTCGCCTCACAGTAAGACGCTGTCCGGTTCGATCCTCAGCTAGAGCGTCTTCAGCGTGGAGACATGCGTGAATGGGTGTACCTTCGTTGAAGGTTGTGCATCAGAGCTGGTAACTCGGCACGTAAAAATCAACTACCAATCATTAGCGGATCGGAGTTCAGCTGTGGCGACCCCTAACCGGGAAAAGCCGAAAGACACAAACAAATTTATTCTTATAAGACATTAATCCAATTGATGCCATTTTTTTCCACTTTTTTGACAGCTATATTAATGTATATTAATGTTAGTCTTCACTTCCTTCAATATAGTCATACTGAGGCAAGCAATCTGTATTTACATATGATTGCATGAATTCATGTTGAACTAAATGAAATGAAGCCTGTATTTTTGTAAGTAAAGTGCAGCACACATTTTTGTAACAACATGATTGTGACTTGCAAAAGCAACCAGGAAAGATTTGCATAAATAATTTTTATACTTTAAAATAGCCCATATCATGTCTGAACACTCTGCTTAAGTAGTTGCATAATTTTGCTGTCATGGTAAGAACTTAATGGTTAAATTTATCAATCTCACATTACTGAAAAAGGATCTAGGAGAAAATATGTTTTATGTAATTTAAAGGAAGATCCTGTACATCTTTGTTGCGCATACATAAAGCATATTTTGTTCTTTACAACCACAATGAGAAAGAGCAGAGGTGAGATACTATGGCATTTTACTCCTGTGTTTTTTTGTCTGTATCTGTATAAATAAAACATATTTTAATATCTAAATGACTTATCTATGTGACTAATCAAAGCAGTATACATTTGTGGTATACTAGAACTGATCCATATTGATTCCAGCAATGCTCTTCACAGTGTAGCGTGTACTACAACAAGAAGGAAAGAAATTATCAAATCGTGGGGTAGTTCACTTTATAGTAATCTGGGTAAAAAGCTGGCTGTTTTATAAAGCATTTTACATAATAGTAAATGGAATTAGCTAGATACTGCTCAAATACAGAGAATTTTGCAGAACATCTGTAATATTGCCTCATATTTTTGCTCTGCCCTTCATAAAAATTTTTCATTTTCTGGGAAATCAGTAGAGAGTAGACTCAGTCAATAAGGCCAGATATTATAGTTTCATTCTTGTTGGTCTGAGGCAGTCCCACAGGGATCGCTGCTGGGGCCTCTGCCTTTTGGCATCTATTTCTCTGAAGTCAAGGCAAACATCAAGGAGCTCTGCCTGATCATGTTTGCAGATGACAGCAAATTAGCCATGCTCACTGAATCCCTTAAAGACATAGATACCCTTCAAGAGGGTCTGAGGCACACAAACAACTACTGCCAGAGCTATGGACTAGAACTTAGTGAGAAAAAGTGCATAATAATACCCTTTAGAAAGATGACCACATCTCGAAATAACCACCTCTAAAAGTAGACCCAGTGGTCAGGGATCTGGGAACACATGCTGACAGTAAGGTGACCTTTGACCACCATGTGTCTACTGTGGTGAGAAATTCATTATACGTTGCATGACCTATATGTAAAGGCATGGCACCCAGGTCAAAGGAGATCATTGTTCTGCTGTATTAGGCTCTCATCAGGCCAGTCATTGAGTACAATGAATCCTTTGACATGTACCTGGCCAGACACATGAAAGTGCCTGATATCCCTCAAAAAACAGTACAGAAAGTAATCATCAAGTCCTTTGTGGACTGCTTCAAAGCCCTACCCTGCACTTAGTCTCCTATAGACTGCTGTGTGGCAATCTATGCTTAGCCTACAAGGAAGCCTCTAGTCCTACACTGATGGAGTTGTTGCACATCCACAAAACAAAAAGCATCAGATATACCAGTTCCAAGGACCTACACCTTTTCTGTGACATAAACAGCACATTTTGGAGGGAAAGGTCAAAGACTGCCCCTTTTCTGGAACATGGGATTCAAAGCTCACATTAACCCTATTTAAATGTAAATTAAACCACTGGGTAGGAAATTATAAATTTACCCCTTGTTTGGCACCTGTGTCCCTAACGGACAGCACATCTTCATGTTTACATGCCTATATCATAACCATAACATTCCTTGGGGTATTGAAACATGGCAGCAATTTTTTTATAAATTTACATAACCTTGGCTAGGCATAAAACAGCTCTTGGGCCAGTATGCAAGAATATCCCACTACACTTTGTGGTAACATTTAAGAACCCCCCTCAATATTTAAGGCTGCACGAAAATCAGTAGGAAAACTAAAATTAGGAGGAAGAAGGTGGGAGGCTTGCATTTGTTGTCTATTCACTCAGAATGGTGTACACATAGTAAATGCTTTCATGAATCCAATCTCTGATTCTGAGCCTTTGTTGCCCCCTCCTCCAATTATTTTTGCTGTTGTCCAGGATTCCTGAACAAAGAAGTTAAGAATTATAGTTAGCAATGGAAAATAAGCTTCATTAGGGAAGTTCCTTGTCATTCATTGTTGAGATCAATCAAGCTTTCCTGTTTAATGAAAGTTATGTAACATTTATGAATTTCATAAAAGGCAAGTATGAATTTTTGCAGATGACTCAAAGATGTACAGCTAGATTTTACCTTTAACAGATCTTGAGTTACAGGACAGATGATAGTGCAAATTCAAGGAATACATAGAAAAACATTTGAAAAATATTTAAATGCTTCTAGAGAGACTTATCCTGTTTTTACTAATGGCCATAGGACTGTTCACAGACTGCAGACACACTTTGTTTATTTTTGCATTCTTCGGTTAAATGGATTTTTTCCCAATGGCTTCTCAAATTCTCTTGACATTTTGCAGAAGTGATATGTGCAGATTAGTTATAAAAAATCCTCAATTCATAGCTTTTAAGACAAAACAACTGCCGCATCAATGAATTGTTATGAAAACATCACTTTTTAGTGTCATGTTTATAGCACAGCATTCAGAAAAAAAGTGTCACTTTATACAGAATTGCCTATTCTTTTTTAGGCCTGAATTTACACTGTCACTATACATATATGGTTTTAATAGCTTTTATTTACATACTTTTTCACTTTGTAGACAACTTGAAGTTGATTTTGTTTTATGAATGAAGCAGTTTGTCAATTTCTAATGGCCACTCTGGTCTGAATTTAATACTAGTTATTAATATCAACATCATTATATTGCGGTGAGATATTCTTATAAAATTTTCAAGACAAGAACAACATTTTGTATAAGCTCAGAGCTGTGAGGCAAGAATATATCTCAAATTATATATATTTTTGAGTCGAAACAAACCCAGTACGCACATTACACTATCACATTTAAAACAGCAGAAAACGTAATTCTTTGAGAGAGATTCTGATGTAGAGTTCTGATCTGATAAGATCACACTAGTACTCATTAGTAATATAAGAATATATCTTTGCCACTGCTTCAGATATTCTAACAAATCTGCCAGCCTACTTGCAGAAAGAGAAGAAGCCCCGACTATGACTCAAGCAACTTGAATTAGATTAACATCTCGGGTTTTTGATGGAACTGGCAGGGGGGGGTGGGCGTGCCATGCTGGGGAGGGGAGTGCAGGTTGCAGAGGGTAGATCTCTTGATTCCTGGTGGAGGCCAGGACTTGGTGACATTAGTTGGCTAGACTGTGTTGATGGGCTGAGTTGGTGTAGGTACCCAGGGAACTGGAGCAGACACATCTTGACAGACTACACTAATGGCTCACCCAGCAAACTCCTGAGAAGGCTAGCATGCAAGGGAAGAGATAGGGCTTAGAAAATACCTGTTACCGTATGCGATGCTGCAGGTTCTAGCACCATCTCTGTGCTCTTTTCTCTGATTGTCAATAGTGGTCTAAGCTAGAGAAGTAATGGTATAATCTCACAAGCCCCAGTCTACATTTTTTTTCCATCGGGTCGCATCAGGAGACAGCAGGGGAACCCATGGTAGAGTAGCAGAACAGTATATGGTCAGCTGGAGAAAGGAACAAAAAAAAATCCTTACAACTTTTGAAAAATATGCCATGACTTTCTTCTAAGGAAAGCACTCATCTCACGGCTGGTAGTTTCAGACAGTAATGTGGTTTCTCAGCTTCATCTTCAAGTAATGTATGTTGTCCATACATTTTACCAAGTCTAAATTCCCTGTACCTTCAACTGGATAAAATCAATGAAACCTCAGCTTGAAGAAACCTACAAAAAACATTTTTTGCAAGATGCCAAACCACTCTGCACATCAACCTCTTTAGTTAAATATACTAATTCCATGCATGCAATACCACAGACAAAAGTTAAAAGTATGGCCTATTATAATTTCAAGACTTGGAACGGCAAGCCCCACAATAATGAAAACAAAAGGTAAGAACATACAGAACAGTGAACGTCTGCCATTGCTATTCTCCTTAACATTGTTTATTTACAGAGGGTCAAGTCACTACACTCCACCCTCCTCAGAGTTATGTATACACCCTCTGTAAGATCTCCATACCTCAGAGAAAACAGTATATATAAGTCTACATTTTACTTATTCAATTTCACTACCCCAGGACTCATACTTGGCAAGTCATGGATATCAAACAGTTATCGAAAAGTGCACATGCAATGAATCACTACTGGTCCACAAATACAACCCAAATTTTCAACACTGGGGAAATCACTTAATGAACTTAAAACCCATTTCCTTTACACTTGACCAAGTCTGGGATTACAGTGCAGATTTAGTGGCGTTGGGTTAAGCATAAATCTAGCGAGAGAAAATTTCAGTGCTCGGGACAAACAGATGATTTTGCTTGTGATATATTGAGAGCTCAGGAAAGAAATTAGTTTAGAAGCAGGTATTTTCCCCATATTCAGAAGAAGCCACATGTGCACCAGTAATGGAAACTGCCCCCCCCCCCAACATGCTAATCCTCACCCTGCCCTTCTCCTTAACCCCAGCCTTACACTTTACCTTATAAAAAGGTACATAAGACACTTAGACCCATACCACATACAGTAGCAAATATTCACACCAATAAAATCTCTAACCCTAATGTGCACATACTCACACATACACTTCTAACACAATGCCAAAACATTTTCTACATTCAAAAGTTTTGTAATTAAAATCCTACATGCACACTTACTTTACACGCATTCACACACTCTTTCTTCTTTCTACATCTGCAGTCCTCATTGACAAGTGTTTTGATGAATTTCCCAAGCCATTCTCTCTCTGTCAACAAAATGATTTAGGATCATAGGATCATAGGAGTTTACTAGGCTATTGGCATTGAGGTCATTTCAAGCCAAACTGTTTCATCCCAATGTAATACCACAGATATTCTAGTCAGTACCCAGGATTGTATTTAGTACTGACTGCCCATGTCCAGAAGGCTTGTGGGTGCTATCCCCAGTAAGAATTTACGGTGCCCCATCCGCTTGTCCACCTTCCTTTTGAACAGTGCCATAGAGGTGCTCTGCTTCACATGAATTAGTAGCCTATTCCAAAGATGCAACAGTCTCTGGAAGACAACTCTGTCCCATCAGCTTGTCCTATTCAAGTCACAGGCATATTTAGGTCCCTGGAATTGGTAGCTTTAGTCCCATTTGATTTACAGAAGTGCAGCAAATTCATTAGGTTCGGGACAGTGATTGCTCTGCAAGCCAGGTATAAGTCTCCCCTAAGAAGTCTATACAATACTGAGTATAGTGACAGGGAGTTTACTTGGTCTGTGTAAGGCACGTGCTGGAGTCCCTTGATCTTCTTTGTTAGAAACCTCTGAGGTCTTATCAGTTGCTGCAGGTGGTTTGTATGGTACATGCCAAAAGGGGTGTTATACTCAATTATGGGCCTAACTAGTGATGAATGTAGGGGGGTTATAACCTCCTTTGCTCTAGAGGCAATGCCTTTGTTAATCAAGTGTGCTACATAGAAAGCCTTTCTTAACACATTAGAAACATGGTGATCAAAGTTAAGGTCACAGTCTACTTGTGATCCCAGATCACTTACCACTTCGTAGGTACATAGGGTATTGTTGTTAATTTGATAGTGTGAAGGGACATCGTTTTTACCAAAGGGAATTATGATACATTTCCATACATTTAGTTTTAGACAGTATCTAAGACACCAGTCATTGGTCAGTGTAAGACCATCCTGAAGTATACTGACATCATTTAGGGATTTGATAATTGCACCCACTTTGTAGTTGTCTTCAAACTTAGTCAGCCACAGACCCTTAGTTTTTTCCTGAATGTCTGAGATGTATATACTAAACAGTAGGCGGCCCAGTACTGACCCTTGTGGCAACCCGCTGGTGACAGGTCTTCTGGGTGATGTGGAGTCGCCCACTTTAATAGTGTGTGACTTGTTTGTGAGCCAGTTGGTAACCCATCTATCAACAAAGGGGTTTACATTCAGTTTGCTAAGTTTATTGGTAATGCCTGAGTGTGGGATTGCATCAAAGGCCTTAGCTAAGTCAAGGTATGTTGTGTGCACAGATTTGCCCTCGTCAATGTCCCTGCTCATATTTTCAAAGAAATCCACCAGATTTAACAGGCAGGATCTGCCTTTGACAAAGCTGTATTGGGTTGGATCCAGAGTTTGGAGGTCAACTGTGTCTTTATTTATGAGGTCAATGATACGATGTTTCATGGCCTTACAAATTAGGATGGTCAGACTTATGGGTCTGCAGTTCCCTGGGTATGTTGCTAAGCCACCTTTGTGCAGGGGAATAACCATTGCTGTTCTCCATTCTGCAGGAATACAGCCTGTGGCTAGTCTGTGATTGAATAAGGTAATTAATAGTGATGCTAATTCATATTTTAATTTGTTTACAGGATAGACTGGGATGCTGTCTGGTCATAGAGGCTGTGTTTTTTGCCTTAGACATGGCTATAATGACCTGCTCTTTGGATATGTGGGGGGGGGGGGCAAAGTTTGGGGCAAAGTTTGTTATAAGTTTGGAGGGGATAAGGGAGTGAAATTTCTATCAAACCTGTCCACCAGCAGGTTTGCCATCTGTATGGGATCAGTGCCTGTGATACCGTTAGTCAGTAGTTTGGCACATGATTCGGTTCTACCTTTTAGACTGTGTACATAGTTGTAAAAGGCCTTATGGTTATCCTTGACTGTAATTGCTAAGTTTTTTCTCAACGTTACCCTTAGAGGATTTGACATGTTGTCTTATTTCCCTGTTGAGGCTGAAGAGGGTGCTTTTCCATTGTTGGGGCCTCACCTCAATTTTCTTAGACAGCAACTTTTCGCATTTGTTGTGAAGTTTGTTGATGCTGGATGTCCACCAGGCCGGATTGTTTTTACTTGGGGCTCTGGCTTGATTCTTTCTGGAACATCTTAGTCTATACACTTATACAAGTGATTGTACGGGGCTTCAGTGTAAGCTTTGGTGTAGTTACCACTTCCAGCTGGGGGTGGGACTTGGAATGCATTTATAGCTTGCCTTGGTAAATTTTTTTAGTTTGACTTTGCCCTTTGTGAGTTCTGGTGATAGTGCCAGTTTAAAAATGACTGATTTGTGGTCAGATCTAACTAATGAGGGTCTGATAGTTGCAGTGGTGCATCTGTTTGTCATTTTAGTGAGGACTATATGTAGCATGTTTGTTTCTCTTGTTGAGGTTTGAACAATTTTTTCCAGGGAATTTGAGTTAGCAAAGTCAAGGAACTTTTGCACTATTAAGTTAGGGAGAGAGTAGGTTTCCCAGTTAATGGTGGGTTAATTGAAGTCCCCCATGTCCAGAGTGTTTGGCAATATCTGGATTGACTCTAGTTTGGTTAAGTAAGCCTTGTGGACATCATGATCCATGGAGGGAGATCTATAACTAGTTATGAATTGAATGGGGGTCTTACCCACTGTAATCTAAACTTGGAGTAACTCCATGGAGTTGTCCTGCGTAACTAGTCAGGAGGTGAATTTAATTTAACTCTAATATAGATAGAAGCACTGCGTCCTTTGGTTCTCACACATTCATTTTGTGGTCTGAAGGTGTGGAAGGCATTGTACCCTTGCAAGGGGTAAACTCTGAGATCTTGAACCAGGTTTCTCTGACTGAGAGATATCTATATCCTCCATTTGACAGAGTGAACAGAACCCATCTCCCTCTCTCTGTGTATGTATACACACACACACATATGTATATATATATAAACATTAGATATTATGATACTCTTTAGTGTGACTCCTGGAATAGTAATACTGAATAACTAAAAATGCAGACTTTCATAAATGAAGTCTGAGGTCACTGTTTTGCTGAATATTTCCTTTACTCAGTGGTAGAACAATCTTGGAATTGGTATAATTAAGCTAAAGAAGAGGATTGCACCCCCCCCAAAAAAAAAAAAAAAAAAAAAAAAAAAAAAACTCTAAAGGAGAACAACGATGTTCTCCTGTACTTTTGGGATTTTATTCATAATTCTGGCACTAACACTTATATAATTACTATAGGGATACACACACCCAGACACACAGACACCCAGACATACACACACACACACGGACACACACAAATACACACTCACATACACACATATGGGTCTATGACATTACATTTAACATCCACATCCCTGAATCACAAGACATTGATCCTATGAGCTAGAACATTACTTCAATCAAAATATACCTAAAAAGATAAAGACATGTTTTTTGCAGGGAAGTAAGCCCACCTGCATCCCCATACCTCTTGTTACTAATGTATACCATTTCTGAAATAGCACATCAATGGGGAAAGGGCAAATTTACAGTCCCTGCTGTACTGTAGATTCCCACAAACATATGCAAGCATTTTTAGAACATGTGAAATTTTAATCTCATAAGGCAGCATAAAATATGTGTTTTATATATATATATATATATATATATATATAGAGAGAGAGAGAGAGTATATATATATGTCCATCCTCAACCCCTTTTTCCCATTTTGCACGTGGAGTCAGGGTGTCACTTCAGCAGTGACAATCATCTCGAGGCGAGGTTTACACCGCTGGGTATATATATATATATATATATATATATATATATGTGTGTGTGTGTCTGTCTGTATATAATATATATCCATTTATCTAGGTTGTGTTTGAAGGGGGTCAGGGAGGAGCTCTGTTTCACTTGAATTGGGAGTTTATTCCAGAGAAGTGACAGCCTCTGGGAGATGTACCTATCTCTCCAGCATGATCTGATAACATCACTAGATTTGAATGCAATGCCTTTACTTACGATATATGCCATGTATAAGGCTTTCCATACCACTGTGGAAACTTGGTGTTCAAAGTTCAGTTGCTATCAGTCTGTGTATTCAGATCTTATTCCACTGGGTTTATTCTTACAAGGAATCGAACAAGTGAAGCATTTGAAAATTTTCCTGACTCTTTAGCAGTTTAGCCGTACTAAGTGCAAAGCTATTCACAACTCTTTGGTGTTCTTCCTTAGGTTTGTTTTTGTGTATTCCAGAACATATGTAACACACAGTATTGTGAAGTTTTAACAAATGGAATGGGCGCATACATATAGTGGAAAGATACTGCAAGGTAAAGCAGTTTGTGGAAACCTGATTAATGCAAGAAGACAAAGTCAGTGGTGAAGTGTTTATACTAATAAAAAATGAAAAATAGTTATTGACAGTTATGATTAACCTACTGTTAGGTGAGTTCAGAGTGGATAAGGATTCAGTTCATTAATTTACAGTACACTTGCTGATTCTCAACTGGACAATGTGTATTTTTCATACAGAGTCACTACTATGGCTTACTAATAGAACCCAGACTGTAAAAGTAGCCGACTCCAAATCCATCTCCAGACAAGTGACAAGTGGAGTACCTCAGGGTTCAGTCCTGGGGCTGCTCTTGTTTGGCATCTACTTCTCTGAAGTACAGGTCAACACTAAGGGATTCTGCCTAACAAAGTTTGCAGATGACTGCAAACTGGGAGCCATTATTGAATCCCCAAATGATGTGGATACTCTACAAAAGGGCCTTACAGAAACAGATGCTTGGTGCCAGAGCCATGGGCTCAAGCTCAATGCCAAGAAATGTATTGTTATCCCCTTTGGGAAAAAAACATGTATCCATGAATTACCATATAGGTGGCAGTACACTAAACACAGAAAGTGTGATAAGAAACTTAGGGACACAGGTGGACAGTGGTCTCACCTTTGATAAACACATCGTCACAACAGTCAGGAAATCCTTCAATGTGGCACACCTCATCACGAAGGGCTTTTCATCCAGAAAAAAGGAGTTCATTGTCCCACTGTACTCATCCCTCATTAGACCCATTATAGACTACAACGCCCCATTTGGTATGTACCTCTCAAGACATCTGCAACAACTGGAAAGGCCTCAGAAATACCTCACTAAAAGAATCACAGGCCTAAAGCAGATGCACTATGCTGACCACCTTAAAAAACTCCAGCTATACTCTGCTGCATATTGTCTACTCAGAGGCGATCTCTGCTTAACATACAAGGCCATGTCAAACCCAGAGCTGTTGGACATGCTACACTTAAAGAAATCCCAGTCCCTCAGAGCTGCATGCTCCAGGGATCTAAACCTTGTCATCACAATAAACAAAACATGCTGGAGGGATAGGTTCCTGACCCAGAGACTCCCTAGACTCTGGAATAGATTGCCCATACATGTCAAGCAGAGTGCCTCTTTGGACCTCTTCAAGAGGAACCTTGACGATTGGATGGGAGAAAGGAAATTCACCCCAGAGATCACGTCAGTCGCCCTGCTAGACAGGGGTCCAGGAAAGTAAATAATGTGGGAAGAAATAGCCAGGGAATTGTTATGGCTAGGCTTGTATAGGCCCTAGGGCTGATAGCCTAGTACCAACCTATGAACCAACCTATGAACTATGAACCAAGTGTTTGTATTAGCTTCTGTCGTCTGCTCATCGTTGTGAGGAGATAGCAAAAAAAATGCTGGATTTCTGGATATACTGAGAACTGTACCTCCGGTTTAAATAAAAGAAAGTATAATATTTCCTGTTCATATAAATAATTGTTAAGAATTCATTTGAAGACTACTATACAGTCTCAGAGAACTCAATCTATGCAAATAGGCAGGACAAAGAGCCCATAAAGTATAGTTACTGAAATTATTCATATTCCTTAGAAAGAGAGAGAAGGCAGATGTAAGGAGCATCATCTGAGTATTCTAGAGGGAAACCAGTTAGGACTACAGCTTCTAGTGCTCTAACATGATAAACAAAGTACTGTAGGACAGCACCTCTCAGAAGATCTGAGATTACAAAATATAGTGCACACATTTTTCATAGACTGTGTAAGAATGCACGAAAAAAAATTATAAAAATGAATTCAGTGTGACAGACCTTACTGCAATCCATACACATGACTGGACAGTCCAACCAGCAAACCTGTTGTAAATTAAGTATACATCAAAAGTAAAACGTTTGTCCTTTGAAGTACCGCTGAGCAGCCAGACTGTCTATTGCCATATGCTGAGGGAGAGAGCAAAATATAACAACAATCAGGTATGTTTTCAAAATTAAACAGAAAGCTACCTTTTACCTTATTTGTTTGTGCTGTCCATCTTACATTTATATTGTTTTAATTGTTAAAAAACAGTAATGGAGATTCTGTTTTCTATGTTGCTTTTCCTGTGCTGCACTGATGTACTGTGCAAGCATGGGAATGTAAGTCCCATATGCATGTGCAGTACATCAGAACAGAGAAAACAATATGGAAGAAGACTGAAGTGCCCTTATATAAATGCATTATTTAAGAAAGGCAAACAGTTTCTCTCTTAAATAATGTAATTATAATAGCAATAATACACTCCTCTCTGTGGGTATATAAGGATTTATCCATGGTTGGCACTGTCTAAGAAGTCAGGCTTTGCCCTCTTGATAAAACAACACCAACCGTGAGTAAATGCTGATACACCCATTATTGCATAACTGATTACAAGGAAGATGAACTGTAGGAAGTAATTTTTAACAAATGATGTTTTCAAATGTATGGAAAGAAAAAGGAAAGAAAAGTGGTTTAAGAAAAGCAACAAAAGGCTGATGATGATATATTGCTAGTCTTTTGAGAAATTATGACATGTTATCTAAAATGTAGTGGTACTGTGACCTCCAGATCACTGGGCAATACTTATGAAGTCAGATGTCACCATATTGTTTGATTTCCCCAGCTGTAAATGGACAGAGAAGCTAATGCAATATCTTGTTTTCAATAACCGCAATGCAGATGCACGTCATCAAGTCATTTTTCTTGCTATCAGAAAAGCTTGTACGGTGGTTGTCAGAGACATTGCCAAATATTTCATTCTAAGACATCCATGGCAAATGTCTGGCCAGTTTAAGTATCACCATGGGGCATGGGGGAAGATCTCTGGATAAATGCTAAATTACTTCTGTGTCTCAACATCTCATCCTGTGGATATACGTGGGTGCTTTACCTTTTGTTTTTTAGTATAGTTAAGTAATAACACAATCAGTAAATATATGGTGCTCACTGTATTTTAATTTGTGACAGAAGTACAAAGTGTGAGGTGTACTAAAAAAGAGTTAAGAAAAATGTATCCAGGTTAGAATTAATTTAAGAAGTGTGGTAAGAATAACAAATGAGCACTGTCTGAGCTGTTAGAAAAGCATGAATGAAATTAAATTTTTTCAACAGAATACAGTTTTCTGACATATGCAGCTTGATTTAAACTCTTAGATCAGTTTCTTCCATTTATTACACTATACAATAAAAATGAATAAATGAGCAATAACTGTATTTCACACTTTCGGCCTAAATGCTGTTTCATTCAAGTCTGGCTGCATTATCACAGAAAATATCTGTACCATTGCCAGGAGGCTTTTCAACATTCTCTCCAGATCAACACTCATTAATTGGGAAAGGATATAAGTAAAATCAGTGTTAACATGACAGAGAGCCTTCAAAAAGCTCATTAACACCAGATGATACTATACCATTAGGGGCTGTCTTCTCCAGGTCATAACACAGGTCAAACTAATTGAATCTTCCACTTGGAACTGGTGTTGACACTTCATCCTGCAGTGTTTAATTACCTGTCCAGGAATTAATGCTTACAGTCAGCCTGCTGGTCTAATCCTAAATGGTTTGAAATATGAATCATGTGGTGTTGCTCTAATACAGGGAAAGAAAATGCAGTCATTTGACAGATTACAGATAATTTACATTTTGATGGCTGATTAAAGGTGTAGTAAGTATCCTGTGGCCTACAATCTCATTGTGAAATAAAACTGAACACGGAGCTTTAAAAACTGCAATTAGACATCAGTTACAAAGTGCTCTAAAACGTTAGCCTTTTATGATCTTATTAGTAAGCCTTAGTAATCCATTTCTTTATTAATGCTAAGGTAAATTAACTATTTTAATTATATTAAGCACCTGTAGGAATTCAGGCTTTCATTGTCTTTATAGGGATTGCACAGATACTTTAGGAAGGATGTAGCAATGTAAAGTATAACACAAGGACAGAATTTATACAAGCAATCTGCAGTCAATGTGAAAAGCACATTTAGTCAGGTTTGACTCTTCTGTGGCATTTGAGACAGCTGGAAAGGATCACCGAAATTCTGAAAGAAAATAGCACCGATGCCACAAACTTCTGCATAATGACTTCTCTTTTAATCTTCATGACAGAACAGCTGGCTATAGAAGCAGTTCAGTTTAAATTTTAATGGAAACTTCTCAGAGAGTATGCCTAGGCTTGGTTGCTATGTATATGAAGCAATGACTACAGCTAAGATAGCACATTCCCTGAAGGTTTGAGAGGGAGTTTGCCTTATAAATGAAACTCACAACTAGTCAACTCCCAGTACTCAGCATTCTCTGTCCCAATATCAGGACTGAATCTGTAGTGGCATGATATATTGGAATTCACTTGTTATGCATTCATTAACATTTAGTCTGTAAATCGTACAGGCATACCGCATCACTGGTTATGCTAATAATGAAGCTAGCTTTTTGGTATAGTGTCTGCTGCTTGATGTGCTGATACTAGGATCATATAATCATAGGAGGTTACTAGGCTAATGGCCCTGGGGCCCTTACAAGCCTACCAAGAGTTTATCCCCAAAAAAAGAAACCTCGGTCAGCACCTGCTGCCCCTGTGAATGAGGGACAAAGGTGGAACCCTGGGAAAAATGTATGGTTTCCCATCTAATCATCAAGATTGTGTTTGAAGAGGCCAGTGAGGTACTCTGTTTGACATGTATGGGAAGGCTATTCCAGAGATGGGGTAGCCTCTGGGAGACAAATCTGTTTCTCCAGCAGGTTTTGTTGATGTTGCATATTAGATTTAGGCCTAACAAGGGCAGGGTCTGATATTGCCTTGTAGGTGAGACACAGATCACCTCTGAGCAATCTGTATGATACCAAGTAGAGTGATAGTGACTTAAGCCTGTCCACATAGGACAGGTGTTGGAGGCCATGGATTCTCTTTGTGAGGTACTTCTGTGGCCTTTCCAGTTGGTGCAGGTGTTTGGAGAGGTACATACCAAATGGGGCATTATACTCAATTATAGGTGTAATGAGGAAGGAGTACAAAGAGATAATAACATCTTTTTTTCTGGATGCAATCCCTTTACTTATAAGATGAACCAAGTAAAAGGCTTTTAGGACCACAGCTGCCACATGATGGTCGAATGTGAGATTGTTGTCAACCTGAGTACCCAAGTCTCTCACCACAGTTTGTGTGCTTATGGGGGTTGCCATTGATGTGGTAATCAGTAGGGGCCGTGATTTTGTCAAATGGTGCGATAAAAAATTTTTTTGTGTTTAACTTAAGGCCGTGACTTTGGAACCAGTTATTCATAGCTGTGAAAACCTCTTGCAGTATGTTAACATCAATTGGAGAGTCAATGACAGTACACAACTTACAGTCATCTGCAAACTTGGTTAGCCACAGGCCCTTTCTCTTTGCTTGGACCTCTGAGAAGTATATGCCAAACAGTAGGGGTCCCAGGACAGATCCCTGGGGAACACCACTAGTGACAGGTCTGCTGTCGGTGATTGCAGCATCTATTTTGACATTCTGGGTCCTATCTGTGAGCCAGTTGTCCACCCATCTGACTAGATAGGGATTAACACCAAATTGTGTTAGCTTTTCAATGATGCCCGAGTTGGGGGATTGTGTCAAAGGACTTGGCCAGGTCAAAGTAAGCTGTAGGTACTGACTTTCCATCATCCAGGGCCTCAGGGCCTTGGTGACAGTCTCAAAGAAATCAACTAGGGTCAATAGGCAAGGCCTGCCCCTGACAAATCCAAATTGGGTGGGGTTGAGTGCTTGGAGATTGTTTATGAGATCCATAATAATACGCTCCATGGCTTTACAGATCAGACTTGTCAAGCTAATGGGCTGAAAGTTTCTGATAACATACATTTAGCAGTGGTACTAAGCAGGTCTAGTTAGGGGGAAAAAATTCATGTTCCACGGAATATTCCACTCCCCTAGAGTACAAAAGCAAGTAGGATAAATATCAGCAGATTCATATCCTCTGTATAGTTTAAAGTCTACTTCATTAAGGCTACAGAATGATTGTATGTGTAGAACATATATGGGATTCAATCCTGAATTGTGGAATTCTGAATTTAATTGCTAAATTCACAGACATGCCAGGAAACTCTACAAAAAAGTCTTAAAAGAAATTGAAAGCATCAAACGTGACATTTCAGTGTCCCTAACTGTTGGAAAATGTGGCCTTCAGATACCTCCCATTCACGACTATTTAACACCCTGGCTCTAATTAGTATTGTGTCCTCTTGTTTATGGCAGCTCAGAGGTAATAACAATCCTCCCCACTTTTTCTCAGGTATTTGGGAAATTTGATAAAGAACAACTCCTTGTGCAGCACAAAAGTAGATGCTGCCTGCACATTTCTTTATTTTATTTATTTATGTAGCATTTGTTTACTGAGAAAGTCCGAATTGGAGTGAAGCCAATTTTTAGCGGAGGCCCAGGAAGAAACACTCCAGATGCATGTTTTATCACATAAGTTGCATAGAATCCATCAATCAATCAATGGAATGCAGGGCTTGTGCTTAATATGGCTGCTCTGTTATTTGGGATATACTTTATTGAAGTGCAGGCCAAAACTTGTGGGCTATGGCTCAACAAGTTTGCAGATGGCTGCAAGCTGGGTGCTGTCATCAGTTCCCCTAGTGATGTGGACATCCTCCAAGTGGGTGTCACCCAGAAAAATGACTGGTTCCAGAAACATGGCCTCAAGCTGGATACCAAAAAATGCACCATTATTCCCTTTCAGGAGAGTAGCATCCTCATAAACTATCACATTAATAACAATGTCCTGAGCAGGCAATCAGTTGTGAAGGATTTGGGCACCCAGGTTGATAACAACCTGACTTTTGACCACCATGTTGCTTCTGTTGTATGGAAAGCCTTCAACATGGCCCACCTCATAAGTAAGGGTATCTCATCCAGGGACAAGGAGGTCATAAAATCCCTGTATTTTTCCATTATAAGGTCCATTATTGAGTACAGCACCCCTCTTGGCATGTACCTCGCAAAGCACGTGCAGCAGTTGGAGAGACCACAGTGGATCCTCACCAGGAGAATCCAGGGCCTCAAATATCTACCATACACAGATAGGCTAAAAGCCCTATCCCTCTGCTTAGTTTCATATAGACTCCTCAGAGGTGACCTCTGTCTGGCATGCAAGATGATCTCTGACCCCACCTTGATGGGACTGCTGCATATCTACAAGTCAAGCTCCACTTGAGTAACCTGTATGCGCAGCCTCAACCTGGTCTGTGACATCAACAGGACTTGACAGGCAGGACAGATTTATGTCCCAGAGACTACCCAATCTGTGGAATAGACTCCCTCTCCACATCAAACAGAGTACCTCTTTACCCTTCTTTAAGTGCAACTTGGATAACTGGGATAACTGAATGGGAAACAGAAAATACACTCCTGGGATTCCAACCCTGCCCCTGCTGGACAGGAGCATCAGGTGCTGACTTGTCTAAACATGGGCTAAACTCTCGGCTAGGCTTATAAGAGCCTCAGGTCCCGTCGCCTAGTAACTGCCTATGATCGTGTGACCCTATGATGCACTGTAACTGTCCCACCCACTACATATTTGCACATTTATGGATGTGTTATGAATGTATACAATCCTTCATCACATTTTTTTTTTTAATCTGAACAAGAAAATACCATGAATGTAACCAGTAAGCTGTTATTTAATATTATACATTTCAAATGTCTTCTCAAATGCAGTTATTATTTAACTGGAGCTGACATTATTGTCTCCAGTGAGACATCATTAAAAAGCTAAGCATCATATTTAGAACTTAAATGTTCCTTTGTTTTGTCAAAACATTAAAAAACATTGCTGCATTGTTTATTTGATTAGTCTCTTTCTTCTTTTTTTTTTTTACAATCTCTTTATTGACTTTTCTTAAATGACATTTCCATTGAGTTCAATACCAAGAACAAACATTTCAAAATACAAGAACAAATATAGATAGAAGGGACTGGGGGAGCATTAGCTCAGAAAAAAAATGTTGAAATGTCTTTTAATATCATTCTTGTCAGAAAACAATCAAATACAATGAAATGTAATCAAAAACAAATTATATTACACTTCATTGTATTTGATTGTTTTCTGACAAGAATGATATTAAAAGTCATTTCAACAACATTTTTTTCTGAGCTAATGCTCCCCCAGTCCCTTCTATATTTAGACTCTGGATTTCTCTTAAACTCAGCACGGTGAAATTAGTGACCAAATCTGGTCCAATAGGGTCATCTTCTGCAAATGTCCTGCTAGCATCTTCAGTAGTCATTTTAGGGTGTGGAATAAAATTGATCATCCTCCTGTCTTTGGCCATAGGCCTGGTTTGTCATTCCCACCAGGGATCAGGCTTCAGTTCATTGCATACTAAAGACTCACTATGGCAGACATCAGTTCATCGCTATCATTGGTGCATTACATCTTTCTACTACACCTATCTGTCTAGTTACTGGCTGTAGAACATGTATTTTCTCAACATTTCATCACTGATATATTTACATATCTTCCTTGTGTACAATGCGATACACTAATAAATATATAGTTGAGACCCAGTCCTTATTTATTTATTTATTTATGTATGCATGCATTTGTATGTCTATTTTTCTACCTATACATCTTATTTTTATTGTTATCGGTTTATTATTTGTTAACTAAGTTAGTTAACTGGTTGAAACAATTCAGACATTTCCCAGTTCTACACTTTCTGGTAAACACATTTATGACCTAAGGCAAAACTTCAAAATAGACTCTGATTAACTATGCTCTATGCAGTTTTGTTTGCTCATCCTGTTTCATAATGTCCCATCTGGGATGCAGATGTAAACAAGTCTTAGCAACTGGGCACTCAAGGAATCATCCAAAAATATGAAACATGATTCCAAAAATATAAAGCAGATTGATTCAGTGCCAACTTCACCCCCCTCTCACCCCCTAAACGGCCCATCTTAATACCAAAAGATTGCCAAATTCCAGTAATAACGGCCACACAGGTAAAAAAATGTATTCTCCAAAGCTAAGAATACAGCATCCATGGGACCAGACGACATCTCTGGCTGTGTAGTACATGAATTACAAAATGAACTGCCACCTCACCTAAGTGTCAGGTTTAATCATAGCCACACCTCAGGCTTCATGTCCACTGAATGGCGCACAGCTACAGTTATCCCACTCCACAAGCGGGGATCCACCTTGGATCCCAGGAACTACCCCCCCCCCCCCCCCCATCAGTCTGATGAGCCTGATCTGCAAGGCCATGGAACCTATTATCATGGAACTTATAAACAAAGACACTGGCAACCTTCAAACACTGAACCCAATGCAGTTTGGGTTCATGAAGGGCCAATCTTGTCTCCTGAACCTGATTGACTTCTTCTAATCAGTCTCCAGAGCCATGGATAAGGGTAAGGTTGTCCACACAGCCTATCTGGACCTCACCAAGGCCTTCAACACCATCCCCCACTCTGGAATCATAGATAAACTTACTAAGCTAATCCCTATGTCACTCGATGGGTTGCCAACTGCTTTACTGACAGAACCCACACTGTAAAAGTAGCCGACTCCAAATCCAGCTCCAGACAAGTGACAAGTGGACTACCTCATGGTTCAGTCCTGGGACCTCTCTTGTTTGGCATCTACTTCTCTGAAATACAGGCCAAAACTAAGGGACTCTGGCTAACAAAGTTCACAGATGACTGCAAACTGGGAGCCATTACTGAATCCCCAAATGATGTGGATATTCTACAAAAGGGCCTTACAGAAACAGATGCTTGGTGCCAGAGTCATGGGCTCAAGCTCAATGCCAAGAAATGTATAGTTATCCCCTTTGGGAAAAAACATGTACCCATGAATTACCACATAGGTGGCAGTACACTAAACACCAAAAGTGTGATAAGAGACTTAGGGACACAGGTGGACAGTGGTCTCACCTTCGATAACCACATCGCCACAGCAGTCAGGAAATCCTTCTATTTGGCACACCTCATCATTAAGGGCTTTTCATCCAGAAAAAAAGAGGTCATTGTCCCACTGTACTCATCCCTCATTAGACCCATTATAGAATACAATGACCTGTTTAGTATGTACCTCTCAAGACATCTGCAACAACTGGAAAGGCTGCAGAAATACCTCACTAAAAGAATCACAGGCCTAAAGCAGATGCCCTATACCGACTGTCTAAAAAAACTCCTCATATACTCTGTCACATATCGTCTACTCAGAGGCAATCTCTGCTTAACATACAAGGCCATGTCAAACCCAAAGCTGTTGGACATGCTACACTTAAAGAAATCCCAAACCCTCAGAGTCACCTGCTCCAGGGATCTAAACCTTGTCATCACAATGAACAAAACATGCTGGAGAGATAGGTTCCTGACCCAGAGATTCCCCAGACTCTGGAATAGACTGCCTATACATGTCAAGCAGACTCCTCTTTGGCCCTCTTCAAAAGGAACCTTGACGATTGGATGGGAGATAGGAAATTCACCCCGGGGATCATGTCAGTCGCCCTGCTAGACAGGGGTCCAGGGAAGTAAATATTGAGGGAAATAATAGCCAAAGAATTATGGCTAGGCTTGTATAGGCCCTAGGGCCGATAGCCTAGTACCAACCTATCAACCTATAAGATTTTATCTGCATTTAAGAACCACTATATAATCATGGGAGGAGACTGGAATGCATATCAAAACCCCACTTCCAATAGATCATACCCTAATAAACCATATAATAAACAAGCTACTATTACACTTGCAGAGCTTAAAAACGATTTTAAACTTTTTGATTCCTTTAAACATAAAGATCCCACAAAGGAAATAAATCACCTTCTACTCCCAATGCCACAAAATGTGATCTAGAATTGATTTTTTTTCTAATTTCAGACCTATTTTTAAATATGAGTATAAAATGTTACATTAACACTAGATTCTTCTCTCACTCAAAAATGTCAGTAAACGTAAACTGGTGTGATAAACAGAACTTAAACGGAAGAGGGTACAATTGGACTCTTAATCCCAACCTCCTTCTGAAGCAAGATTTCATAGAAGAGATGAATATACTCGTAAAAGTTTTACTGGGTAAAATCTTTATCTCCCAACACCCAGTGGACATTGAATGGGCTGCCACCAAATCTCGAATAAGAGGCTTCCTTATTAGTAAAGCAGTGCACTATAAAAAACTTCAGGTGAAGAGGAAATCCTAATAAAAGAAAACATACACAAACTGGAACTAGAGCTACAGAAGTGCTTTAAAAAAAAAAAAAAAAAAAAACTGAAGAACCAAAAGGACCTTTACTTATTGAATGCCAAAAACATGTCTTTTTACGAAACAGTAAATCTGGCCATATACCCTTTTTATCCAAAGCTGCTATAGTCAAGATGAATATCCTACCTAGATTATTATATATATATTCATGATCACCCAAGATGAATATCCTGCCTAGATTATTATATATATATTCATGATCACCCAAGATGAATATCCTACCTAGATTATTATATATATATTCATGATCACCCAAGATGAATATCCTACCTAGATTATTATATATATATTCATGATCACCCAAGATGAATATCCTACCTAGATTATTATATATATATTCATGATCACCCAAGATGAATATCCTACCTAACAAGTTATGAACACCTGTCCTTATCAGGATTCCACTACCCAAATTACCACACAGGTTCCCCCTCCCCACCATCTATAGATGAATTCTTCCCCCATAATACAACTCCCAAAACAACAAAACTGAGTGATCTGTACCTAAAAAAGCAACACCATATAACTACCAAAACAAAGCTAGGTCTAAAATTACTATCCAAAGTTCTAAAATTAATAGAATACCTAAGGAAAAACATCACCAAAGATGGAGATATCCATCCCAACCCAGGCCCTACCAGATCAACAGAGCCCACTCAACATCCAATCTCCCTTAGACCAGCTAACTCTCTACTCATTTGTCACCTAAATATAAGAAGTCTGAACAACAAGGTTCACAACTTACACGCCATGCTTGCAACCTACTTACCTGACTTCATGTGTCTGACTGAAACTTGGCTTAAACCATCAACCAAAGACAATCAGATAATGCCACCTGGGTACAACATACTCAGAGCTGACCGATTAAAGAAAAGAGGAGGAGGGATAGCTGTCCTATATAAAAATACGCTAAACATCCTAACTCACCCCAAACAACCACCGCAGGTTGCAAATGCTGAAACTCTAGCTCTAAAAATACAATTAAATAAGCAAAAAAGCATAAACCTAATAGTTATCTATATACCCCCAGGGAACAATACTGAAACTTTAGAAGCCATCCTAAACTGGATAGATAACAACTATCCACAAGAAACAGTAGTCCTGGGAGATGTTAACATTGATTGGAACAAATGTTCTGCTCAGTCCAGTCCTACTTCTTTAAATCTCCATGGTTTCTCTCAGGTTATAACCACTACCACCAGACTAGGAAATAATAAACAAAAGGAAAGCATACTTGATTGGGTGCTCATCAAGGAACACCCCCAAAAATATACCCCGGGGACTCTACCTAATGATCTTAGTGATCATTTGCTTACTTACATCAGGAAAGATAACCCAACCAATGCTAGCTTACCAGTCTATAGAACAGTCAGAAACAAAAAAAAATTTGATCCTCTAAAGTTTAACAAGGCACTCAATCACTGTAACTGGTCAACATTGAAATCCCTTCCCCTTGACGAAGCAGTCTCACATTTTAATCAAACATTCCTTACCCTACTTGACTCTCATGCCCCCAAAGGGTGTCCAGAATCAAAACTCACATAGCACCTTGGCTAACCTCAGAATCCAAAACCAAAATAACTAATAGGGACAAAGCTTGGAACAAATGGCGTACTACCAAGTTACCACTAGATCGGGTCATCTTCCAGCAAATGAGAAATGAAACCAAAAGGCCACCACCCAAGATAAGAAAAACTACTTTCACCACCTACAAAACAAACACCAAAAGAACCCTCAAAAATTCTGGGCAGGATTGAACAAACTTCTCCAACCAGGAAAATCCACCACTCCTACCCCTGAAACTCTATCTGATAAGAACCAAGAAGAAATAGCTAACAACTTTAATACCTTCTTCACCGAAACAATTCAGGTACTAGCTAACCAACTACCCACCCCCTCTACCACACCTAACAATATGCCTCCTAACTCTGCACTATCCTTTAACCTCCAACCCATATCCACTGCCTTCATCTGATCCTGTTTGAAAAAGCTAAAACCAACTACCCTCTCAGCAGACCTTCTACCTGCAGAATACTTGCAAATTGCTGCAGATGTCATAGCATACCCTATTTCAATATTAATTAATAGAACCATTACCGAGTCCACTATCCCAGCAATCTGGAAAATATCTTACGTCATTCCTCTTCATAAAGGAGGAACATCCACCGAGCTCTCTAACTATAGACCAATTGCTATACTATCACCACTTGCCAAAATCATGGAAAAGTGTGTGCATAAACAACTCATGTCCTATCTCACCCAAAACAAACTACTAACTGATTGTCAGCATGGATTTAGACCCAACCATAGCACGACCACTGCTCTCCTCTCTTTTACAGAGAAAATTAACCATAACCGGAATAACAAAAATATCTCCTCATCCCTCTTTCTAGATATGTCGAAAGCTTTCGACATGGTAAACCACCAGCTACTTCTCAAAACCTTATCAACCTTACACCTAGACACCCAAGTCCTAAACTGGTTTCAGGCCTACCTCGTAGGTAGACAACAGGCAGTTATGTGGCAGAACAAACTCTCCTGCCTATTGCCGAATAGTATAGGCGTACCCCAAGGGTCCATCCTAGGTCCACTTCTGTTCTCAATTTTTATAAATGACCTCCATACAGTTATCCCCGAAGCCACCTGTATTCAATATGCAGATGACTCAACTATCATCTGTTCTAATCCTATCCTTGACAACCTTCTAATAACTACCCAACTCTGCTTCACCAAAGTTGAAAATTGGCTAACTAACCATCAACTCATCTTAAACCCAAAAAAAACCCAACTTCTCCTTTTCCACCCATCCAACCCAACACCTTTCACACACTTTACTATACAATCTAACAATGGTACCATTATCTCCCCTACTACCAACGCTAAACTATTAGGAGTAATTATCGACAATAAACTACGGTTTGACATCCACATCAACCAAACTATTAAAATGGTTAACAAAAAACTTGGTTCTTTATACAGGTTAAAAACCTTCCTAACTCCAGCCGCTAGGTTAGCTACCGCCCGCTCACACCTCCTATCCACCCTACTATATGCCTCCCCGATCCTTACAAACCTCAACAAGTCTGACCTCAATCGTCTTTCCACTTCTTATAATCACATTGCTAGATTCATCACTGCCCTACCTTATAGAACACATCACTGCATCAGCCTGAAAAAACTTGACTGGCCAGAACTCCCTAATCTTCTACTGAAATACCAACTCATTGAAGCATTCAAAATCCTGAAACATCCAGATAACACCCCTGCACTAAACAACATCCTAACGCCTTACTCCAACCTAAGCTCTCTTCGCTCATCTAACAAACTCTTAATACAAACCTGCAAGTCCCATAACCTAGGTGGGGATTCACTCTACTCTAATATTATTGGCAAAGTATGGAATTCTCTTCCCCAGAAGCTTACGTCCTTACAATCACTAGCGCTATTCAAAAAAGAACTAAAAATCCACTATAAATCACATTGGCTCTGTCCATGTACTAACCCTGACTAACTTTTCACACGAGTAATTCCTACAACTAGGCAATTTCTGTCTATTCAACTAAGTGTGAATGAACCTGAATGTAATGTAATGTAATCATTTTGTACCTTCTATTGTGATTATCTGCTTACTATGAACACAATGTGATATGTCTTTACGTACCTTGATTAACCTTGTTTGGAGCTTTTCTCCCCGGGACTCCGCTGAAAATGGACATGTATCCAGTCGGACTATCCCGGTCAACAAATGTAAAATAAAATAAAAAATAAATAAAATATTATATATATATTCATGATCACCCAAGATGAATATCCTACCTAGATTATTATATATATATTCATGATCACCCAAGTGATGTTGTACAGCAAGTTTTTCAAAAAACTGCACAGACTGTAAATTTGTATGGTCTCCTAAGTCTGTAAGGATATTGTACAATAAACTCATCCAACTGAAGCTAAATGAGGGACTTAATCTTCCAGACTCCAGGCTGTATTTTGATATTACTAATAGTAGTAGAATAAACTGCACATGCACTCATTATCTTTGGCTTTGTCCAGATTTCTTACAGGTAAGAGGTATGGATAGTGATGAGATGGCGCGTCAGTATTGGAAGTAACTAGATAGGTTTGTTTGGCCACTTGACTTTGGAAAGTCAGTGGTCTAACAGTAGAAGTAGCAGTCTCTAGCTGACACAGTAAGTCTCTGTTAGCAGAAATATGCTTGCATTTTTAGGGAGTTGAGAACCTCAATGTTCAGTTTTTGCAAAGGTGGGATCCTCAACGTTTAAACAGTTTTTGCAAGAAAAAAAGTTCAGATTCTTTGCAGAAGGGATGAAGAAGAATGTTTGGGACTGACTCATCTTTTATAGTGACTCAAAAAGAAGAGCCTATGATGCCTAAACTTCATTCTCTTTTTAAATTTGTGGGGAAAAGGATGTTATTTGTGTCATGCAGACATGACTTGCTTGTGTGTCTTAGTTCCTAGAATGCAAATGCAAGTTATGCATTATAGTTGTCTAAAACTTAAGTATTTCAGTCTGTCAGATGTCTCTTGCAGTATTATGTTTGCAGTCCTTAGTTTTTCTTTTAGATGTGTATTGCTACTAGAGCTCATTTGGGCAGCCATGGTGGTGCAGTGGTTTTGCAGTCCTTAGTTTTTCTTTTAGATGTGTATTGCTACTAGAGCTCATTTGGGCGGCCATGGTGGTGCAGCGGTTAGAGTTGTCACATCACAGCAAGAGGTTTTCTGGTTCAATCCTCGACTGGGGTGCCTTCTGTGCGGAGTCTGCATGTCCTCCCTGTGGTCACGTGGGTTTCCTCCAGGTACTCCAGTTTCCTCCACATCCCAAAGACATGCTGTTGGTGGATTGGACACTCTAAATTGGCCCTAGGTGTGAGTGTGTGCATGTGCCTTCTGTGGAAGGTTGGGCACCAGGCTGGCAACTCGTCACTGTAAAACTCCACTGCCAATCATGAGCGGACAGGTGTTCCGCTGTGGCAACCCCTAATCAGGAAAAGCTGAAAGAAGAATTATAGTAGTAGAATAATAAGAATTATGGAACATGACCCAGCAAATAATGCTTGGACACCCATATGGATAACACTATATTATAAATATATAAAAATCACTCAATTTAAATTCCAAAGCACTTCCTTTTCTCTATAAAAAAGAATTGTTAGCTTATAAAATCATTGACCCAATAAAATATTTCATCTCTAACCTAACAAAAGCTCTTTGCAGCATTAAACTTATCAGCAGCTTTGGAAACTTTACAACCCTTACACCTTAATCCAAATCTAAGACTTAACTTAATGCTTAATCTAAATAACTTCCCAGTGTTAAAAAATAAACAAATTCTAGACTTCTTGCCCTTTCATGAATAAACTATCACAGAAATAAGAACTCATATTAAATTACCTAAAAGCTATGCAATTATTCTAAGGCAGATTAAAAGGTTATGCTATAGATAGCTCTCTAATAGTAATATAACAAATGGAGACATAGAGACATGTAAGTCCCTTTGGAAACTAATGTTATCAAAGAATAAAATTATATGAAATACATATAGGCTGATAACTGCTATTAAATATCAAAATAGTACACTGTTCTCAAATTACTGGATTAAAATGAACCCTTTGATCTCAGAACAACAGATAAAACAATCAGTTAAAATAACTTTGAAAATACTCCCTCTGAAAAAGAATTGATGTACACACAACTCGTGATTACTAACAATGCTTATTTTACTCCCATGCTTTTACATACATTTAACTCTTCCATCTCACCAGTTTGCCCTTATTGTGAGTTCCAAAATGTTGACTTACTCCATCTCTTTTGGAGTTGTAAATGCGTATACAAACTATGGAATTCCCTAATGATCCAACTCTAAAAGAGGGGGTATGAAAAAAACACTCTGTCATGCGAATTCACATTACTCCATATTCCTCCCCAATATACAACCACATCAAACTCATATTTTAATTACTCTCTTCCTATTAAGGACACTGTTCATCGCATTCAAATGGATGGACAGACTTGCAATTACATGGGGTGGTGGGGTTAAAAAAATGGCTACCAAACACTTGCTGGCCTATAAAATGCTGATATTTAATAGTAAAACACAATCCTATCTTATCGAAGTTTGGGAAGAGTTATTCAACTTTATATCTTTCCAGTAATCACTTTTGACTCTTTCCCCATTTCTAGTTTGTTCTAAAACAGGTATAAGCCTACCCCCATTTTCTATCAATTGTTTTTCTGAAGCACATGTATGTTTGAATACATGATTTAAATAGTTGAATGGCACAGCTGTAAATAAGTGTAATATAGTTTTTATTTGGTCAACATAAAGACATCTTTGTATTTTTTTTTTGTGTTATTATGTTATATGTTGTCTATTAATACAAAATCAAATCAAGTTTTTTGAAAAAAAGAAACTCTAGGATTTCAGGATGCACTGCAAAGTAAACATTTGTCATGTTCATGTTGCTGTGTCAGTGTTTTATGGCTCATTTTAAAGTGTCATGGATGATCCTTACTGTATTATCCTCTGTTGTGACATGGAGATGAGACATTCATGATCTGGATGACTATTTAGTGAAACCTGAGGTACTGATGGAATTTTGGGAGAGAGTCAGAAGGATGCTATGTCCAGTCTGGGAAATACATATTAATGCTATCGACATAGCTTCCTCATTGCATTATCTGCATGTCAGACTTGGCATCTAAATAAGAAGAGAGTATGTTTATGTTTCTGATAAATACCTAGCAAAAATCTAAATTAACCTGTACAAGATGGACACTGCCCAGCTAAGACAGAGACTTTTGTGTATGGCATAGAGCCACTGGTGGTCTCTCTGAGGGCAAGGAGGTGCATGTGGTAAAACCCTGGCGTATATGTTAGACAGCACTGGAGTCAAAAGAGTAGAAAGAAGAGAAGAGTTAACTTGTAGTCTAAGTAATGAGAAATCATGATATGTATACTCAGGAGCAGTTTTGCATATCATGATTTCTCATTACTTAGTAATACATATAGGAATTCTCAATACAGAGTTTCATTTAGCATACCTAATATGGTTTTAATCCTCAAATAAGGCAGGATAAGTTATAGCTATGGCAAAATCTTGATGAATATGTAACAGTGTTGTTGACATGCCCTCAGTTATCAATCTTTTTATTAAACTTGCCTAGGGTTGATGACTAGTTGGTATGGCTAATTTAAAGTCTGATATCATTTGTGTTTATCCTTTCTCTCTATTTTTACTTAAAATCATTTTAGCATGTTTTACACAGCAGAGTTTAAAGAGTGAAAGAATCATTTTTTTTCTTTTTGTAGTTTTAACAAAGTTGGATATTATTAATATCTGGAGGAGTAAGAAAGTAACAGTGTCATATTACCTGTTATTTGAAATGTAAGGCACTCCATAGCAGTTGTGTTTGTAGGCTGTAAAATACATTCATGGAGATCTAAATAGTCTGACATAAAATTTAGTTGGGCTGTATTTTCTATAAGTTTAGAAATGTATTGACAAAGTAATTTGCTGTGTATGGTATCTTCTGTACTGCTGCCCAAATGTAGATTCCAGGTAAAGTTAATCTAAATCATCCTTTCCTTACCTTCTGTGTGCTGTAGTGATATGTTCATTTTAATAGTGTCAGAAACTTCACTTTTACAACAACTTCTTCTCCTGAGCCTCTCCCCTAGTATATACCACCACTGCACCCAAAAGCTAGCCACGCCTACCTTACCTCTTTCTCTAGTGACATCCACTGTGACGACACAGTAACAACCTCAGCTCCACCCTCCAAGCCAATGGCACTCGTAACCACAAAACTACCATTATACTCTGATCCAGTTCCATAACTAGCACATCTGAAACATGAATAACACAACTCCAAGACCAACGTTATGACCAGTGACAAAAATAAATCTGAAGCATTTGTTTTTTGGGGGGGGCGGGGCTCTTTCTCCACCTTGCTTTGTATAAGTTTTGCATTGGCAGATTGGGTGAAAGAATAATTACCTCTCTACTCCCATCTTTCACATCATGACTGAACAATTCATTATTATAATACACAGCGTATTATTTAATTCTCTTGTACTCACTACTGCACAACACATGTTCGTAGCCTTTCTTTTCCTGTAATTTTACTGACTCATGAATATTGGAACATTTAACTGAATAGACTATCTTTGGAGTCTAGCTTGCTGGATTTCTCACAGTGCTCCTCAATATATTAATTAAATGTCATTTTTGGCTGTATCTATGAATCCAACTCATTATAACCACCACCACTGAAAACATTTGAAAACAAATGATGAGCTTTGTAAATTATGCCACAGAAAAAAATATAGTAGCACAACACTGCATCTGTGCTTCTTTTTCTTGGAAAGAAATATACTGGCAGGCTTGTGGCTTAATATATATATATATATATATATATATATATATATATATATATATATATATATATATATATATATAAACAAAGCTACTTTTTTGTAGAATAAAAATCATTTGTATTCCTTTCCATATGAAATCCATATCAGGGAAACAAGGGCAGTTGTTCATGTAGTTTATAATTTGACTCTGAATCAGAAAAGAGTTTTACTGATTCTGATATAGAATATATTTATTAGTGAGGCTTTAGTTATGGAGGAACTGAAGAACCTTTTTGACATTTCCATGGAAATATGTCACTCAATTGATGCCTGTTTGAGGGAATGTTGATTGACTGAAATTTGGGCAAAACAACTTTCACTGAAGGTGGCGTGTTTTTTTTCTCCTCTGTTGTATGACCTTTAATATGTATAAGTATGTGTATGCCTGGGTGGTATGGGGGGTGTCCCCTCACATGGGAGGTGCAGAAGGCTTCCCCCCTGGAAAAATAACTTTCCTATGAGATTTGCCGAAAGTTGTTTTAGCCTTTTTTTTCAATCCATCAGCACTCAATTAAAGAGTTGTTGATTGATCAATATGAAGGCCATTTCTACAGAGTAAGGCTTTAATGATGAAAGACCTAAAGAAATGTTGTGGATTGTCTACAAAGTAAACTAAAATGAAAGTTATTTATCTGCCTGTGGTGAGGTACAAAAGATTAAAATGCATATGAAAAATATAAGACATGAAAAAATAGTGCATAGATATACAATTATAAGAATGAAGGCATTTAAAATTCAGTAAAGATATATAAATTAAATGACAGATCCAAAGTTTGTGGATCATTCTAGTATCTGGACTTTGATTCAGGAGATTTAATATTACAAATATACTCTGTATAAGTAATAGAACTCACAAATGATTCTCATGATTAACATGTTTTCCTCAGTAATTTTCAGTGATAAACTGTATACCAATATTTGTGTCTGAAGGCATACATCTGGATGTCTGCTGTAAAAGACAGAAAATGCCATTCTGTGTAAAATGAAATGTCAACTTATTTATGTACCTTGACTCATCAGCATTCTCTATTTTTATAGCCAGACACTGATCTAAAACAACAAATATAGTGCAAGTTTTATTTGTTTTAGTTTATTTATCTATCTATTAATCTATCTATGCATTTATTTATTTTCTTTGTTTTTAAATACATAATAAACAATCAGATTAGGACAGAACACATTATGGATATAATTTTGAAGTCTACTATGTGAATAACTTTACTGACAATAACTGCATCTGTTTAAAATACAATTGCTCTGAATCCAACACAAAGTCGACGTTTAGCCAAAGATACTCTTTCTGTTTTGCTTATGATAAGGGTTACAGAAAAGCTATATTAATTTTCTAGAGAACTGTGTTTTCAAGTATTAAAATACTATATATGACTAATAATTTCAGTATTTCACTGCATTTTATGCAATACCACTTGATGATTCTATTTTGCATTTTTAACTTCTGTGCAAAATATCTTAAAACTACATTATGCAAAGGAAATATTTTCAGTTGATTTTCCACAAACAATGATGAATTCTGGTAAGATTCCTTATGATATTTACAAAATAACATATTGGTGTTGGTATTACTAGAAACATAGCCCATCATCTAAATCACAGCCCAACCTTAGACAAATATTTAAAGACAGGAAAACATAAAAGGCAGCGTCCCTTCTCATTCCTACCATAAGATAATTCAGCTGTGAGTCATTCATTAAATTTTCTGTTCTAACTCATCAAACATTGAAATTTTCTGCCAACACTAGGTCTGAGCCAAACCAGCAAAAGCAAATTCAGATTTGTTAAAAAGTAATTTATGTTTACCTTAGCAGCACTCAGCTATCACATAGCCTGAAAAATACAACTGCCACAAGTGGAATCTGAAATGAAAAATAAAATCAGACATAAATTTCTTCTTCTCCTCCTTAGACATTAAATTTTTTATGTTGGCATGTAAAAAATACAACTACCCTACTATCACTGTATACAATGAAAGTATATCCAAGAAATCAAAACACCTTTCATCTGAAGTATCCAGTTTTCACTATTACATCTGTTTCTAATATTGTTGATAAGTGCTGTAAATGTTAATGATTTTATGGACACCAGGAAATGTATATTCCAAAATGTATTTTGACCTTGTTTCAGAGCATGTAGTACCACTGCATAATTATGTCACTGTGATTTCTTTTCTTTCTTTCTTTCCTTCTTTTGTCTTCTTCCCGGCACAACATGGTTGTAGCAGAAAACAGTAGCATATGATCCAGTCCATTAAATCTAGAAAGAAAGAATACTATGGAAATTATCTTGATTGTTTTATTTGAATGTAGTTCATGTTTCTCTTATATTTTGTTGAAGTGTAGAAAGGTTAACACTACTGAAGTAAAACGACTTATTTTGTGTAACTGCTGTTGTTTGTTATGTTATGTGTAACTGCTGTTGTTTGTGGTTAAGTTATTTAATCTGCATGTGCAATAAAGACTAGCAGTACAGAAATTCATATAGAAATATTTTCAATGCAAGATTGCATCTGGGAAGAATTAGCAACCAGATGGTATACATAGGTTCATAGTTTCATAGGTAGGTACTAGGCTGTTGGCCCTAGGGCCTATATAAGCCTAGCCAAATGGTGTCCTGGCTTTTGCCACCCAACAAATTTATTTTCCTGTGCCCCTGTCAAGCAAAGCCACAGAAGTTTTCCTCAGGGTGAATTTCCTATCTCCCATCCAATCATCAAGATTTTTCTTGAAGAGTGCTAATGAGGAGCTTTGTTTGATATAGATAGGAAGTTTGTTCCAGAGTATGAGAAGTCTCTGGGACATGAATCTATCCCTCCAGCATGTTCTGTTTATTGTGGTGACAGGGTTTAGGTCCCTAGAGCATGTAGTTTGGAGGGATTGGGATTTCTTTAAGTGGAGCATATCCAACAGCTCTGGGTTTGACATAGCTTTGCATGTTAGGCAGAGATCGCCTCTGAGTAGGCAATATGTGACAGAGTAAAGCTGGAGTTATTTGAAGCGGTCTGCGTAGGGCATCAGTTTGAGGCCGGTAATCCATTTTGTGAGGTATTTCTGAGGCCTTTCCAGTTGTTGTAGATGTCTTGTGAGGTACATACCAAAAGGGGCATTGTACTCTATAATGGGTCTAATGAGTAATGAGTAGAGGGGAGCAATGACCTCTTTTTTCCTGGATGAGAAACCTTTTGTGATGAGGTGTGCCACCTAGAAGGATTTCCTGACTACTGTGACAATGTGATTATCAAAGGAGACTCTACTGTCCACCTGTGTCCTAAGGTCACTTATCACACGTTCGGTGTTAAGCAGACTACCGCCTATGTGGTAGTTCATGGGTACAGAGTTTTTACCAAAAGGGATGACAATGCACTTTTTGGCATTGAGCTTGAGACCATGGCTTTGACACCAGGCATCTGTCTCAGTGAGGCCCTTTTGTAGGATGTCCACATTGTTAGGAGTTTTGATTATGGCTCCTAGATTGCAGTCATCTGAGAACTTTGTTAGCCAAAGACCTTCTGTGTTAGCCTGTACTTCAAAGAAGTAGATACCAAACAGGAGAGGACCTAGGACTGAACCCTGTGGTACTCCACTTGTCACTGGTCTGAAGTTGGATTTAGAGTTTGCTACTTTCACAGTGTGAGTTCTGTCAGTGAGCCAGTTGGCAACCCATCTTGTGACTTAGGGATTTATACCTAGTTTAGTGAGTTTATCTATAATTCCAGAAGTGCGGGATGGTGTTGAAAGCCTTGGCAAGATCTAGATAGGCTGTGTGAGCCACCTTACCCTCATCTACGGCTTTGGTGACTGCTTCAAAGAAGTCTGTCAGGTGTAGGAGACATGATCTGCCTTTTACAATCCCGAACTGGGTAGGGTCCAGAGTTTGGAGATTACCAATGTCATTGTTTATAAGTTCCATGATGATACATTCCATAGCTTTGAAGACCAGGCTCATCAGGCTAATGGATCAGTAGTTCCCGGGGTCCGTGGTGGCTCTCCCTTTGTGGAGTGGGATAACCGTTGCTGTGCACCATTCAGGGAGCACAAAGCCAGAGGTGAGGCTATGACTGAACATGGTACTTAGGTGGGGTGCCAGTTCGTTCTGTAGTTCATGTAGAACACAGCCTGGTATGTTGTCAGGTCCCATGGATACTGTGTTCTTGGCTTTGGAGAGTGGGTTTTTTACCTGTGCAGCTGTGATTACAGGAACTTTGCATTTTTCTGGTATAGAGATGTGCCCTTTAGGGGTTGAGAGAGGGGTAAAGTTAGCACTGAACCAATCTGCCAGAATGTTGGCAATATCAGTTGGTTCTGTATATTTAGTGCCATTGTGCTGTAACTCAGAGCAGATCTGAGAGTTGCCATTGAGATTCTTGACATAGCTATAGAATACTTTGTGATTGTCTTTAGAATCAGTAGTGATTTTGTTTTTGTAACTAGCTTTGGAGGATTTTATGAGGTATCTCAGTTTCTTACTGAGGCTGGCCACGGAGTTTCTCCAATCATGGGATTTTACTCTTTTTTGCAACAGATTTTTTCTTCTGTTGTAGAGTTTGTTTATGACAGGGGACCACCAGATTGGCTTCCTTTTTTTGGAGGATAGCATCTTGGTTCTGTTAGGGATTGCACGAACCATGCACTCATGTAAGTGCCTATAAAGTGCAATTGTATAGGATTCAGCAGTCATAGCATGGATGTCGTGATGTTTGCCACTTCTGTCTTTAGAAGCGTGAAGTTGGCTTTGGAGAATTTTTTTACAGTGGTTTCCCTAATGGGGCTGGGGGTCAGATGTGGATATCTAGGGTGATTTGCTTGTGGTTGGATATGACCAACAAGGAACTGACCTCTGGTGTGGAACACCAGTTGCCCATGTTGGTAATGACCAGGTCTAGGATAATGCTGCCCCTGGTGGGGGTGTGGATAAGTTGATTCAAGGCATTGGAATTTATGAATTCCAGAAAACATTGAGCACAAGAGTTGGCACATGAGTAGTTTTCCCAGTTAATGGTGGGGTAGTTGAAATCACCCATTATTAGGGTGCTAGGTTGTACCCTAATATTTTCCAGTGTATCAAAAAAAGAGGAGTGGGAATCCTGAGGCATGGTGGGGGATCGGTAGCAAGCTACAGTTTGGATTACGGTCTTACCCAGAGTTAGTTGCACTTGGATAATCTCAGATGCATTATGCTGAGCAACTAGCCTGGAAGTGTGGATATCCTTAATTAATATGGACACGCCTCCACCATTAGTGCTTCGGTCCAGGTTAGGTGGCCCAAAGGTGTGGTTTGAATTATAGCCTGGTAATGCAGGGGTGCTCTCTGGAGCCTTGAACCAGGTCTCTGTCACTGCACAGATGTCGATGTTCTCCAATTTAAGGAGTGCCTCGAGTGAGTGCATTTTGAGGTTTAGACTTCTAACATTAAGTAGCATTACCCTCAGATTTTGCTTGCTTGTACCTGTTAGGGTGGTGAATTTGTCATTTGAATCTTGCCTAAAAAAGGCAATATAGGGGTGGCAAGAGCCTTAGCCTGCATCTGAAATCCCAAGGGCGACAGGTGCAGGACATCTCTGGCAAAGGATCGCGGTTTGTCGATCATGTCATCCCAGGCAGACAGATACTGGATCCCCTTAGAATGACACCAGAAGCTTAGCCAATTGCTGAAGTCAATCATTTTGGCCTTGTACTGTGGTATCAATCTGGGTGATGGCAAGATGCTACTCAGGGCTTGGGTCATACCTGCTTGGACTACAAGATCGGACAGCTCCTCCAGGTCTCTTTTCATGTAGTCCAGGGAGGTACGTCTCAGGTCATTCACACCAACATGGACAATAACAGAGTCATATTTGTACTTGTTGTGGAGTGACCTGAGTGCATGTGTTATGTGGCGGATCCTGGCACCTGACAAGCAGCTGACAGTAACTTTCTCCTTGTTTAGCCTGGTGAGTGGAACATCAGTGTGCCTGACTATAGAGTAACCTATGACTAGAGTGTTGGGTACGTTGTTATGCCTTATGGGCTGTGGTTGAGTGACACACTGGGTTTGTGGGCTATGTGTCATTTGGGTTGTGTTGGGGGGGGTGGAGTTTGCTTGCGTTTCTGCTTTGGAGGTCCCTATTGCTTGGGTAGATTTTTTTGAAAGCCTCCACGAATGTAGGTGTGTGTTTTGTGTTTCTATGTGTGTGTTTTGGCGGTGTAGGTTTTGAGGGACTATGTGATGAGTGTGGTGTGGGACAAGTGTCTACCTTCTCCTCTTGACTGTCTATTCCAGTTTTGGGTGAAGAGAGCTTTGCTTCCAGTTTGGCCATATAACTGCATCTCTCACAGGTTGTAGTGTTGGGTGATAGGAGGAGAGGGTTGTCTGTGTACATGAGGCAATTGCTGCCTGATTTCCTGTATCCTATCTGTGAGCTAGTTATTAATCCAATGAATGACACTGGGCTTTTATTCCCAGTTTACTTAGCATTTTTATTATACTTGAGTGGGGAACTGTGTCAGAAGCTTTGGTCAGGTAAAGGTACGTGATATGTACCATTTTACATTTATCCATTGCTTTTGTGATGTTTTCAAAAAAGTCTACCAGGCTGAGTCAGCATAACCTGCCTTTGATGAATCCAAACTGAATTGTATCAGTACTTTTACCATGACTATTAGAAGCTCTCCCTGCATCAGTATGTTTCACACTTTTTTAACTCCTCCCTGAATTGAGGGCACAATGCCACTGATTTTATTAATGCAGCTGCTTTGTACTTGTGCAGAGGTAAAATGGCTCTTTCACTATATTTTGCATTGGGTTTTGAGTTGTTCTCATGCGTAACTTGCACATTTTGTGACTCAGACCAATTTTATGCTGCATCTCTGAAACATATCTAAAGTGCATTATTATTTCGGCTTCTCCCATCTACATCTTTTTTTTTGTCTGTAGATCTACTCTTCTTTTTCTGTTAATTAAACTAGAAAGGACAATAGCTATAACATCTATTGGTTTAATTAATTTGGGAACCTAGAAATGTATTACATCTTCCAGGCAATGACTTCTTGCTGTAGAATCATGCTTCCTTGGGTGTAGTATTACAGCAGCTTCCAGATATTTGTTATTTTTCATTTATTAGAGGCAGCACTATTTTGTATATGCCTGCCTTTAAAATTATGGATAGCAAGTTTTCACCTTCTGTTATTTTCCCATTTTTGTTAAAAAAGTGTTATTTAAAACACCAGTTTTAAGTCAGATGTCCAAAAGTCAAAAAGGTGAAATCATACCAGATTGTAATGTTATGTGCGCCTATACCTTTATTAATCCTTTCAAAGCACCTTTCTGTAGGAAAGGTCAGCGATCAACCATATACTTCCTCTCATTGCTCCTGCAGTCGGCCTGAACGTGTGGTATGAGAGGTGGGAGGATGTCATAATGGTTAAGGTGTTTATCTTATAGACACAAGGTGCAAGGTTTGATTCTCACATGGGGTAATTGGCTAAGCTTGAAATGGACCACAAGGGCAGTTAGCCTAGTAATAATCTATGAACCAATGAACATGTGTAGTAACATGTCAACATTTGTGTTGTTGACCTTGTAGTCAGTGTTCTTGCTGTCAACCTTGTTGATTTGTTGACCAAATTAAGTATACCTATATATAAGCTACTATCACAGGATCATAGGAGGGTATTAGGCTATTGGCCCTGAGGCCCTTATAAGCCTAGCCAAGAGTTTAGTCCATGTTTAGACAAGTCAGCACCCAGAGCCCCTGCCCAGCAGGGACACAGGTGGAATCCCAGGGGTGTATTTTCTGTTTCCCATCCAGTTATCCAGGTTGCGCTTAAAAAGGGATAATGAGGTACTCTGACTTGGAGAGGGAGTCTATTCTACAGATGGGGGAGTCTCTGGGGCATAAACCTGTCCTGCTAACAAGTCCTTTTGATATCACAGACCAGGTTGAGGTCATGTGCATGGGTTGCCCGAGTGGAGCTTGACTTGCGGATATGCAGCAGTCCCATCAAGACAGGATCTGAGATTGCTTTGTATGCCAGACAGAGGTCACCTCTGAGGACTCTGTATGAAACTGAGTAGAGTGACAGGGCTTTTAGTCTATCTGTGTAGAGTAGATGTTTGAGGCCCTGGATTCTCCTGGTGAGGAACCACTGTGGTCTCTCCAGCTGCTGCATGCCCTTTGCAAGGTACATGCTGAAGGGGGCATTAAACTCAATAATTAGCCTTAAAAGGGAAGACTACAGGGATCTCATGACCTCTTTGTCCCTGGATGATATACCCTTACTTATGAGGTGGGCCATGTAGAAAGCGTTCTGCACAATGGAAGCAACATGTTGGTCAAAAGTCAGGTTGCTGTCAACCTGGGTGCCAAAATCCGTCACTACTGATTGTGTACTTAGGACATTGTTATTAATGTTATAATATGTGGGGACATCAGTCTCCCTAAAGGGGATTATGATGCATTTCTTGGCATTCAGGTTGAGGCCATGTTTCTAGCACCAGTCATTTGTTTGGGTGAGACCCTCTTGAAGTACATCCACATCACTTGGAGAATTGATGACTGTGCCCAGGTTGCAATCTTCTGCAGTCTTGGTCTCCATAGACCACTGGTTTTGGCCTGCATCTCAGAGAAGTATATCCCAAATAACAGAGGCTCCAAAACCAATCCTTGGGGTATGCTGCTCATTACAGGTCTACTGCTTGATGTGGCTTCCCCTTTTTTTATTATGTGGGTTCTGTCAGTGAGCCAGTTTGCTACCCATCTGGTAACATATGGATTGATGCCTAGTTGAGAGAGTTTATCTACTATGCCCAAGTGGGAAATAGTGTTGAAGGCTTTGGCCAGGTCAAGGTAGGCAGTGTGCACTGCATCCCCAATTTCCATGGCTTTGGTGACTGTCTCAAAGTAGTTGACCAGATTTAACAGACATGACCTCCCCTTGACAAAGCCAAACTGTGTGAGGTTGAGTGTTTGGAGGTTGCCAATGTCCCTGTTAATGAGGTCCATAATAATCAATTCCATGGCCTTGCAGATCAGACTAGTTTGGCTGATGGGTCTATAATTTCCTGGATTGGTGCATGCTGCACCTTTGTGTAAACTGATGACAGTTGCTGTCCTCCACTAGGCTGGGACAAAGCTGGTACTCAGGCTTTGGTTGAATAGGGTTCCTAATGGTGGTGCAAGTTCATGCCTGGGTTCATGTAGGATGCAGTCTGGGATGTTATCAGGTCCCATGGAGGCTGTATTTTTTTGCCTTTGAGAGGGCAGTGATGACCTGTTCCCTAGAGATGAGGGGTGGGGAGCAGGTACTGGGGATGTCCTGATTTACTGATGGAGGGGACAGAGGGGAGAAGTTTTCACTGAATCTGTCAGCCAGTAAATTGGCTATATCTACAGTATTTGTGTATGTGGTATCCTTGACCACCAGTTCTGAACAGATCCGTGTGCTTCCTTTGAGACTGCAGACATATGAGAAGAAGGCCTTATGATTGTCTCTAGTAGATGTGGCCAATTTGGATTTGAAGTTGGCTTTAGAGGATTTCACTAGTGCTCTTATTTGCTTGTTCAGGCTAAGGAGAGATTGCTTCCAGTTGGGCATCTGCTCCTTATTGGTCTTGGACAGCAATTTTTTCCTTTTGTTATATAGTTTATTTATTGCAGATGTTCACCAGACAGGTTTACTCTTCCTTGCAGAGGATGATTTTGTCCTGTCAGGTATTCCTTATTCCATGCATGTATATAAATGTTTGTATAGTACTTAAGGTGTAGGTTTGGACATTGGTGCCAGTTCCTACAGTGGGGGAGAGGGCTGTGAAGCTGTTTATACCATCGCTCAGGTGGTTGTAATCAGTTTGAGAAGTTTTTTTGTTTGGCCCTAGCTAGAGGGTGACAGGAGAGATATTGACTTTGAAAGTGATCGTTCTATGGTTGGATCTTACCAGGGAGGATGATACCATAGGGTGCTGCAGTGATTATTCATATTGGTTAATACCAAGTCCAGTGTATTATCACCTCTTGTGGGAGTATCAACTAGCCGTTCCAAGGCATTTGCATTGATAAAATCGAGGAATTTCTGGGCATTTGTGTTTTGGCATGAGTAGTTTTTTTCTAATCTATGGTTGGGTAATTAAAGTCACCCAGGATCAGGGTAAAGGGTTGAATCTTGATAGATAGGTCCAGATAGGTGGAGTGGGCATCTTGAGTCAAATTTTGGGGCCTGTAGCTAGCTATAATTTTAATAGGGGTCTTGTCAATGGTTAACTGCACCTGGAGTGTCTCCTGCACGTCATACTGTTTAACCATCCTAAAGGTGTGTGTGCCTTTAATATATATTCAAACTCCACCGCCTTTGGCTTTCCTGCCCACATTTTGGTGTCTGAATGCATGATAGGATGAGTAACCAGGTAAGGCATGGGGTGCTCTCCGCAACTTTGAACCAGGTTTCTGTGATTGCACAACTGTCAGCATCTTCCAGGGTTAAGAATGCTTGCAGTGAGTGCAGTTTCATGTTTAGACTTCTAGCGTTTAGCAGCATGACCTTTAATTTACATTTCGTTCAGATTTTTATATTGGTAGTATCGACCTCATGACTTTTCCTAAAAAGACACTCTGTGGAGCGCAAGGGCCTTTGCCAGAAGCCTGAAACCCAGGCACTCTGGGAGAGGCAAGGGTCTTTGCCAGAAGCCTGAATTCCAAGTGGGACAGATACAGGCCATCTCTAGCAAGGCATCATGGTCTGTTGATCATATCTTCCCAGCCTGTCAGGCACTGGATCCCCCTGGAATGACACCAGAAACTAAGCCAATTGTTAAAGTAAGTATTTTTTTTTTCTGTTTGTATTTGTATTGTGGCATCATTCTGGGTGATGGTAGAATGCTGCTTAAGGCTAGAGACATACCTGCCTGGGACTCATATTCAGTGAGCTCAATCATGTCTCTCTTCATATAGTCCAGGGAGGTACATCTCAAGTCATTCACTCCAACATGGACTATGACAGAGTCATAACAGTACCTGTTATTGAGAGTGTGTGTGTGATATGGCGGATTCTGACACCTAACAAACAACTAACCATGACTTTCTCCTTATCCAGGTGGTGAGAGGCACATCTGTGTGTCTCACAATGGAGTCTCCTATGACTAATTTGCTGGGTTTATGGTTAGGCCTTAGTGGTTGCGAGACACTGTTGTGTGGACTATGCACAGTATGTGGTGTGGAGGGTTGTGGAGTTCTCATGTGTTTTTGCCACTCAGGTCTCCTTTGTTTGGGTTTGTTTTTGTTGAGAACCTCAACATATGTGGGTGTGTTCTGTGTAGTTGTGGGTGGTGTTTGAGGTGCAGTGATTGTGCTGAGAACCTTTTCAATGTCAGATATATTGGCCTGTGAGGGAGAAAGCCTAGACTCTAGCTTTTTCATGTAATTTCATCTCTCACAAATTGTGTTCCTGGATGGTAGTAGTAGATGGTTGTAAAGTGGAAAGGGAGAAAACAGATAATTGAAGATTAAGAAACTAATGGGTTTGGCCTTCCAAAATGTTCTCTCTGTATTAGGTAGAATGAGCTAATGACACTGGACTGGGAGGAGTGTCTCAAATCAACTTTGCACTAGAGGTGGGCAACTGCAAAGCTACCAAGTATAAGAACATGACACTAGTAGAGAGGCAGGATGGGAAACTATGCTACTAGATAAACTATTTTAGGCAGAAAACACTACAGAAATGTTTATCGCTGCAGACAAACAGCAGTGAGACACTAAGTGAAAGTTTTAAACAGATAAAGGAGCAAGGAGACTCTACAGAATGCTTTTAACTGCAAGAAGTTCAAGTCTCATGAATTCAAAATGCAATGTTTCAATTATTTAAAGGATCTTAATTCCCCTTAACATGTGACAAACAAAAGCATTAGAGGGAGATCGGACTAGGCAAGATGAATTATTTTCCAAAGATCTTTAGGTTTTTCCTATCTTATTCTCTTAGTCTGGAACTATGACCTGCCTGAAATTAAACTACAAATACATAATCAGAAGTTTCATCCTCTGCATTACAGTTTTGATATGGAGTTATTATAGTTCAAGTGAATATGTGCACTGTACTTTAAACAGTAGTAGTCTGCACCAAAATCCTGTTTAGTAACTCAACTACAGAAGCTTTTGTGATAGTTAATGTTTATATTATAAATTAGGACGCAATATCCCTTTATGTGCTACTGCTGATGTATATATTAAATTTTCTTGTACTATTTAGTGTGAGGCAGCAGCAAATAGTGAGTTTATCCTCATCTCTGAAAGCAAACAGTAAACATTTGTTCTTGAATGTGTTGGATTAAAATGCACTTTATGAGAATATCAGCTGGCATATATGCCTTTATGTTGCCAGTTAGCTGACCAAAGCTGATTGCAAACACCACTGGTCATCTCCTTACAAAGGCCTGCACTACTGATTTGTTCTGCTTGCACGATAACATATAATTTTTCTGCCTGCATTCCTTTCCTAAACATTTCCTAATGTAACTTTACTGCATCTTATTATACCAGCATGTATCAACTAAGCTGAATAATTCATGTGTCTTATTCTTTACTTCTCTGCAATGGCTATCCTGGAATTGTGAGGTAGGAATTTATAATCTTATATTAAGTCTCAAGGGTTTTGCTGCTGAAATCTGCTGGACTCCCTCCTTTATATCTATTGTAATCTGGATCTCAGCCTGAATACTGAGCTGTGTATGTGGGCTGGACAGTGCAGGTTTTTGAACAGATGATCCATTTGTATAGTTCTTTGACAAGATGTAATACTTTTTGTCTTTCTCCTGCCAACCCTGCTACTTCAAGATTATTTAAACACTAAAGATGCATGCAAACCAAGCAGTCATATCAATAGACATAAACTAATTACTGGGAAAGGGCATTTTTCATTTTATTGTCTGCATCTTCTGTAGTAAGTGCACTTACAACATGCTGATTGAATTACTTTGCTGCAGTTCCCTATGTTACAGCTCTGTAACCTGCATAACATCTGTGTCATTGACTGTTAATTAATAATTTTCAGGGTGGCATAGTTAATGCAATTAGAACTCACTCATTAATATGCATGTAGTGCAACAGGTTTAACACTGCTGCAGGCAGCTTATTACTATTTGCATTGTATCATTAAGCACATAAAGGAGTTAAGTATCCTTCTTTCTGTAGCTGTACGTTATGCATGGCCACTGTCTGTGGTACTTACTACTGTATAAGTATCTACTTATACCCTGCTTTAATACTGTTATTTTGCAGCTGGACATGTTCCATGGTGATCTTACAGGGTGAAAATCAGTCAGGAGTTTGTGGAATTTCAGTGACTATTTCTTGAATAAAATTAGTAGTAAGTCTAAGTCTGCAATAATGTTAGCTATGTCTTCGGGTTCAGAGTGGGTAATGCAAGTTGGATTAGTTCCACACATTGCAACGTTGGGTCTATATCATAATACTGACATTTGAAAGTGTTGAAGCACCTTTTGTCGACACGAAAATGTCGAACTCCAAGATTTTTGAACAGCCAAATCATTGATTTCTTTCCAAAGGAAAGAAATCGGAAGGCCAACAAACAATACCACATAAAAAGAAACATATTTAAGTTGGGGCTTCACCACCCTCCACACCCCACACCCACCCCCCTAACTAAAAATCCCCGCACTACAGTTGGGGAAAAGGCAGGTGTAACAGAACGGCCAACTGATTTTGATGTTGTTTGATCTGATCTGATGAACTGATCTGATATTTCTGATGGCAGTTCAGTTCATGTTCCAGAAAAAAATACCCAACCAAAATAAAATATAGCAAATAAAAAAAATGTAGTGGGCAAAACCTTGCCAGGAATTTAAGCTTTTAATTCATTAAGCCATTTTGTTCATTTTTACAATTATACAGATTTCATCAGAATAAAAAAAAAACACTGTGCTCCCTTCTATGTCTTTATTTTAACAAATAGTTTTATGACAAAAAACACCACCAGTCAAATACTAATACTCAGTTGATAAATAGCTGTTAAAAAGTTCCACTAAAATGTGCAAACAACATTTGATAGATATCACATAAATAAATAAAATATATATTTACATATAAATATTGTATATAAATATCATACATAAAACTTACATAAATGTGCACACTTTAAGTAAACCGTTTAATGTAGTGCAGAATTAATAAAAATATAATCAATATTTCATTTCTGTTACAGTGGTGGAGATATTAAAATTAAACATTATTATACTCTCACAACTAAGCTGCTATGAGAAATTTTATTATTTAAGCCATGGGGCTGGGTGGCATTCAAATTTATTTGCCAATGTAGCTGTCTTGATTCCAATTCTGCTTCCCAACAGCCCCCACTATCTAATTGTAAAACCTGTTTTGTAGCATAAAACAAATATTTTTTTACAATTCTTGCAGATAACTGAATTTTGTATTAAAGCATTATTAACATGACCCTTTTGTGGCATAAACATGTTTGTATATTCTAGATTTTCTTTGTCATTCTGGCTTCCTGATGTAGAAAGAATTGCCAGAAAGGCATAAAACTATAGAGACCACTCCCAAAGAATTGCAGTTAAATTTCCCATTGCTTATAATTAATTTTGTATATGACTCCACCAAAATACTATCTGCATCATATATAAATCAACATTTGCTCATTCCTTACAATTGGATCTTCATTATGAGATGTTCCACAATGTTTTTTTTTTTATATATATTTTTGTCTGTTTTGTATACAGCTCTAGGTCAAGCTCTCAGTTTTTCACTGATCCTATAGGAGTCTAAAGCTAGTCTCCATTTTTAAGTAATTATTTCCTTAACATTCATATTTTGCTGTCAATATACAGTAGTAATAAGCTCTTCATAGTCTTTGCAGTTAACATTAATTTTTTCACACCAAACAAATCATAACTTCCTTCTTTTTTTTTTAATTTGGGGATAATTAATATTTTTATTAGTTGTTGCTAAATCCCTCATTCCAACAATCACCTTATTACAATAGATTAAAAAAAAATGCATCACCCTTCCAAAAAAATAGAAACCACACCCCTGGGATTTCACGTGTGTCCCTGCTGAACAGGGGCATCAAGTGCTGACTTGTCAGAACATGAGCTAATATCTTGGCATGGGTTTTAAGGGCTTCAAAGCCAATAACGTAGTAACTTCCTACGATCCTATGATTTTTACCAAAAATACCAGGCGGTAATGCCTATTTCCTTCCATTCTTCTTGTTTTCTTTGGTCCTTCTGTTGTTTCATCCATCCGTACATTACCTTTTGGGGGGGGTTGGTTTACCGCTAATCCTATATTGAACTTCCTCATTAAGAGAACATGTATCACTAAATATTGTAGTGGTCTTAACTTTAGCACCCTGCAAGGAAGAGGAAATATAAATGGTAGCATTTAAAAGCAGTACGTGTGAAGATAAAATAACAGCTCTGCGATTAAGTCAGGTATGTAAATAATGTGCATAAGGAAAGCTGATGGTGAAATGCAAAAGGCCATGAAGTTATCAAAAGAAAGAGGGAATGCAGGAACACATAAAATATAAGGCTAAGAAGGAAAACAGTAGACAAAGAAAGGATTCTGTGTGACTAAAAATGAGACTGAGAGAGCAGTTGAAATTGCAAATAGCAAGACATCATGGAATCCTTACTAGCTTTTGGAAAATGACTCAGCAGATGGCACAAAGAAGAAGCTTTGTCAGGTTGCAAGACAATCATAGAAAGATAAAGAAGATAGATGATAGATAACAGATTCCATCCATAATGGGCACCAACAGCAATCTGCTCACCAGTCCGGTGTGCATCAAAGTACATGGAAGGAGTACATCAAGCAGGTTCTAAATGAAGAAACCCCATGTAAGCTTATTGACCCGTACGCATGTAAAAAAAGAGGAAGGAAAACCCACCACAGAAGAAGTTTAAAGCGAAATAACGAAAATGAAGTTGTGTGATGTCACAGCAGATTTGACCAAAAAGGTGTGTTAGGGAGATATGGCTCATGAGGATATTCATTGCAGTATGCAAAGAGAGGTATATCCCAGATGACTGGAGAATATGCATCCTAGTGCCAATGTACAATAAAGGCACTATTCACAACTGCAGGCAGTACAAAAGTATTCAACGTATGTGACATTACATACAAGTGCTACAGAGGGAGACTGATGAGTGAATAATGAGTAGTAGAAAGCAAGATGGATGACCATCAGTTTGGATTTATACCAGGATTCAAAACAACTGAACAGATCACACTGCAGTGTCAGACATAGCGAGGAAGAAGCTGGATATGATGAAAGATCACGGCTGGACATTATTAAACATGCAGAAATCATATGACAAGGTCCCAGGAATGCTGAACTGGGAAGACCTGTGGTAGTTTGAAGTCCAGGTAGCTTTTGTAAAATGAGTGTAGGTTGTTTTGTACAGGAACATAATGACAAAATGTGTGACCAGTGCGAGAATTAGAGGGTTTTCTTGTAAGAAAAGGTTTGCATCAGAGTTCAGCTCTGAGCCCAGTCCTGTTCATACCAGTGATAAAACTTACCATGAAACAGTTTGGAAGAAACAAATCAATAAAGCTGCAGATAATGTGGCACCATAAGTGGATTCTGTTGAGGAACTTCAGAAAATGATAAAGGACTGGAATGGAAAACTCAAGGCACAGGGGATGAAGCTGGGTACTGCCAAGATGCTAGTCATGGCAGTAAATGAAAGAAATCAGAAGACAGTGGAAATTAATCCAGAAGGGAAATAATTGATCAGGTTAACATCTCCAAGTGTCTGGAAGTGTGGTTGAAGAGAAGAGAAATCTGAATAAGGAGATCACATTTCGAATCAGAGATGCCACAGCCAATTGGCACAAAAGAAAACAGGGTTAGTATGTGGCAGAAAAATGACAAAAAGCTGAAAAGAAAGTTGTGCAAAACTATCATATAAGCAGTGTTCCTTTATAGCTCAGAAATCTGGGCAGTGAAGATAAAGCAGCTGAAGAAGCCTGAGGTGGTGGTGGTGAAGTGACAGGCTGTAGGATGAAGAAATTAGGGCATCTGACAAGAAGTCAAAGTAATCACAATTGCAGAGAAGGTAAAGGAAGAGAGATTGCAATGGTTCAGTCACATGTACACAGAAGCAGAGGATGATTTGGAAAATTAGATTTTCGGCAAGACAGGAAGAAGGCAAGATGAATTGAGGAAGTCCTGCTAAGAGTTGGATAGGTTGCAAGAGAGATGACCTGCAACAGTCAAGCAAGAATGTTGAAGAAGGGAGGAGAGTAGCTGTGAACTGTGAGAGGTGGCAGCAGATGGCATGAAACCCTGATTCTATGGAACAAATGGAAAAAGGGGATTATGGTGATTTTTATGATGCTGACAATATGCTTCTTCCAAAATGATTTATCTAGATGTTTGCAAATGAAACACACAAACAGGTTCATAGATCTTACTAATCTTACAGCTGATATATTCAAGAAGATTTGCAATATCACCAAATATTAGCAGTATATTGTGTGCTGCAGTAAGCTGATTTTCCCCACATATACCAGGGGACAATTTGTGAACTATCATCCAGTGATCCAAAGTGGTTTCTAAGGATGTTAAGAAAGTACTCTCTATTGAATGTAAGTGGACCCTATTACAGGAAAAGAAGATATGTTGGGTTATGTCCCTTTTAAATCAACTGCTATTGCTAATTTGGAAGTACAAGATTACATGTATAGAGTAGGATGCCTGTCCTGACACTGGCCTGTTTACATGAAGGCATTAAAGTGTGAAAGGATGCACAGAGATTATGCCGGAAGAACTTATATGAGACTGAGTAGAGGGATAGAGTTGTAGTCTGTCAGAGTGGCAAATAATATTATAACATGGGATCATTTTCTTGAGGAAATGTTGAGATGGCTTGAGTTGGTTTAATCACTTATTGAGGTGCATGCTGAAGGGGGTATTATATTCAATGATGGTCCCAAAAAGGGAAGAATAAAGTGAGACTATAAAATTTTTAAATTTTGTAGAAATTCTGCAGAGATAAGTTGTGCAAGGTAGAGATGTTCCTATACCTGACAGAGACCAGGCAGTCATAGGCGAGTTGATGATTGGGTCAGATATAACCGAAACATTATCTGTATGTTATGCAGTGGTGATGACAGATTTACCAAAGAAAACAATGTTACATTTCTTGGTATTGAGTGTAGGACTATGATTGACATACCAAGCATTTGTTTGGTCTGGATAATACGAGAACCAAAGTGAGATTTAATAACCATCCCAGTCTTCAGTTATTACCAACTAATTTAGCCATAGTCATTTGGTATCAACTTAAATGTCGCAGAAGTATGTGCTAAATATTAGTGGGTTGAGGACCAAATCTTACAACATCATCATTGATATTTTTGTGTCTTGAGCATCTACTCCTTACCTTAAGAGTAGTAGTTATATTAGATAGTTAATTGTCCATTGAATTATCCATGTGTTACATTTGATTTGGGAGAGTTTGTCAATAATTCTTATGATAGGCAGTGTCAAAAACCTTGCAGACTGTATATGTCTTTTCCATAGGCTCAGTAATCCTTTCAAAGTACTAATATAGTTTGATCAGGCATGATTTGCTTTTAAAGAAGAAAAATTGGTGTGCATTGATGCATATACAGGATCGATTTTATTGCTGTTTATTAGTTTGTCTTTAATATGTTCAATAGCCTTACAAATAATGCTAATGAGACTAATAGGCCATTAATTCCCAGGTTAAGTAGAGGGGCTACACGGTATGCAAAAGCACATGTACAGCTGTTCTGCATACTTCAGGGGTAAAACCATTGGAGAGACTCATGCTGAAGAGTTGATGGAAGGTTTTGGTAAGGTGGAACTCAAACACTTCTCAAACAATATCCAGAGACATTCTCAGGACTGATGGACATGGTAGTTTTATTTTTGTAATGTGCCAAAATTAGATGATCCAGCTTTATTTTGGAATGGAAAGTTTGAAGGGGAATGGAGTTGGGGGGGGGGGAGTTGACAAGGTAAAGCTGGAAGAGAAATTGTCTGTAAGAACATTAGCAATTTCTTTTCAGGGTCAGAGAGGGGAACACCATTAAGTATAAGTTCAGTACAGAACTGATAGCTACTTCTGGACTTACAAATTTACCTGAGGAAGCCTGTGTGGTTGTTTTTTGAAGTGATTGCAACCCTCATTTTTTTAGTTTGCCTTGCATTTCCAAATGGCAAGCTTGAGAGACTTACTTGCAAGTTTTATATCTTCTTTATAATGATGTCCTGGGGATCTTTTGTGGATGGCCAGAAGCTTTTTTATTTTGTTGCAGAGTTTATGGATGTGGAAGTTACAACATCTGGCTTTCACTTTAATGTTCCCATTATGATTGCATCGTATAGATATTGATGCCTCAGTACATTTGCCGTAGGGAGTAAAATGCATAGGCATATACAGCAACCTCAAGTACATGGTTTGTTGGGAAGCTATACCATTTATGATTATGAGAAAGAGTGGAAAATAGTAATTACTTGGTTTGGGATGAATTCCTAGAGGTAGAGTAGTTACAAGGAACTGCAAAGCAGGTTTTCAGGGAGTGGGTGACAAAGAGGTGATAGTTTTTAAACAAGAAGGAGATAAGCAGGTTGGGAGCTATGTCAGAGAAGACAAGATTGAGAGTACTGACACACTGACTGGGTAGGGGAACTCATTTCCAAATTCTAGAAATATCTTGGCATAGTTGTTGCTGGCAGTAAATATTTGGCAATGTATGTGGATAGTTGAACTCGCGTACAAGAAAGGTATCTAGTTAAATGATTAACTTTCTAAGTATTTAATACATTGTGCATGTTGTGACTGGGTCATAGAGTGAGTTCTATAGCAGACTATAACATGATAAAAATGTATTTTATTATGGCCTGCTAGGACTTTAGCTATGTCCATGTTTCTATCAAGTGAAATCCAGCAAGAGGCTGTGGTATTGTGAATACGTAATGATATTCTACTATAGGAGATGATGAAACTGAATGTAAGTTAGGCATTATTCCTGGTGAACAGTAGGCATGTTATCTCTATATTAAATATAGAATTGTGTAATTACAGAAATGCTGATGTCATCATGGCTAAATGAGTAAAGAAGAACTCAAATTCAAATATTTTCTTGTTTAAACTTCTGGAATTCAGCAGTACCAGCTTGATACTATCCACAATGGAAATTGCTGTCTCAAAATGTCTGTCTGAAAAGTGCAATGTGGTTGTAGTACACATTTTAGCCAGAGTTAAAAACTGAAAGGTGGGTGTTGCAGGCCATCCCTCATTAGGGTGGAGGGGAGTCCTGGTCATTTCATCTCTTGCAGGCTCAGACTGAAATGACTACCAAACCTAAATAAAAAACACATCCAAAGCAAGACTAAAACAAACAATATAACAGACGGCACTAAACACAACACTGGCATAATCTCAGATCTTTATTAAACACAAATTTAGTGCTTTCATCCTGTCTTTGCAAAGGACTTCATCAGTTATTTTATAAGAAATTACATCACACTTAAAAAAAAAAAAAAAAAAAAAAAAAAAAGCTGGTGTTGCATTTAGTGCCATCTCCTATATTATTTGTTTTAGTCTTGCATCAAACTGGAATCACACCAATTTTCTAGTCAATTATTGAAGCCAGTTATTTTATCCTTGAATTTAAGTGAAGTCAGAATACTTGTCTGTCCCTGGATCTTGTCTTTTTCAAAGACATGTGCAGGGAGTGCAACAACTTCACTGTATCTCTCCCAGGATAAAACACCCAAGACTGTTCACCCTCAACATGAGCAACTCAAAAGTCATAATCATAAAAGGGAAAGAACAGATATCTAAAGACCTTAGTAATATCCCTAATCCTTGCATCAGAGATGTAACTGTTTGCCAACCAGATGAGTGCTGTGCCTGAGTATTTTACAATGGAGTCACCAATTACTATAACATTCATGAGATATGCTGTAGATTTTTAGGACTTTAAGGACATAGGCTTGCAGTACAGTTAATTCTTAGTTGTAGAAGGTATCAGTACAGGTATAGGTATTGAGTTAGTGTAATAGTTAAGGTTTTTATCTCACAGTCACAAGATACAGGGTTTGATTCTACTCTTTGAAAGGGAAATTGTCAAGGTTTAAAATGGCTCACAAGGGCAATAAGCTTAGTGCTTACCTGTGAATAGTGTTAGTCATCTGGCTATGTGATTGGCGTAAACTAGTAGGACATCTCTGAGACTTAGGAGGTCTAGGTGTGTATTTTTACCACCTCATCATATCTAGGGGTGAGATTGTAGTATTGTAATAATATGATGTTGCTATGGTCCTCTTTACTAACTTTTGGTAGGATTGAGTGTTTAGCCTCCAAATTAGATAAATAAGTACATCTCTCATACGTGGAATCACTAGGTGTTTGAACAATATGTGGTCAGTAGACATGACATAGTTGTAATACTACTTCAGAAAACTAGATGCTAATAGGCTGTGATTAGATTAAAGCAGGCTGGGAGTCTATGGTAACACAGGCTGTTTTTGAGGTCAGCTAATCTCATGGATAACAGCTAACCGAATGTACACATAGTATAGATCTAAAAATCAATGCAAAATACACATGGTAAAAGCTTGCAGTGTATAACCAGCTTAAGAGAAAATGGGACTGATTTTGAGTGAGACGTTTTCTGAGGATAGTTGACTACACCTGTAGTTATCAATATTCTGGGTCTGAGAAACACAGCAGGAGGGAAAACAAATTCAATTGTTTTACTTCACAAAATTGTATTTTTGTAATTACTGCATAACACAGGGGGAAGAGGGGGTGGAGACTCCAGAACCAGTGGGTTCAAGAATACAACAGGAAGAGGACAGGAGGTGGGAACATAGCATACATCTCAACCAATCAAGGACAAAGCTAAACAAAATCAGGGAGAAATCCAGAAAGAATCAGGGACAAGTTGGAACACTTATAAAATTATTAGTAATATTAACTAGAAACATCAACAGAATAAGAGAATGTGAATTAGTATGCATTTTCTGAGGTAAAAGGAATCTATAGCTCTATTGATTGTTCATAGGTTCATAGGTTCATACTAGGCTATCTGCCCGAGGGCATTTACAAGCCTAGCCCATCGTTTTGTGGCTTACGCCACCCCTTTAGTATGGGGAACTATACCCATTATTTTGCTGTGCCTCTGTCAAGCAGTGACACTGAGGTAATCCCTGGGGTATATCTGCGATCTCCCATCCATTGGTCAAGATTTCTCTTGAACAAGGCCAGCGAGGTGCTCTGCCTCACATGTACCGGGATTTTGTTCCACAGCATAGGGAGTCTTTGGGTGATGAATCTATCCCTCCAGCATGTCCTATTAATAGCCGTGTCGAGGTTTAAGTCTCCCGCCCTTGTGGCTCTGATGGATCTAGATTTTTTGTGGTGAAGCATGTTCATCAAATCTGGGTTTGACATGGCCTTGTATGTTAGGCAAAGGTCACCTCTGAGCAAGCGGTGCGACTGAATAGAGCTGGAGTTCTTTCAGTCGGGCAGCATAGGACAGATTTTTGAGACCCTTTATCCTTTTGGTGAGGAACTTTTGTGGCCTCTCCAGCTGCTGCAAGTGTCGGGTCAGATACATTCTGAATGGGGCATTGTACTCAATCATTGGTCTGATGAGTGATGAGTAAAGGGAGACTATGACCTCCCTTGATCTAGATGAGAATCCCTTCATGATAAGGTGGGCAATGTAGAAGGTCTTCCTAACTACTTTAGCTACATGGGTGTCGAATGACAGACTACTATCAACCTGGGTCCCCAGGTCCCTGATAACTTCTTCTGTGCTCAGTGGATTGCCACCTATTTGGTAGCTAGGGGTAACCTTGTTTTTCCCGAAGGGTATGACTATGCATTTTTGGCATTTAACTTTAGGCCGTGGCTCTGGCACCAGTTATCCATTTCTGTGAGACCCTTCTGAAGGATATCTGTGTCAGATGTGTTTTCTACTATGGCGCCCAGTTTGCAGTCATCTGCAAACTTTGTCAGCCATAACCCTCCTGTGTTTGCTTGTACTTGGAAAAGTAGATGCCAAACAAGAGTGGGCCCAGGACTGAGCCCTGTGGGACACCACTTGTGACAGGCTTTGAGTCTGACATGGCGCCAGCAACTCTGACCCTGTGGGTTCTGTCACTCAGCCAGTTTGCAACCCATCTTGTGATGTATGGGTTAACATTTAAGCTGATGAGTTTTTCAATGATACCCGAGTGGGGTATTGTATCGAAGGCCTTAGCCAGATCGAGGTAGGCTGTGTGGACTGCCTTTCCCTCATCAATGGCTTTGGTGACTGTTTCGAAAAAGTCAACCAAGTTTAAAAGGCATGATCTGCCTTTGACAAAGCCAAACTGGGTTGGATCCAAAGTCTGCAAATTCCCTATGTCTTTATTTATGAGGTCCATTATGATCCTCTCCATGGCTTTGCAGATAAGGCTTGTCAAGCTAATGGGCCGGTAATTTCCAGGGTCGGTGGAGGCACCGCCTTTGTGAAGTGGGACCACAGTTGCAGTGCGCCACTCCCTGGGTACGTATCCAGAGGTAAGACTTTGATTAAACAGCTGTCCTAGTTGTGGGTTTAATTCCTCATTGAGTTCGTGGAGCACACAGCCGGGGACACCATCAGGTCCCATGGATGCTGTGTTTTTTGCTTTGGAGAGGGCAGTTCTCACTTGGGCGCTGGAGATGTTGGGGGGCTGCAATCGTTTGGTATAGATATCTCTCCTTTTGGGGAGGGCAGAAGTTTGCACTGAACCTGTCAGCCAGTATGTTGGCAATGTCTGTAGGATCAGTAATCTTCACATCATTTTGAACTAGTTCTGAGCATATCTGGGAGTTTCCTCCCAGGTTTCTAACATAGCTAAAGAAGGCCTTATGATTGTCTTTTGAGTCTTTAGCTATTTTTCTCTCGAAATTTGCTTTGGATGATTTTATGAGAGCTCTTAGTTTTTTACTTATAGTGATCAAGGGTGTCTTACCTTTTAAGGATTTTGCTCTGTCTTGTAGTAGCTTCTTCCTTTTGTTGTAGAGTTTGTTTATGGCTGGGGTCCACCAGACTGGACGCTTGCCTTTGGTACAAAGAGTCTTTGTTTTGCTTGGGATTGCCTTATCCATGCAGTCCTGCAGGTGCTGGTAGAAGGCATTTGTAAGTGATTCAGCGGCTTGAGTACTGTTTTCCGCCGGCTCGGGGGCCTTAAAGGAGACCACACTAGTCTTTAGAAGTGTGAAGTCGGCTTTTGAGAAGTTCTTTACTGTGGTCTTTTATTTCAGGTGGGGTGGGATGAGGCCCTCCAGCGAGATTAGTTTGTGATCTGATCTCACCAGTGAGGGGTATACTTCGGTGTTGAACATTGTGCTCCCATGTTCGTGATGATGAGATCAAGTATGTTATCTCCTCTTGTGGGGATGGTGACTAGTTGTTCCATGGCATTTGAGTCTATGAATTCCAGGAACTTTTGGGCTAGGGTGTTTGGGCTTGAGTAGTGTTCCCAGTCTATATTAGGGTAATTGAAGTCACCTAGTATGATGGTGTTTGGTGATACATTTATCCCTCTAGTGTTTTCAGGAAGGCCATGTGAGGTTCCTGAGTTTGTGAGGGTGGCCTGTAACATGCTACAATTTGCAGAGCAGTCTTGCCTATGGTTAATTGCACCTGGATGGTCTCCGATGCATTGTGCGTTGCCACCAGTCTTGAGATGTGGGTGTCCTTGATGAATATGGATACCCCCCCTCCTTTCTTGGTATTGTCTGGATTTTGGGGCCGGAACGCATGATATGAGGTAAAACCTGATAGCGCTGGGGTGCTCTCAGGAGCCTTGAACCAGGTTTCTGTCACAGCACAGACATCGATGTTCTCCATACTGAGAAGGGCCTCGAGTGCGTGCATTTTGAGATTTAGACTTCTGGCATTGAGCAGCATTACCCTTAGTTTTTTCCTTTTTTGTGTTCTAGGGTGGTAGGTTTAGAATTTGAGCCTTGCCTAAAAAGGCACTATGGGGTGGCAAGAGCCTTTGCCAATATCCGAATCCCAGGGTGACAGGTGCAAGCCGTCCCTCATGGCAGCGTGGCTTGTCCAGCATGTCATCCCAGGCAGACAGACACTGGATCCCCTTTGAATGACACCAGTGTTTAAGCCAATTGTTAAAGTTGATCATCTTATCTCTGTATTGTGGCATCATTCTTGGTGAAGGTAAGATACTGCTCAAGGTCAGGGTCATACCTGCCTGGGCTACATAATCAGAGAGCTCCTCAATGTCTCTTTTCATGTAGTCCAAGGAGGTACGTCTCAGGTCATTTACACCAGCGTGGACAATGACTGAGTCATATTTTTACCTGTTGTTGAGATCATTATTTATTAAGTGTAATTCACCACCTTTTCTCCAAAAGTCACTAGTTTTAGGAGAGATTAAGAGGGACACTGTTAAAATATGAGTCAAAATAAAGGATGTCTGTGAAAATCAGAGGCAGATGAGACATCTGCCATATAGCAGTATGCATTGCTCCATTCAGCTTTCTCAGAAAACCTTGAAATCTTTTCTTTTCTTGTTAAGTATAAAAAAATGTATGTGTTAATCTTCTACAGGTAATTAGCCCATTCTAATTCATGTGACTCACCAAGAGACATAAGCTTTGTTTTCTACTTCTCTCTCTCTATTTAGTAAAACATTTAAAATTCAGGAGAATAGCACACTGCAGTCAAACAAAAGAGTAGTATGAGGAATGCACACTAAAATATTTACCTTTTTCCCAGCAGCAGTCTACTCTTTTGCAGAGGTGTCAGCTTTCTTTGGAAAATATTGAAATGTTTTATATTCCCATTAACTAAAAATAATGAAGTCTAACTCATCCCACAATTCACAGGTAATTAAACTCCTCTAGTTCCAGGATTTCACTTACAGACAAAAGCTTTGTTTTCTATCCTAAAAAGAATTTTTTAGTTTTCAAGGCGAAAGCACACTGCAATAAAATATACACTACACTCAAACAAAACAATATGAGGAATGCAAACCAAGAAATCTGCTTTTCACATACAGCATTCTGTTCTATGGCAGGGACTAATCAAATCAGCATTCTAAGGAAAACCTTGAAATGTTTTTTTATCCTCATAAATAAAAATTCCAGTGTTTAACTCTTCCCATATTTTACAGGTAAATAACCTTTTCTAATACTTATGGCTCAGGTATAGACAGATGCCGGCTTTGTTTTCCCTCCTAACTATAACGTTTAATATTCAACAGAAATGTAGCACTTTGCAATAAAATGCATACATAAGTCAAAGAGTAAAGAAATGTGAAGAATATAAGCTAAGATTTTTTCCACACATAGTAGTTTAATCTGTGTCAGTGGTTACTTGAGTCAAATGTATCAAGAAATGTGCAATTTAGGATATTTGTCCCTCTCCACGTAAAGTGCAGTTCAGGCTTCATTCTTTCAAAACGAATCCTCATTTTTCAAAGAAGAATAAGCTGTGAGTGTTCACCCAGCTGTACATTTGCTGAATGCCCCATTCTCTGCCAGAATCATTATTGCCTACAACAAGTACATTAAGTGTACATGATCTGTATTCAAGAACATCTCTACCACATTTTTGTACTTTCTAGTCACTCAGAAAGATTACACTGTGTACATGTAGTCTACACTTTATGGTAACCTTTATGAATCCCCCTCAATATTTACAGCTGCAAGAAAATCAGTTGGAAAACTAAACATAGGAGGAAGAATATGTAAGTTATGCACGTGTTGTCTGCTCACTTAGAACAGTGTACAATTAGTGTACACCTAGTGTAGGTGTTAATGAATGCCAGGGTATGTCTTTATTCCAAATCATGGTGTTAATGCAGATACCTTACCTTCCTGTTACACTAATATACGCTATAATGCCAGGGATACCCAAAAAAATCTATTTTATTAAGCTCTTGTGTTCTCCAATACCCTCTTGGTTGTCTCTTTCCTGTAGATTCCAGCCTGCACATGATCTCCATTCTGTACATAAATGGTTCCAATAAAGTATAAGAACTGGGATCAGCAAGTCTGAGTGGTATATTTTTGCTATTTAATGCTTCAGCCTCCCCACCAATGTACACGGATTGTGTTGTCCTTTGTCCTTTGCATCTTGTGTCTAAGGGGTGTGGTATACAAAAGTTGGCCATTTCTGCACAGATGTAAGACTATCTTTAGATCTGCTTATTGACAGAGAAAGTGGATTAAAGGAATAGTGAAGTCTAAAGCTAGTGGGTATTTTTTAGACTCTCCCTACAGATTGTTCTAAAACTTATATTAGTTTAGAGAGTGAACAAACATTCACGATGACACAGAGTCAGTATTAAGACTCCTTGACAAGTGTCTGGGCAGGATGCAGAGGGACTAAGGTTAGTCTGGTTAAGGACACCATTGCAGTGAGTATCCATCATTGTTAGCAGGGTATACCCCAGGCACAAAATTAATGAGCTATGGCTTCTGATCACACTCATTATGTGCCTTATTACTATAGAAATGTAGAGTAACTGGGTGTCTAGGGTGGTGCCTCAGGTCTTGGGAGACCACAGAGCATGCTTGTCAAAGAAGGGAGGTCTGAAAAAGTCATCAATGCAGTGGGTAACCTGCACTTGGAAGGAAGGATCAGATCACATTCCTGCACTTTTATGGGATTAAGAAATTCGAACTCTACAACCTGGAATGTTGCTGCAGAGTAAATTTGTTCATATGTCCCTTAATAGAGTCAACAACTGACAGGATGGGATACACTGAATCTTAAGGGCACAGAAAAGGAAGAAGGCAGTGGACACCAATTACTGGTGAGCTGGAAGGCATGTAGTGTGGCTCAAGTTGCTGACAGGCCAGATGAGAGGAAGCAGGTAACTCGTACTGTTGGCAAAATGGGAGAGAGAGGGAAGGAAAGTATGTATCCATCACTCAGAGGTGCTGAAGGTGGTATAATTTAAGCAGCGTCAGCATGAGCAGAGTTGTATTGGAGGGGACTTTACTAGCATCTATGCTGGAGAAGGTATGACAGTTGCTGATAGCCTATTTTGCACTGGTTAATGTCACAAATCCATTGTCTTTTCTGTCCAAGTAAATAGGCAGGTTTATCAATCTTATCTGGTTGCTTTTTTCAACAGCTTGGAGCCAGAGTTCTGGCTTCTTCCTACTCATAATCCCCTTTAATCCCAAGAATACCCCGGATCTCATTTGCTGCCTGATATATCAACATGTGTTTTTGAGGGCTCAGCTCTTAAATTTAGATAACTGGTTTTCCTATGCTTGTTGGGTCTTTTCAATAATTATCGTTAGCTATATTATATCTCCAGTAGTTCTTTTGTAGTAACCTTTTACATGGTAATTTTTTTCTGGAGTATTTGTTCCTGCCTTTCCTCCACTACAGAAATACCTTCATTTGCTGATATGATGCTGCTTAGTATGCGTGTGATTTTTCATATCTGTCAAATATTTTAATCTTGGGTGTTTTTAGTGCAGTTATCTGGTTGCCTCTTATGGCACCAGGGATCTTGCAAACAGATGCAACAAACTTGTCCTCAAGGGCTTTTCTATGCCTAAGCAGGAGTTCCATCTCCTTCAGTTTCAGATACTACACCTCTGTTATTTAAAACATTGGAGAAGATAATGTCTAGCAAGGAAAAGGAGAAGTAAAGAGAGAGGAGTGAAGCAAAGGAAAGGAAGAAACATAAACAGAAAGAGAAGTCCAGAAAGACATCAATGGATCTGTCAGTCCCATCTCCCTGGCACCAAATACAGTGAGAAGTTTCTGATCTGTGAATGGACAATATATTTAAGATCTTTGCACCAACTCTGCCTTGGTGCTTCTCCATGTTGCCAGCTAGATCTCAGCACCACACTCTCATTTTGCAGGATAGTCCAAGTCAGTTTTCATTCAGACCACCTTCTTTGGCATATTTTTTCAGGTCCTATTGATCTTTGAGGACCTCTCAGAAGCAGAAATCATTATGATGATGCAGAAGTTTCTTTGGACTAAGATCCAGCTGGGAGTCTTCTCAACACCTAACCCATTGGTGGCTCTGGGTGTGATTCCAATGATCCTGTCCATGATCTACTGGTCTGATCTTTGGATCTGGTGCCCATGGTACCAACTGACTCCCATAACACACCACTGTCAGAGCCAACAGTGTTGTCGACTTCATCTCTGACTGTTTCCCTCACCCCTTCGACTTTGACTCTGTCAGATTCGGCTGGGCCCTGGATCCAAAGCATCCAAGCCAAGAATTAGGGATCTGAGTCAATGCCAAGATTTTCAGCGCAATCCCTACCCTTAGGTACTTCAGCTCAGGGCAGTTTGGCTTAGATGTCTGCCTCAGAACCAATTCATATAGGGGCTGGGGATGTTCCTTTTTATGCCTGTTTGGATTAGGGTGGTTGCATCTTCAGTACCAATTTCAGCTTCAGTTTTTGAGGATTGGTGCTCTCCATGTCAAGGTTGGAGGTGTTTTATTCACACTTGGAGCAATCTTGACCTCCTCCCTTGGATCCTGTTATCATGTCCTCTTATCCTGCCAACAAGGACAGTCAGTCTCTTTAAGCCATGACATTTCTTACATAGCAAGTTCTCTCTCCAATTTCAGTCCTTCTCTAGAAGCCCCCACAGGGGAATGTAACAGGAAATGGTCCTGCAACAGGAGATATCTTGACTCCTATCCAGACTCTGTCACTGAGGATACTAGTTTTGAGGAAACATTGAGGGAGATGGTAAATAAAAGCCCCTCCCTGGAAGAGTCAATATTTCCTGAGGCTTTTGAGGCTGGCCTATTTACTTCCTGGGGTCTCCCCACCCACTGATGAGCTGATAGACCCGGTGTCTCAGTAGTCCTTGAAGGAACCAGATGTAGTGGAGTCTATCCCATGGAAACCAGACAATATATTGGTTACCCCAAGGAACAAGTCCTGTTGGAGCAGGGATCTCCCAGTAGATGGCATGGTGGTTGCAATAGCTATGATAAAGGAGCTCTCAGAAGAGAGTGTATCCATCTACCCCTCTAACAGGAAGTCAAGAGTATTGGACAGATTTGGGAAACAGACTAATGCTTCAGCAGTGTTTGCTGTCCTCATGCTGAACTACCTGACCATTATAACTCATTTTCAGAGGGATTTGACTAAAGAGCTGTCCAAACTTCTCTCATACAATCTGCCTGCTGACATCCAAAATAATTGTGGAGTCACAGCTATAAACACTGCAGTATATGACCAAGGTGTCTATGCTTCTACCTTTGAATGCAGCTGATGGCACAGTTAGAGTAGCAGGCACTGGCTTTGCTATTATTTGGCACACCTGGATGTGTTGCTTGAGTTTCACAGAAAGTTTCAAGATGTCCTTCATTAATCCCTCCTTTGATGACTTGGCACTCTTTAGACCTTGGTTAAAAGACACAATTACCAGAAGCAAACAGTAGGGCAAGATCCTGTCTGCCATAGGCATATGCTTTTCCAACTACCAAAAAATGTTTTCCCAGAACCAGAAGGATGAGTAAAAGCTATGGTTTTGAAAGTCCCAGGGTTTTGGGCAAGACACTTTTGCAAAAAGACAAACCCTGAGGAACAGAGGAAATAACTCCTGTGGGTGCCACCCTAGGAGCAGTAGCAGACCACATAATAAAGGCTTTGAAGTCCTTTTATCAAGAAGCTCTTTCAGCACTCTTGAAGGGCTACTCAACTATTTAACTCTGAGGGACAGGGGGCACTTATCACTGCATCCTCTTGCCTAGATAGTAATCACTTAAGATTTATGGGCCTAGAAGATGATCACCAGAGGTTATATTATTCCCTTTGCTTTCCCTCCAAAAAAGAAAGAAAATTTCCGATGTTGCACCCAGTCAGAGGAAATTAGCTATCACAGAAGTATCAAAGCTGCTAGAAAAACAAGTCATCCAGGAGGTCCTATTAGACCACTGAGATTCCAGAATCTATTCAGGGTCCTTTTTACTTCCAATAAGGACCAGTGAACTAAGGCCCATTCCAGACCTAAGAAACCTCAACCAGTTTGTGAAACACACAAACTCTCAGCTGGCCATGTTACAGTCCAGTTTTCCTGTGCTGAAGAAAGATGATTGGATGTGCTCAATAGATCTCCAGGGCACCTACTACTACATCAAAGTTACAAGATAGTCCAGGATATATCTCAGTTTCTGACTGAGAGTCAGTTGTTTCCAATTTAGGGTGTTGCCCTTTGGCCTCACCACAGCCCATAATGTGTTTACTAAATGCATGGTAGTTGTCACAGCATATCAAAGGAAGGAAGGTTTCCAGGTGGTTTCTTACACAGATGATTACCTCTTCCCCACATCCATCAGGAATCTACTCATTCAGTGCAGGGACATCTTGCTCCAAGTATCTCCTCTCTTGGGAATAAAAATCAAGTTAATAAAAAGACAGACAATACCATCACAGAAAACAGAGTTCACAGGGTGCCACCTGGATTCAACATCACAAACTGCCAGGCTTCCAGAGTCAAGAATTCTATCCCTACTTTAAATGGCCTCTGAGGTCCCATCTCATCCAAATCCTTTGGGAAGACTAATACTGCAGTTGTTAGGGTCCATGGCTGCATCTATCACATCAGTATCTTAAAAGCAACACTTCCACAAGAAAACTATTAAAGTACACCACTGGAACAGTTGTGGGAATCCAAAGTTTAAAATCACTAGACAGACAGGTCGATGACCATTCAAAAAAAACAGGCTGAAACGATAAGCTAAAATAGAACCACAGATTTATTAAATATTCCTTGAAGCGCTTTTCGTCTGCTTTTTAAGCAGACTTCTTCAGAATACAGTTAAAAATCAACCTCCTTCTTTTAAAACCCACAAATAGTCCACAGCTGTGTGGTTAATTGTTAAATTGAAAATCTTAAAGGCAAAATGCTTTGAGTTTAAAGAAGTCAATCAGCCTTGAAATGTTAAATGCACATGTACTGAACTAAAAATTAACATATTATTAATGACAAGTTAACTAACTGAAGAGTTAACTAACTGAAAGTTAGTTAACTTGTCATTAATAATATGTTAATTTTTAGTTCAGTACATGTGCATTTAACATTTCAAGGCTGATTGACTTCTTTAAACTCAAAGCATTTTGCCTTTAAGATTTTCAATTTAACAATTAACCACACAGCTGTGGACTATTTGTGGGTTTTAAAAGAAGGAGGTTGATTTTTAACTGTATTCTGAAGAAGTCTGCTTAAAAAGCAGACGAAAAGCGCTTCAAGGAATATTTAATAAATCTGTGGTTCTATTTTAGCTTATCGTTTCAGCCTGGTTTTTTTGAATGGTCATCGACCTGTCTGTCTAGTGATTTTAAACTTTGGATTCCCACAACTGTTCCAGTGGTGTACATCAGTATCTTAGACAAGATTTTATATGAGGATTCTACAGCGGATGCTTTCCATACAGGGGTCGATGCTACACAGTGCAACTCACATCAGTTTGCAGAAACCATATTCATTGGAGCTTGAACTCCCTGATAGTCACTTTAGGTTGAGCTTTCACTTTCTCATCCCTGTCAGATGAGGGGGAGGCATTATAAAGGGAGGCTGGTTCATGACACATGGTCTGCAGCAAAGGCCAGATTTCATATCAATGTCTGTAGAAGAGAGTGGTCCCCCTAGTGCTGCTGGAATTCTGGAATTCCCTCTCCAGTAGTGTGGTATTCATACATGAACAACATGACAGTGGTCTGATGTATAAACAGTCTGAGGGAACTCCTTTTTACCCATTATGCTGGCAAAAAATGACAGTGTGGCAATGAAAAATGTATTCTCAAAGCTTTCTGGTGGCAAAGCACATCCTGGGGACTTCCAGTGCTCTGGCAGACAAACTGACTAGACCTATTCTTCTGCCTCATAGGTTGGTACTGGGCTATCTGCCCGAAGGCATATATTAGCCCAGCCACGTTGTGTGGTATTCACCTCCCCTTTAGTAGTTCCCTAGACCCCTGTACTAGCAGCTAGTACCTTTGGCCCCTATCTAGCAGTGCTGTTGGTGTGATCCCTGGTGTGAACTTTCTGTTACCCATCCATTCATCAAGGTTCCTCTTGAAGAGTGATAGTGAGGGGCTCTGTCTTATGTAGATCAGGACCCTGTTCCATAGTAAGGGAAGTCTCTGCAAAGGGAATGTATCCCTCCAGCATGTTCTATTCATTGTTGTGTTGAGGTTTATATCCCTAGAGCGTGTAGCTCGAGTAGATTTGGTTTTGCTAAGATGGAGCATGTTCAACAATTCTGGGTTGGACATGGCTCTGTACATTAGACAGAGATCGCCTCTGAGAAGGCGGTATACAACAGAGAACAGTCTTAGCTTTTTCAATCGTGCTGCATAGGGCAACTGTTTGAGGCCAGTAATCCTCTTGGTTAGGTACCTTTGTGGTCTCTCCAGCTGCTGGAGATGTCTAGCCAGGTACATTCCAATTGGTGCATTGTACTCAATAATGGGTCTGATGAGGGAAGAGTAGAGGGGCACCATTACATTGTTAGATCTTGATGCAAACCCTTTCATGATCAGATGGGTCACATAGAAGGATTTTCTAACCACTTTGGCAACATGGTTATCAAAGGAAAGATGACTATCTACTTGGGTCCCTAGATCCCTTATTTCTTCATATTTCAGGGGATTACCTCCTATGTTGTAGTTTGTGGGTACTCTGTTTTTTCCAAAGGGGATTACTACGCATTTTTTTGCATTTAGCTTGAGACCATGGCTTTGACACCATGCATCAGTCTCATTTAGGCCCTTCTGGAGGATCTCCATGTCGGCCAGAGACTCTATTATAGCACCCAGTTTGCAATCATCGTCTGAGAAGTATATGCCAAACAGGAGGGGCCCCAGGACAGAGCTCTGTGGCACACCGCTCATTACTGGTCTGGATTCGGACATAGATCCCGCTACTCTTACTTTATGGGATCTGTCTGAGAGCCAGTTTGCGATCCATCTTGTGACGTAAGGGTTTATGCCCAGGCTGGTGAGCTTATCAATAATACCTGAATGGGGAATGGTGTCAAATGCTTTAGCAAGGTCAAGGTAAGCCATATGTACCACCTTTCCCTTATCTATAGCCTGAGTGACTGTCTCAAAGAAATCCACCAGGTTCAGGAGGCATGATCTGCCCTTGACGAAGCCGAACTGTGTGGGGTCCAGTGACTGGAAGTTCCCAATCTCTCCATTTATGAGTTCCATAATGATTCGCTCCATAGCCTTACAGATCAGACTGGTAAGCAGTCATTAAATCAGTCAGTGGCAACAATGACTTTAAGTTGCTGGAACAAGCCTTGCTGTGATCTTTTCAGCTCCCACTTGAACAACAAATACAGCAGCTACTTTGCCCTTATTCTCCTAGAGAGGCAGTCACTGAGGAATGTTGTAGTCCACAGGGTCTCCTGTATACTTTTCCTCCCTTTCCCCTGATAACCAAGTTTCTTCAGAAAGTCATGAGGTGCAAGGTAATGGTAATTCTAATTGTGCCCTTTGGCCCTGACAGGTTTGGTTACCTTTAATCTGGCCTCAAGCAATACATCCTCCTTGCATGTTGGATCCACATCCAGACCTTCTACTACAATCATTTGGTCAGTGTCACTGAGATGTAAAATCACTGAAACTGGCCCTGTGGTTCCTGCAATTCTTATGATGGCCAGAGACATGAAGCTATCCACTACAGTTACACATATTCACTAGGAAGTCTTACCTTACAAAATGTAAGAGATTTGCTATCTGGGCTTCCTCCAAACATTTGGACTCTTTTTAGCACTGTTACCATCTACCTAAGACCATTTAGTGGGCTTGTTTCAGAACGGTGCTAGTTTGCCTACTATCAAAGTATAATTAGCAGCCATATCCAACTTTCATGTGAGACAATGCCAGACTTTCATTGTCTCTTTGAAAATCTCCAAGGTCTTTTTGAAGGGAACTTTCCTTCTTAGACTTCCAGTCAGAGATCCAGTTCCTCCATGGGACAGTACTTGTGATGTTTCAGTCTTTAACTAGGTCCGCTTTGAGCCAGCATCCTTAGCAGAACTATTTTTTTTCTTGGAAAACAATGTTTCTAGTAGCAGTCACCACAGCTAGAAGGATCTCTGACTTACAGTCATTGTCCTGTAGACCCCCTTACCTGTTTTTTCATAAGGCTATGGTTTCACTGCAAACCCAAACTAATTTTCATCTCATTAGAGTAGACTACACCTCCAGACATTTCTGCAGTTACCTTCTATTGCACCTGTAGGAGTAAAATGTTGCTTGCTCATATTTGCCTTGAAAATTCCAAAACCATGTTACATACAAGGTATCAGAATATTTTATCTTGAAGCATACATGATGGCAAACAAAATTGTATTGATACTTGACCTCTGTCAATGAGTATTTATTAGAAGTGCAAGGTGATAATTCATTTTTTTAAAGGCTCAACCACACCCAATGGGAGTTAAAGGTACACATTCAAAAGAGCTTTACTGTAGGGAATGAATTATAGTGGCCTCAGAAGCAAATATTAGCCAGATGATTAACCTACCAGTTTTCTTCCCAATTTTTTCAGCCATAGGAGAAATATACTTTACATCTGATGGATGTTCATTGTCAAATCAGATTTTACTTGCATCACACCAAAAAACACTTGAAAAACAGACTGTCTCTTTCTTTCCTTTTCAAAGGCCAAACTGGGTCAATGAATTTCTAAAGCGACTTTATACAGATGGCTTTCCAACTGCCTTACCTTTATCTCTAAGGAGGGGGATTTGCATTACCACACAAGACCAGAGCTCACTCAGTTAAACTGGTGGCTCTTTCCGTTGCTTGCTTTGCTGGAATAGCTATAGATAAGATTTGTGCTGTGGCTACTTGCTCTGCTATTCATACTTTGTGTTACATTACAAACTAGATGTACCAGATCCCATGCATCTTTTGGCTCCAACATAGTTTGGAATATCCTTTCATGGCACTTCCTGGGGATCTCTGGTAGCTTGAGAATCTTTCCCACCTTCTGAATCAGATAGAAAAGACAACATAAAGTATGAACGTTATGTATTTAACATAACGCTAGATCCATGTTGTCTTGTTCCAGCCAGTTCAACAGTCCCTCCAGCTGTCCCCCTTCCTAAATTGTCATTTTATCTCCCTTGACTAATCGATTTGACTTGACCAGGGCTTTTTCTTGTTGACAGCCTGGAGCTGTTTATCATCTTTCATATTGTGATGCATAGGTTAGTCAGTCTGTGCTGTGTCCATCAGGTGAAATAGTAGGTACAAGCAGGCACTGGAGTGAATTATGGGAAAAGGAAGAGGCAAATCCCTGGTTCCAAGCTCTTGATGAAGACAGTGAAGACAGATACAGTTGGATCCGATAACCTATCTATTGAGCCAGACAGAAGAAGGCAACATGAATCTAGTGTTATGGTAAGTACGTAACTTTCATATAATTGTTATCCTAAGAAGGGCATAGCCACCCATCACCATCAGGATTTGCAAGTTGTTGGAGTTACTGTTAGTGAGACAGACTGGGAGTGTGTGTGTGTGTGTGTGTGTGTGTGTGTGTGTGTGTGTGTGTGTGTGTGTGTGTGTGTGTGCATGTGTTTGTGCTGTGGAGCATCAGTGGACTCCACGCACAACATTAATTAATTAATTAATTAATTAATTAATTAATTAATTAATTAATTAATGCATTTGTTTGTTTATTTATTTATTTAGTTAATGCTTTTGTTGGTCAGGATAGTCTAACTAGGCTGTGGTGGCTGAGGAGAAAAGCTCCACTTACAAAATAGGCAGTTTTATACATTAGAGAAAAATGAAAACTTAAAAATTGCAATATCATCAGACATTAACTGAAAGGCAGCTGTAGCAGAGAAAATGTCATTGCATATAATACATGACAAATTAGCATACAAAGTACGGTTTAAATAAAATGACAATTTGCAAAATGTACTTTTATGTGTAACAGAAATACAGGACAGGAAATATGAGGGAGTTTTGGGGAAATTTTGCAGACAAAGCACCTGCAGCCCACACTGGCCACATCTACAAATATCTTCTTAGCAATAAAGACAAAACTGTGTTTCTTAACTGAAGCTGAAAGGACTGACACTCTTCTGCACTGAAAAAAAAACAACATAAAAGAAGCATTATTTTCATTCAAAACAAAGTGACTCACTTTAGCAGTTCACTGCAGTATCATGGTCTGTTGTGAATGCTGGTCGACTAATCCCTATCACACTGCGCCTGTGTAACGGGTGCTTACTGGAACTTTAATATCTAGCATTGCATTGCAACTGGAAGGACAGTAATAAAAATGAATAAATTAATCAGTAACAGATGATGTGTAGTGATGAAGCAATTTGCACATACCTCTAAGCTGTCCAGATCTTCGCAGAATGTCCAGATTTTTACCTCAAAATTCCAATGTGTTCCTCATAAAATTTATAGTTTACTGTCAAATCACTTGGATGATATGAGGAATGAAATCATTAAATAATGACATACATTTGAGTTTTAGACTTCATATCTTTTAGAAAATGCATTTTAACACAAACCCTGTTATTCTAGCTACTTTCTAAGTCTATAAGAGCAATGTTTAAAATCTGTTCCTATTTTTGGGCATTTATCCCACATTATGTCAGGCTTTGTCCAGATTTCTTGGGTTAAGAGGTTGAAAGGTATTACTTTGTATGTAGAAGCTTCTTTTTTAATACCTATCCAATTTAAGGGAAGATAGTCTGACACATTGCTTATTCTGGAGGGGGTATTATATGCTCATATATGTTTACTTGGCTAATAACCACAAGGGCCTTTTTAAGCTTAGCCATGCATCCCAAATCTCTGACAAGTTCTGATATTCTTGATAAGTGTAAGCATTGGATTAGGAGATGAACCATTTACATGTTACCTGTGTCCATTAGAGACATAGATGCTAAACCAGGGATGAATTTCTGGTTTCCCATCCAATTGTCCGAGTTGCACTTGAATTGGGTTAGGTAGGAACTCTGCTTTGCATGGATGAGGAGCCTGTTCCATAGGCAGGGTATTCTCTGGGATACATACCTATTACTCCAACAGGTCCTATTTATATCACAGGCAAGGTTTAAGTCTTTAGAATGAGTAATTCTGTTGCTGTTTGTTTTGTGGATATCCAGGAGGTCCATCAGAATGAGGTATGATAATGTGCTGTATGCCCGGCATATATCTCCCTTCAAAAGCGTGTTGGAGACAGAATACAAGGTTAGGGTCTTGAGGTGGCCTGACTCAGAACCCTGAAGTACTCCACTGGTTATTTTCATTGTCTGTAAAGTCATAACTACTACTCAAACCATGTGGGTTTTGTCCGTCAGCTAATTAGCTAAACATTTTACTACATATGGATCAATTTGGAGTTCTTTTAACTTTTTGATAATTTGTGCATGTGGTATAGTACTAAATGCTTTGGCTATGTCAAGGCATGGATAGCGTGATCACTGACTACAGTGTGTGCTACTCTCTCTCAAAAAAAAAAAATACCAAACTCATTAGACAAGATCTACTTTTAACAAAACCAAACTGCTGTGATTCTAGTCTTGTATAAACGTTTATATCATAGTTTATCAGGTCTGCAGTGTCACTTTTTATGGTCTTGCTTATGATGTTCATCAAGCTGATTTGTCTGTAATTCCCAAAGTCCGTGACAGGGCTACCCTTGTGAAGAGGCATCAGAACTGCTGTGTGCCAAACTCTGGGGACAATGCCAGTGGATAAGCCCAATTACTCTAATGAAGAAATAATTAGTTAAAAAGGAATAGATTCTTTGATAATTTAATTCTTTCACTTTTACTGCAATCACACATTGGTGGTGATTGTAGAAGAGAGAGGATGAGATAATCCATCTGTAAAAGCAAAATATCAGTAGCTTTCAGCTTTTCCTGATTTAGCAAAACATGCCTGATTTTGCCTCATATTTTAAATGTATTCCTTGAAAAAGTTATGGTTTTCTGGTAAATCATTGTGGATTGCAGCAACTTAAAATGACAGACATTTGCGTTTTAGACTTTATATACTTCAGAAAATGCATTCTAATACAAAAATATGTTATTTTAGCAACTTAGTAACTTTAGTGTATACTAGACAATATGTGTGTGTGTGTGTGTGTGTGTGTGTGTGTGTGTGTGTGTGTGTGTGTGTGTGTGTGTGTGTGTGTGTGTTATGTATCTGTGTGCATATAGATGTACAGGTGTAGTGGCTGTGTATGAATAAGCTATCATTATGGCTTTCGTTTGAGGAAATTTTATGTCAACTTTTTACAGTCTATGAAAATGGGCGTATTTGATTGTGACAGACAGTAGTTACACATTGCAGAAGAAACTAGTGACTGATTTCTATGAACATGGTGAAGACACAACAGATGATTTGACTTTCCAAGTGTTACTTTATTATTATCATTTCAATGCATCCTTACAAAGATGCCTATAGATTCATTTTTCAGCAAATGTGATTTTCTGACTGACGGCATACATTCTTAAATATATTGCCCACTCTGAAATTCTGTATTATACATGATTTCCACTTGCAAGAGACCAGTGTGCAACTTGCCATCACTTTGCAATGAGTCATTCCATCAGAAGTAAGATTCACACATATTTCTGAAGGACAAAGATTTTGTAGCTGATCTGCTATAATACTATTACTGTTTCTGCTGTTGGCCAGTTAGTAGCTCTTTCAGTTCTTATTATCCTCCTCAGCAACAGCTGTAAAGGCAGAAGCTGGTTGTTGTGGAATGATTCTACGGGATAACAATCCTGTTTTAAGCTAACAACACAATTTCTCGTTGCTGATCTTTACTGTGTGAATAACACTCTCAGCTCTTGTGCATTTGATTGAGAACATCATTGTGAAGTTAGGGTATGTTGGAACTTCATCTGTTATGAAGAAGCGTGGATTTCTTGATTTAAATACAGTGGGCCACTCTCTGCAATGTGTGTATTGGGATACCATTTCATGGAAAATTTTGACTTTCAGCAATTTTATGACAGCTCACACAGTAAGTAAATTTTAGCTTATTGACTTCAGAGTCCTAAAAATAATAATCCGCTCATGTGAGATATTGACGGTTCTCGAACTAAAATAAATCTCAAGCATCTTTACACCATGGTTATTCTGGAATCGTATGAGGTATTGCTGTATCTTTGCGGGGGTTTCTTAAGAGGCATTGCTGTATCTTTGTGGGGTTTCTTAAGAGGTATTGCTCTATATTTGCTTTTGGAGCATATGTTGCAGATTTCACAGTTTTTCTTTTTTTTTAACATCACCTCAATCTCTTTGGAATTCTAGTCAAATCCCAATGCAATCCCTTAGCAGTCCATTGTACTTGTGGCATTCTGGCTATTTTCAGCCATTTTCAGACCACTCCTGCCCACCTAAAGCCTACTCTCCAGGTGCTCTACTTTCCACCCCTATAGTGCCACTCAAAGTGAGAATCGCAGCTGTCCTGTGAACTGAAAAGGCAGACAACAAACTATTTTCAGCCATTTTCAAACCTCGCCTGCCCACCTAAAGCCTACTCTCCAGGTGGTCTACTTTCCACCCCCTATAGTGCCACTCAAAGTGAAAATCGCGGCTGTCCTATGAACTGAAAAGGCAGACAACAAATTGTGTATCTACTGCATCCTGCCTTCCACAAATAAGTTGTAAAGGATTTATTTTGTTAACTTTTAAGTAATATAGGAACAAAATAAACAACAAAACAAAATGGGCTTTCTCCGGCTTGTCCAGTATGACTGTTGCTAAGGCCTCCCACCCTAGTTTTTCCAGTCCTCAGGTACTTCTGTTTAGACTTCCCTCCATTTGGGTATTTTTTTAGTTTTTTCTTGAACCAAAGTATCTCCATAGAATATTTCAACTGGAGATAGTAGAGTACAAATTATTTTGTCAGCCACCAAACTTACTTGATTGTTTTTCTCAGTGCTTGCACATAGTTTTCCTCTGGCTCTGCCTACCTGAGCCCTTTCCCCCTCCCCCTTTCCATCAGTAACCCTTCCCACTCCACCATAGTTTTCAAAAAGGGCTGGCACCATTTCAAAACAGTCCCTTAGCAGTCCATCATACTCGTGGCATTCTGGGTGAGTTTCAAATGTATTTATGTTACATTTTCCTGTATATTGTTATTTAACCATGAGAAGAAACTGCTATTTAAACCATGTAAAACAAATCACTGTAGCCTGTTTTACTACTTAGGACCGAATACTTGACTATATTCCTGTTTTCGACTATAGTTGCTTACGGCACTTCTTTTATTTAAACTGTTGAAGTTGAGGTTCTTTTTTTCTTTGGACTACAAATGATGTCCTTGCTTGATAAAGAAAAGAAAATTTAGCTTATTTTAGTGAATAGCAGAGTTCTCGCTCGCTGCATAACATTTTAAGGGTAATGTACTAGAACGGACAGGATTATAGGGTTGGGAGGGTGGCCTAATGGTTAAGGTGTTTGCCTTACAAACACAAGGCGCAGGGTTTTAAGTCTCACAAGGGAAAATTGGCTAGGCTTAATATGGCTCGCAAGGGCAGTTAGCTTAGTACTAATCTATGAACTTATCTAATTTATAAGAACTGCTGAGTGAACTTATTTGGACAATTTGCAACATACCATAATTGAATGGTAGTACTTATGCTCGTATAGTGAGCTATGCATCTAATAGTGTACAAAAGCAATGTTTAAAATGCCAGAATATATTGTTGTTACATTTGTTCTGTGTTGTGAAACCATGTGTGCTGCAGTTTATTTTTTTTTCTAAACAAAGCTGCTGGTTCCAGTTATACTAAAATGTTTGTGTCACATTTTCAGTTAAATGCAGTTGTACTGTTGTTACTATAACCAAGAACTTTACCTAGATATTTTTGTTTTCTAAAATTTCAGCCCTCATTTTACTCTCTTCCACATCTTTTCATTTCCATAGCTATTTTCAGCCATTTTCAGACCTCGCCTGACCACTTAAAGCCTACTCTCCAGGTGGTCTACTTTACACCCCTTATAGTGCCACTCAAAGTGAGAATCGCAGCTGTCCTATGGACTCAGCTGTCCTATGGACTGAAAAGGCAGACAACAAAGTATGTATCTACTGCATCCTGCCTTCCACAAATAAGTCGTAAAGGATTTTATTATTAACTTTTAAGTAATATAAGAACAAAATAAATAACAAAACAAAACAGGCTCTCTCCTGCTTGTCCAGTATGACTGCTGCTAAGGCCTCCCACCCTAGTTTTTCTAATCATCAGGTACTTCTGTTTAGACTTCCCTCCATTTGGGTATTTTTTATTTTTTTTCTTGAACCAAAGTATTTCCATAGAATCTTTCAACTGGAGATAGTAGTGTACAAATTATTTTGTCAGCCACCAAACTTACTTGATTGTTTTTCTCAGCGCTTACACAGTTTCTTCCCACACCATTCGCCCTTCGCTTTGCTCAGGCTCAGTCTGCTTCCCTACCCTACCCCCATTCCCTACCCACCCCCACATCAATTACATTTATACTTCCATACACCTCACCCCTTATTACCTAACTCTGACCTCATTTCCTTTCCCCTAAATCCAACATCCTCCTAAGTACCAACCCACTCCACACCCCCTGCATTTACATATCCCTCACCTCACACTCCAGCATCCATACTTACAACATACCCATCTCAGTCTTTTGCCCATGCTAATACTATGTCTCTTCTCCATACCACCTAACACTCTTTCTAATATTAGTAATACTGACAAACCTAACATCTCTAAACTCACCTTATCTGTCTCCCAAGACTACACCAGTCACCAATGTACACTCTCCAACACTAACCTCCTATTCTGACATATCTCCAAGCCTCATGCAACCTAACCCTATCTTTCTCTTAAAACCTCAACACTTTTCTTATAACAACTCGATCCCATTCACATTAGCATACAAACATCAGTCTAATGTGGCATGTAAATGACCTTTGCTAATGTCCCCTGTCACTAAACTATTTCTCTCCCTTTGTGGAAATATTCAACCAAGCCCAGGACCCAATCCTACTACCCACAACAGCAATAATTCCCATAGATCACTACAGTTCACCACTATCAACCTCCAAAACATTAGGAATAAAATTCCTGAATTCCATGCCTGGATATCCCAGACTAAACCAGACATACTTGCCACTACAGAAAACTGGCTAAAACCATATATCAAAGACCCCAAATTCCTTCCACATGGTTAGTCCTGCCTCAGAGCAGACAGACCCTGCAAAAAAGGAGGGGCATTGCCTATTCTTTCCACATGGCCTCTCCATTACCCCCTACTCATCTCCAATCCCCCAATTCTCAAATGCTGAAATACTAATCGCTTTCCTAAACCTAAATAACAACAAAAGCATATGTATTACAAAGTTATACCTACCCCCACGAAATAATACCCCAATTCTAGAATAAATCCTAGCTTGGATCTCCTCAAAAATTAACAACGAAACAATCATACTTGGTGATGTGAATATAAATTGGCCAAGTCAGGTAGATAGCTCCTTACCCCCCAACATCAACCTCTACAACTTTACCCAAGTTATCACAAATATAACCAGACCAGCTAAAAACAATTGTGGTGGCTCAGTCATAGACTGGATCCTAGTTTCTGACCACAACAAGTTCTCCAAAACAGGTACCCTTCCCTGCAATATCAGTGACCATTACTCAGCCTATGCCATACGTGAGACATCCCAACTGCCCAACCAACATCATTATATACTATGCCGAACCCTTACTAATTTCAACCAAGACACTTTTAATGACCATCTAAAATCTATTAACTGGAACATACTAAAGACCCTTCCTCTAGATGAAGCAGTTGAATTTTTTAATTCAACCTTCCTAAAAGTCCTAAACTACCATGCTCCTCTGCATCGCAAAAGAGTAGAAACAAAAAACTGCATCTGGCTCTCTAAAAGCACCAAGCTAGCCATGGTCATAAGAGACAAAGCCTGGAAAAAATGGCATACAACTACCAGTCTCTCTGACCTCCAACAGTAGAGACACCTTCGCAACAAAGTCAAACGTCTAGTCATCAATGACAAAATCATTATATTAAATTGCAGCATAATTTCAAACAAAACCCAAAACAATTCTGGGCCTCAATATCCACACTATTAAACCCTGGTTCAAAAAGTAATCCCTGTCCACACCCTGAAAAAACACCCTTAGAAATTGCCACAATCTTTAATTCATACTTTGTAGAAACTATAGCCAAACTAACTGCCACATTCCCACCCCCACCTTCTCAAACTAACCACTCCACCAACTATGACCACCCAGTAGACCCACCCACTATCATATTTTCTCTCTCTCTAATCCCATCATCTACTATAAACAAACTCCTGCTTAAATTGAAACCAGGAAGCAATGCCCCTGACAACCCACCCCCAGAATACCTGAAATTGTCAGCTCCACCCATCTCCTACCACATTAGTATACTCCTAAACAGGTCAATTCAGGAATCCTATATACCCACCATCTGGAAGAAAGCCTACATTCTTCCCTTACATAAAAACAGTAATAATACTGATACCGCTAACTTCCATTCCATAGCTATATTGTCCCCCATTTCTAAAATCTTAGAAAAATGCATACACTCCCAGCTCCAGCAATACCTCTTAAACAATAATCTTCTATCTTCCTGTCAACATGGTTTCTGTCCCACTCATAGTACTACCACTGCTCCCCTATCCTTCACAAATACTGTTAACCAAGCATGCAATGAATGAAAATGTGTCTCCTCTCTCTTTCTTGATCTGTCCAAGGCATTCAACTCCATTTCCCACTCCCTACTTCTCTCCAAGCTTTCAGCTCTGAGCCTGTCCCCTCCAACTCTGCTCTGGTTTTCCAATTATCTATGCAATAGAAAACAATCCACTAGATGACTTGAATCAACCTCACCATTCCTTGACATCCCCACAGGAGTTCCTCAAGGATCCATATTAGGCCCTCTACTTTTCAGCATTTTCATTAATGACTTTCATTCTTGTATCCCCAACAACTCGGTCATTCAATATGCAGATGTCTCAACTATAATTTCCACCTCCAAAACCATACCTGAACTACTCTCATACATACAGCAAGAATTCTCCTTTATTGAAAGCTGGATGGCTAACAATCATCTCACTCAATCCAAACAGAACAAAACTTATTCTCTTCTCCCCTAAGAAAACCATCATTATAAACAAACCAGACTTCAAAATCTACTTATTAAATAAAACCACCCTAGAAATTGTCACATATACAAAACTGCTAAGTGTCACCATAGACAAAAGCTTAACTTTTGACCAGCACATCCACAATAACATAAAAAACACCAGAAGCTAGGAACCCTCTATAGGCATAAACACTTCCTCAACCCCACTACCAAACAAACCTTGGCCAACACCTTTCGACTACCCTCCTTACTATATGGTGCCCCCCTACTCACTAACATTCGCACATCCCTAAAAAATAAAATGGAAACCTGTTATAATAAAATTGCGAGATTTGCAACAAATGCCACCTACTCCTCCCATCACTGTTCCTCATTGTACACATTCAAATGGCTTGAGCTACCTCAATACCTCATTCACCAGCAACTCTCAATAGCCCACAAAATTATCTATAAACCCCATGACTGTCCAGCTCTTACCTCCACTTTTACTCAATACCACCCAAACAGACCACTTAGATCACAAAATGAGAACCTGCTACTCATCCAAAAACCTGCACTCCCTGCACTCTACTCTTTCTGCATTGCCAAACTGTGGAACTCACTCCCTACATCACTCAGAGCCACCAGTAATGCGAGGTCCATCAAAGATGGCCTCCATTCACATCTATCTACCCATTGGCAATGCTCCTGCTCCATATTCCACATTACCTGACCCCTTCCAACCCCTTCCAACCTCTTCCAACTGTTCCATTAGCAAATGTGTACCCATACTCTAACTGTTTAAACACGTTATGACTGTTAGACTGTTAAAAATCTTCAATTTGTAATTCAAAATGCAACTGTTCATATTCTGTCATGACTGCTAAAACTTCAAAAATACATATGCCTTGCATTTTTAACTTGTTGTAGCTAACATTTTGTTTTCCTTCTTATTTGTATCTTCAATCTGTAACCTAGAACTGTATGCTGAACTTGTTGTTAAATTTGCTGTTTGTTCACACATGTCTATTCGAAGCTTTTCTCCCCAGGCCTCCACTGAAAATGGGCTTACTCCGGCCCAGTGTACACTCCAGTCAAACAAATGTAAAATAAATAATATGCCCCTTCTTTAGACTTTATAGTTCCCAAGTGTGTGTTTCATATATTCTACCAAACATGAGATTATGGAGCTGATTTGGCACAATCACTCCTTTATGTCTAAACATCAGTCCCAGTGATTTGTAACTTTTGAAAAAATATGTGTATAGAATTTGAATTAGTAAACAAACTTCTTTTTTGTCATTTAGCTAACCTGTCAGTATATTTTTCATTCAGTAACCATAGCTTTAAGTAATTTTCTATATGAAGAAGAAATTCTGCAAATGTTACTAAATCATCATTGCATTTTTTTTTGTCCATTGATACATTTATAACTATGTTTTGTTATCCGGCATCCCTGTATCATGTTCCTGTGACTTCTTTTAAACTGCATGAATGTGCAAACCATTATTGCTTCAAACACATGAATTGCATATTCTGTAACTATAAAAATCACTGTCTCTGACTGCACTGCATATTGAATTGTCTGACACCTGCCCATTACTTCACAGATATAGCTTCCTAATATGTTAGGTTGCTGAACTGACACAGCTTGAAATGATGCATTGTTCTATTTGTTGTTATACACAAACCACAGTTTAATCTGACCAAGGGGTTTCATTTTATGTCCAGAATTAGTCTGCAGTGAGGTTTCAGAATCAAGCTTAATTGACTAAATGAGCTATTACTAATGAAGCATCATCAGATCCTGGTATCTGCTGTCAGTGTGGTAAATATGTTATTTATGCATACCTTTTCAGCTAGTGACATCTCTCAATTTCTTAACTCAAGAAATCTGGATAAAGCCTAAAATAATTATGGGGCAAAGGCCCAAAAATAGGGACAGATTTTTAAATATTGTTCTTATAAACTTAGAAAGTTGCTAGAATAACAGGACTTGTGTTAACATACATGATCTGAAGGAAAAAAAGTCTGAAATTCAAATGTATGTCAATATTTAGTGACTGCAGTTCTCAGTGATTTGCCAGAAAACCAAAACATTTATGAGGAACAGACTAAAAAAATATTTGGCAAACATATGGACATTCTGTGAAAATCTGGACAACTGAGGGGTATGGTTTAATACATTTCCATTGGTACTGCTGCTGATGTTCAGAGGTCACTGAAGAAGTTATCCACAGTCTCAACAGACAGACTAAGTGCATTCAGAGATACTTCTATGCCTTATATGTGTCAATTTGGGTATTACACACACAGTTTGCACAGTCATTAGCTATGTTTGCTTCAGTCACTTGCAAAACGGGTTTCTGTCCTTTCACCCTGACTGATAAAACAACATCTTTCCTACAGCGTCTTGCTGTCTATAAGTCTATAACTTTTGAAAAAATCGTTTTTTTCCCTAAATAGCATGTCCCTTGTTTGATCTTTTTTTTATATCACAAATTTTTCTACCCATTTTTAATGAATCATGTAACTCTAAATAAAACTGCAGCAATAGTTCCTGAAGCATCATATGCCTTTGTTAACAGTAAATAAATGCCAAGCTCCTTCTAGACTGATTATAACTTCTCTTTAATTGATGCTGTTTTATCTATCTGCTATTCAAGAAAGGTAAAAAAGAACCTTCAAGGTACAAATAAAGTATATTGTATTTTTTATGATTTTCCTCTACTCTATTCACAGTGAGATGTTAATCAAAATTTTGGATCAGAGCTTTCCAGTTTTCTGATAAATTGAGTTATATTAAGAAAATTCCTGGTAAATGCAGATGGATAGTTTTCTTCCACTGTGAATTGTATTTCAGTACTTTCAGATGTATACATTCTTGAGGATTATGCAGTGGTGCAGCGGTAGTGTTGTTGCCTCACAGCAAGACGTTCTCCCGTTCGATGCTTGGGTTGGGAGTGCCTTCTGTGTGGAGTCTGCATGTCCTCCCCGCGGTCGAGTGGGCGTTCAAAAGACATGCGTTGAATGGGCGTGCCTTCGTTGAAGGTTGGGTGTCGGACTGGCAACTCGACACCATAAAAACCAACTACCAATCATTAGCGGACCGGAGTTCCGCTGTGGCAACCCCTAACCGGGAAAAGCCGAAAGACAAACAACGACAGCAACATTCTTGAAAACACATGTATTTTTTCATTCACTGGTCTATTCTTCTTTGATGCTATTGTAACATTTGAATGTTATAGTTTAAATGAAGTCTTTAATCAAACTGCCATCTAGAAGAGACATGCGAAATATGTAATCCAACTTCCTGTAACAAGATATTACCTTATTTAAAGCTCTATATGTTGTGCGATACAGCTGTCTTGGCAAAGTGAAGACCAATGGCAGAGCATGTTAGGTCACTCGGTTAGCTTTTGAAAACATGCTTATCTGCTTTCATATTGGTTTAGGAGGATAAAGATATAAAGTTTGTCTGACTGATCCTAGCATGTGTGTCCTCTAAGAAGGACTGAAGTGAAAGAAATGCTTGACGTGATCTAAAAAATGGAAAAACAGTAGTCAGTGGTATGTCATAGTCAGCATTTCTATGTTTGATATGCATTGCATGTTCATTTCATAAGAGGAGGAACCTGAATGATAGTGTGTGAGTGCTGCACAAGAGTGTACTATGTCTCTAGAAAGAGTTAAAAAGCAAGTTATAAGTGTCGGTTCTCTTTGTGTGGTGAGACACTGCCAAAAAAAAAAAAATCATTGGGGAGGCTGTACAAGAGTTGTTAAACATTAGTAAGAAGATGCTGAGTAAAGCATAAATGTTGAGCCAGGTAAGGCAAGTAAACAAATTAACCTGCATAAAAGGCACATTTCAAAATTCTAGGAACTATTTCATTTGCAACAGTATAATGGTTTCCTCATGCATCACTGATCTGTGAAACCTTGGAAATCACTTACTCTCTCCTGCTGGAATGAGCCAAGTGATTATCCAAATCTGATGTACATGGTTTTTGAGACTTTCACCCTTCTACGGTGTTGACTATCTGTAGAGTTGGTATACATAAGTTCAAGGGATGTGGAGTACCCACAAATGAGGTGGGTGCAGAGGGCACCCTGCAAAAAGCACTTGTTTTAAGTTGTCCCATTACTTTATATGTAACACGCACATTTTCAGGCTGTAGGACTAATTACGATTGCTTGTAGTAGAAGTTAGTATTGTGGATTTCTGAGTACTGCATAGTAGGGACTACACAATGGTATACCTTCACTGTCACACCAATATCAAATACAGAAAAATTCCAGTATAAGGAAAACTTGATAGCAGCTTCAATACAACAAAACTTCTATAATAAAACACAAAGCTTTCAGACATATGTCCTTCCTCAGTGTGAACAAACAGAAAAAAACACTTCCTTTGCCTTTTATAATGAAACTTAATTGTATCACATGACATAGCCAGCAATCAAAATTTTCTGTAAAACTTAAGACATTTTAAAGATACATAAAAAATACAATTCCCCAAACATTTAGTAGGTATAAAAACATCCACATAGAACATACCTAAACAATACATTTAAACATAAATAAACAGGTTAATTTCCATAAAATCATCTGCTTCATTTTCAGAACAGATTTTAGGCTGGCAGCCATATTGATTCCAGGTTTAGCATCTGCTTGAAGCATTACTATCCACCTGTACTCATTCATTTGTAGCATATTATTATTGTCACCCCCTCTTCTGTTTTTAGGACAACATTTACCACCATAAACTTAAGATGTTTTGCAAGAGCATTAGTACCTACTCTTCTTCTAACATCCGACTTATGTTCAACAATACGCTCTTTAAGTTTACGTGATGTTTTAAACTGGTAACAGAAAAGTGTAAGTTTAGAAAATGCACATGTGCAGTGAAAATTATGTGAAACAAATGAGGATAGATGTAAAAAGGATTAATACCATATACACAAAATAAGTGTGCATATACTGATATAGAATGCGGTAGGCCAGGCTGTTTCTTGTGATTCTTTCTCTCACTAATAAATTGATGGAATCAGACATGAATTAAACATAATGAGGCAAACTTCCTTGGTATATCCCTCAGGTTTTCTGGTGAAGCTCTTAATAATGAAAGAAAAATGTGAGGAAGACCTTGAAAAGAATGAGCAAATGGCCAGACCCTGACAATATATTCTAGTGCTTCCAACATCAGTAATAACAAATGGTTATACAGACCACTGAGCTGTGTGTTTCTGACAAACAACATCTCATGCATGCTCTTTTGTTGGGGATAAATCTATTTTCATTTACTTGTCTCCTATTATACCAAATAAACCACTCAGGCCAAATTTAGCTATGC
>NC_056725.1:1612961358-1613096358 GCF_019279795.1 Protopterus annectens
AAATACTGTAACAAAGATAACACAAAAGCTGATTACACAGTAAATACTGAGAACCCTGCTGCTCAGCAGAATGTACCAGCCTTTTTATATGAATTGCGAAATTATTGTTAATAGGGTAGAATTAGCTGAGAGGGGTCAATACTGTGCAATAAGGAAAGGATTAAATGGTGTATTTATCTGACATGAACAGTAGATAGAACTCATTCACTACTTCTGGGAATGATTTGGTGAGTTGTGTTGTTTTACAGTGCAGGGTTAACAATACTTTTATTAGTGATTGCTTTTATGAATTTTTTAAAGCCTTTAGGTAGTGGGTTGGTGCCTCGCCTCAGTAACCCCCCTCTTATCTGCGGAATAGGTACTCAATTACAATGTACGTTACAGGCACAAATGGATCATCTGACTTGGTACTCTGCACAGTATTACTGTGTAAAGCATGGCTATTTTGGGTATCTGAATGGAAATAAATATGAAATTCATGGTAATGTAATGATGCCAATTTAAAAAAGAAATATTGGCTAGAAATTTTTCCACAATCTTGTATATTTTTGGTGAAACAAACCACATCAAATGCATTGAGTTTTCTGGAAAGTAAAGCATCTGAAAGTGTTAGAACCAGTCTGTAGTACATAACAGGGAATAATAAAATTACAGAATTTTTATATAATATATAAATAAATGCCTATATACTCATAGTTTGTACAGTGCTGGCACACTGTTAGTTTAGCTCTGATCACATGTGATGATATAGTTGTATACAGTATTTACCCTTTCAGCCTCCATTTCTTTACACATGCAATCTATTAATGTAGTTGCTAATGGTCAAACAGACTCTTTATGCATGAGTAAACATTTTAGGTGTACTATTGTAGACCTTGAATAACAAAAAATGTGTTTATTACTTGGTATCCGAAAAATGGTAACAATGGAATCCTTAGAAAGTAAGCTGCACTAGCAGGTAGAATAACTACAATAAAAATATATGACTCACAATGTAATGTCTGTGTGTTTTTTAAACAGCTGCATCTTATGTGTTTAGCTCCAGTATACCAGTAGCCCTTCAGCACAATCCTAGAAGGAACTGATTGATAGACTGACTGACTGAATTATATGCTATGGTACGAGAACATTCACCATAATAGCATATATTCAAATTGTAGGATTATGCTATGGGAAACCTAACACACAAGTAAGTTATACCAAAAGATGGGCATCTGTCTTCCAGAAAGATCTTTTCAATTGTCTGACATCCATAAGAGTACAAGAATGCATTTTTGACCTGTTACCCAGATATAAAAGGTAGTCTGATGCCAGAATATCTGTATTCTTTTTTCTAGCCTGAGATGGCAGTAGAGATTGTGTACCAATAAACCCTCATGTGATTAGATAAAGTAGCCTTAGAAACACTGACAGCACATAAAAGCATAAATACAAGTAAAAGACGGAAACCATACCAGAAGGTCAGAAAGCAGAGTAAGACTAGCAATAAAAAAATGTTCTTATCCATGGATGAATTTGTTAAATGTTCTATTAAAGGTAACACACTCCAGATAAGTTTTCAATAGCGTCTGTTTTTCTGCACGGTAAACATGTTATCCAACTAGAGAAATGGAATCCGCAAGAAATAGAAAATAATATTTGTGGAACTAAATTCATCCTCGAGTCTTGGTGAGTACCTTCATGTGGCACACTCTGTTATGCAAAATCTCACCAATATAACATTTATATATATATATAGACTGTATTTTATACATCATGGAGAAAGTTAGGTCAAAAAAACAAAAACGAAGACTGGGCGCTCAGGTCCCAGGGTAAGAAAAATGTATACCATGGTACAAGGAATAAGTAGTCCACAAAAACACAAAAACGAATAAGCTATGTGAAAGGCATAGAAAGGGCAAAGTGGACTGCTGAGGAAAAGGGAGAAGGTATGTATCGTTACTTTTATGCAAGAAATGCAGATTTTCCAGACTGAGTATATGTAGCAGGAGTAAAAGAGAAATTAGAAGAAAGAAAGTGCTTGCACAAGAAAATACTATTCAAAGCTACAGATAATAAGTTAAGATCCTTAATGCAACAGATAAAGAAAAAACATTATGTAAATGAAGAAACATCTGGCCAGCTGGAAATAAAAGAAGTAAAAGAGGAAATGAGAAAACTTAAAGAACAAAATCCAGAGATTATTTAAAGCTATAAAAAAGAAACATGGTCATGGTAAAGAAAAACAGATATGATATGGTGTGTTATTTACGCAGAGAGGAAAGACAAAGTAGTCAATACAAAACTGCAGCTCCAAAGATATTTGAAGAGAAATACGGGCAAACAAACCAAGATATTGTAAATTTCATAATACAAAAAAAAAAAAAAAGAAAAAAACATAAATAATATAAGATCATAATTCACAAAGGGATAATGTATAAAAGAAGGTAGAAATTAAACAAATATAAATTGAAGTGATATACCATTTACTAAGTGAGGGATTTATTGTGGAAACTCCAACACAGACAGTGTTTCAACATGATAAGCTAGTGGGTCTTCATATAGAGTAGCAGTGGAAGGAGATGGATGCATCTTAATAGGATAAGGCAATGCTCTGAAACCTTCTGTGGAAAACTCTCAGGAAACAGAGAACAAAGAAGATGTTCTCAGTCCATGAGAAATAAATAAATACATACATAAATAAATAAATATAGCTAAGGAAAGGCCTGCTTGATTTAATAGAGAATAATCATATTAAGGCAAATGAAATAAATAGAGTGCAGAAGGTAAGTCCCAAAATGTTAGAAGACTGATGAAACAGATGAACACAGTAATCACAACTGTCAATAGAAGATTATATGATATAACAGAAATAAACATGATATACTACTGTGCAGTTAACTAATAATGGATTGAGTGTTACCACAAAATTTCAGAGTAGCAAAGAAAATGAAGGGAACAAGTAGAATGTCACCATGGAAACATGAAATGTAGAAAACAATAAAGTGCCTGCGATAAGAACTATCACTGCGAGAGGAATATAGAAAAGGAGAAAACTATCAGTCTTAGAAAGACAGATGTGGTAAAAGAAGCACAGCATCAGACCAGGCCAGGATTTATCATACTTTATATCCAATAATAAAGCATAAATATCAGCACAAACATAAAAACGTGGAAGGTATGCAGATAAGTATAAAGTTAAAATAAAAAAGTACAAAATAAGCTAGTAACTGATGACCCAAAAGGTTTTATAGGAAATTGGGAAACAAAGCAAAAGGAATAGAAACACCATAAACAAAAACAAAATAGATATATTTTGGATGATTTATAAAGACCCTGATCAATGTAAAAAGAATTGTCAGAGACTCCCCCTCTGTGGAATAGACTCCCTCTCCACATCAAGCAGAGTTCCTCATTAACCCTTTTTAAGGGCACCCTGGATAACTGGATGGGGACCAGAAAATACACCTCTGGGATTCCACCTGTGTCCCTGCTGGACAGGGGTATTGGGAGCTAACTTGTCAGAACACAGGCTAAATTCTTTGTTAGGCTTGTAAGGGCCTCAGGGCTAATACCCTAGTAACTTCTTATTCCTGTGATCCTATGACAGAAGAACTAAAAGAAATTGTAAGAAGCTTAAATAGAGGATATGAAATGGGACAAAGGAACAGCCAGAAATTAAGACAAAATTAAGAAAAGTTCTTAACTGGAAAAATCCTGGCTTGGATGCAGTGCCTAACTTTTGGCTAAAGGTATTAACATCTTTACACAAAGATTTGGCCCCGAATAAAAATGAATTGTATGAGCATTCTAAACAGACATCAACCTTAACAACAAGAAAATGATGGCCCAAAAAGTGAACCTGCAAGCCATCCCAAGTACTATTGACCTATTGACCATTACAGTGCCTTTCAACAATATTTAAATTATATACTGGAATAGATGCAGACAGAATTTATAGCTATCTGGGAAAAATTTCAGTCATGGCAATAAATGAAAAGGTAATAAGAGAAAGTTATATGGACCAAAAGATCACCTATTGTGAAACAATACCTTAACAGAGAGATGTAGGCAAGGGAAGAATGGCATGGATAGGATACTAAAGAAGCATTCACCAACATTCTACATTCATGGAAAATTGAATGCTTACAGATATACAGGATACATTGCAAACTACTTGCAGCTAAGCCACAACAAAGAACATGTTATTATCCCTGGGATACAATTTCAGAGGGGAATATTCCAAGATAATTCTCTGTTGCTACTGCTGTTCTGTCTTGCTCTTAACCCATTAAACTGTTTATTTACTAGATTATATTATGGCTACATCTTAAATCCCAGTTACCACCCAACATCATGGCATGACTCCAGTTACTAATCCATTATATTTTGCTTGCATTTTGACATTATTCAGTGTGATAGCAAGATGCTTCTCAAGGCTATCTGTTTTTCAGCTTCAGGCATATATACATTTATGACACCAGTTACTGAGTTACTGAGAAAGTTGTCTGTTAATATTTTTTGTGTATGCATTATGGCATTATTCATAGCACTGGTAAAAATGCTGCACATTACAGCTACAGACACATATATTGAGAGCTCAGACATGTCTCTTTTCAAATCTCCTATCATAGAAGGACTAAGGCAGTTTATTCCCATATGGGATAAAGGGATTAGAAAACACGTGACATTACAAATTCTGGCACCTAGAATGTGGCTTACTAACACACTATCCTTGTTTAGACTAGCAAGTAGTGCATCAGTATGTCTAACTATAGCATCACTTATGACTAGTTTATTATCATGCAAGGCAGCAACTCCTGGTAGATTTAAGGACATGCATTAACTACCTTGAGTGACCTTTGTTTGTAAGTGGCAGCAGGCATTACTGTTGTATGTATAGCAGGTGAGGTATGAATATTTTGTTGAGGCTTAGGTGTGATGGTCCATTGCCAAGACAGGTAGGAGGCTTTAGAAGAGTTGTCTTTAGGACTTCAGCATATAGAGATGCATTGTGTTGTGTTATATTCTGACAACCAGGAGATGTGAGAAGGCTGCCTCCAGTTTAAATACAAGCATCTGTATCTCAATAGACAGCATACTTGCCTTTGGTACTGGAAGATCAGCATGATGTAGGTTCTATTCCCATCTAGGTGATTGGATTTATTTTCTGTTACTAACACTGAAGAACAGTATTATGTGACACTGCACTACTGAGTATGTCATTTTTTGAATGAGATGTTAAACTGAGCCTCTGTCTGTCTGAATTGGTCAAAGCTTTGGTGGATATAAAAGATCCCATGACTGTTATCAAAATGAGTAGGGGGAGTTTGCTGGTACTCTGGGCACATTTGCACTAGTCAGAATGAATACCACTTCATGTTTTCAATGTGACACTAAGAAGATCAACAAATGGCAAATAAATAATTAAGTATATAAATACATAAATGCATAAATACGTAGAATAAAATAGCTATCTGCATATCTGACATGCAGACTCAGTGCTAGTTAATGATAATGGATTGTCTGTGAACATAAGGCTGTTGTTGCACTTCCTTTGGATAATTAATGCTAGTAGGCTAGAAGCAGATGATGTTAAGGCTGATTGTGGTTTCATGGTATCTGAGAATCTGATTGGAGGAGGTTTGGTATTACTAAGCTCCTGGTATGATGTAGAATGTGGCACAGTAATCATTGTTTGAGTATTATGCAGACTGTAACAAGATCCAATAGTTCTGGATAATATGCAGATTGAAGTACAGTAATTGAATTCTGGGTGTTACGCAGATAGTAATAGGTACAGTAAGAACAGCTGGCTGTTCTTTGGATAGCAACACAGTCAGTTTAAGCCAAAAGGCAGATAATATATATTATTTACACAGTACTATAAGAAAATGTGACTCTGGATGCAGGCACAGCTGTAATAAAGCCTAGTAATGCAGTATGATAACTCTAAAGTGACAGAGGGTATTTGTACATTGCTATCAATAAGGAAATGGTATAATAAACTAACAGTGATAGAGAACACCAGCATGGGTGATACAAATCTGCAGCAGAGCAAAAGTCAGGAGAGATGCAGCACATAAACTTGCAAGCAAGAGAGAGAGGGAGAAAGGGAGAGACAGGCACAGGTTGATGGTTATTTTACAGTGATTTGTGGGGGGTATGATCTGCTGCTTAAAGCTCAGCTACTTGGAGGTCTAGATTGTTCATAGGTTCATAGGTTGGTACTAGGCTATTGGCCCTAGGGCCTATACAAGCCTAGCCATAACAATTCCCTGGCTATTTCTTCCCACAGTATTTACTTCCCTGGACCCCTGTCTAGCTGGGGACTGACGTGATCCCCGGGGTGAATTTCCTATCTCCCATCCAATCATCAAGGTTCCTTTTGAAGAGGGCCAAAGAGGTGCTCTGCTTGACATGTATTGGCAGTCTATTCCAGAGTCTGGGGAGTCTCTGGGTCATCCCTCCAGCATGGTTTGTTCACTGTGATGACAAGGTTTCGATCCCTGGAGCGTGTGGCTCTGAGGGACTGGGATTTCTTTAAGTGCAACATGTCCAACAGCTCTGGGTTTGACATGGCTTTGTATGTTAAGCAGAGATCGCCTATAACAATATGCGACAGAGTATAGGTGGAGTTATTTTTAGACGGCCAGCGTAGGGCATCTGCTTTAGGCCTGTGATTCTTTTAGTGAGGTATTTATGCAGCCTTTCCAGTTGTTGCAGATGTCTTGACAGGTACATACCAAATGGGGAGTTGTATTCTATAATGGGTCTAATGAGGGATGAGTACAGTGGGACAATGACCTCCTTTTTTCTGGATGAAAAGCCCTTAGTTATAAGGTGCGCCACATAGAAGGATTTCCTGACTGTTGTGGCAATGTGGTTATTGAAGGTGAGACCACTGTCCACCTGTGTCCCTAAGTCTCTTATCACACTTTTGGTGTTTAGTGTACTGCCACCTATGTGGCATTTCATGGGTATATGTTTCTTCACAAAGGGGATAACTATACATTTCTTGGCATTGAGCTTGAGCCCATAGCTCTGGCACCAAGCATCTGTTTCTGTAAGGCACTTTTGTTGAATATCCATATAATTTGGGGATTCAGTAATAGCTCCCAGTTTACAGTCATCTGTGAACGTTGTTAGCCAGAGTCCCTTATTGTTGGCCTGTACTTCAGAGAAGTAGATGCCAAACAAGAGCGGTCCCAGGACTGAACCCTGAGGTACTCCACTTGTCACTTGTCTGGAGCTGGATTTGGAGTCGGCTACTTTTACAGTATGGGTTCTGTCAGTAAGCCAGTTGGCAACCCATTGAGTGATGTAGGGATTAATGCCCAGCTTAGTAAGTTTGTCTATGATTCCAGAGTGAGGAATGGTGTTGAAGGCCTTGGTGAGGTCCAGATAGGCTGTGTGGATCACCTTACCCTTGTCCACGGCTCTGGGGACTGATTCGTAGAAGTCAGTCAGGTTCAGGAGGCAAAATCGGCCCTTCATGAACCCAAACTGCATGGGGTCCAGTGTTTGAAGGTTGCCAATCTCTTTGTTTATAAGTTCCATGATAATACATTCCATGGCCTTGCAGATCAGGCTCATCAGACTGATGGGGCGATAGTTCTCAGGATCCAATGTGGATCCTCCCTTGTGGAGTGGGATAACTGTAGCTGTGTGCCACTCAGTGGGCATGAAGCCTGAGGTGTGGCTATGATTACACATGATACTTAGGTGAGGTGCCAGTTCATTTTGTAGTACATGTAGTACACAGCCTGGGATGTCTTCTGGTCCCATGGATGCTGTATTCTTAGCTTTGGACAGTGCATTTTTTTACCTGTGTGGCCGTTATTACTGGAATTTGGCAATCTTTCGGTATTGAGATGGGCCCTTTAGGGGGTGAGAAGGGGATGAAGCTTGCACTGAATCGATCTGCCAGGATATTGGCAATATCCTTGGATCAGTATATCTAATGCCATTCTGTTGTAGCTCAGAGCAGATCTGAGCATTGCCATTTAGATTCTTGACATAGCTATAGAATGCCTTGTGGTTGTCTTTGGAATCTTTGGCAATTTTATTTTCGTAACTAGCTTTGGAGGATTTTATGAGGGATCTCTGCTTCTTACTCAGGCTGGTAAGGGAGATTTTTGCAGCCTGGGATTTTCCTCTTTTCTGCAACAGTTTCTTCCTTTTGTTGTAAAGTTTGTTTATGGCAAGGGACCACCAGATTGGCTTCCTTTTTTTGGAGGAGAGCATCTTGGTTCTATTGGGGGTGGCACTATTCATGCATGAGTCGACGTGCTAGTACAGTGCCTTAGTGTAGAATTCAGCATTCAAACTTTCAGTTCCCATCTGCATGGGTGTCATGAAGTTTGTCACTTCTGACTTGAGTAACATGAAGCTGGCTTTGGAGAAGTTTGTTATGGAGGTTTACTTACTAGGGGGAGGGGTGGGATGTGGATGTCAACGGTGATTAGCTTATGGTCAGACCTGACCAATGAGGGGGCGACCATAGGTGTGGAGCATCGATTTCCCATGTTGGTAATGACCAGGTCTAGGATATTGGAGCCCCTAGTGAGACTAAGGATTAGTTGATCGAGGGCATTGGAATTTATAAATTCCTAGTACTGTTGGGCAAAGGTGTTGGTACACGAGTAGTTTTCCCAGTTAATGGCAGGGTAGTTGAAATCACCCAGTATTAGGATGTTTGGTTGTAGCTTAATATTTTCCAGTATGGTTAGAAAGGTGTAGTGAGAATCTTGGGGCATGGTGGGGGATCATTAGCAAGCTACAGTTTGGACTGCAGTCTTACCTAGTGTTAGTTGTACCTGGAGAATTTCAGACGCATTGTGTTGGGCAACTAGCCTGGTGTTCTGATTATCCTTGGTGAAGATGGACACTCCTCCACCTTTATTGTTTCAGTCCTGGTTTGGTGGCCGAAAAGTGTGGTAAGAGTTGTAGCCTGGTATTGCAGGGGTGCTCTCTGGAGCCTTGAACCAGGTCTCAGTTACTGCACAGATATCGATGTTCTCCATTTTTAGGAGTGCCTTGAGAAAGTGCATTTTGAGGTTTAGACTTCTAGCATTGAGTAGCATTACCTTCAGATTTTGCATGTTTGTACCTGTTACGGTGGTGGTTTTGTCCTTTGAACTTTGCCTAAAAAAGGCTCTATAGTGATGGTAAGAGCCTTAGCCAGTAACCTGTATCCCAGGGGCTACAGGTGCAGACCATATCTGGCAAAGCATCGTGGTCTGTCAATCATGTCATCCCAGGCAGACAGATACTGGATCACCTTTAAATGACACCAGAAGCTTAGCCAGTTGTTGAGTCAATCATTTTTGTCCTTATACTGTGGTATCATTCTGGGTGAAGGCAGGATGCTACTCAGGGCTTGGGTCATACCTGCCTGGGCCACATAATCTGAGAGCTCCTCCATGTCTTTTTTCATGTAGTCCAGGGAGGTACATCTCAAGTCATTCACTCCAACATGGACAATGACAGAGTCGTGTTTGTACTTGTTGTGGAGTGACTTGAGTGCATGCGTTACGTGGCAGATCCTGGCACCTGACAGGCAGCTGACTGTAATTTTCTCCTTGTTCAGCCTGGTGAGTGGGACATCAGTGTGCCTGACTATAGTGTCACCTATGACTAAAGTGTTGGGTACGTTGCCTTGCCTTAGGGGCTGTTGTTGTGTGACTCACTGGATCATCTGCGGTAACATTAAGATAACAGATTCTCACTGGCTACTAGATACAGTGTGGTTATGCAGCTATGCTTGCAACTCAGCTCAAATAGTATAATAGTTATGCAATGCAGCAGAAATTAAAGCAAATAAAAAGCAGAAAACAATCAATAGAAACAAAGTGTTAACAAGCTACTGTCAAATAACCACTGGGAACACTGCAGACTCCGTTTGTATCTCAAGAGTAAACTGCATGACCAATTCCAAATGTTATCAACACCACTAACAAACAATGCAAGAGTCAGTATTAGCAAAAACATTGTTTAAAAATTCAATCCCTCTGTGTTTGTGGGAGGTAATCAAATCCAATAAATGTGTTTGCTGTTTAAAAAATATTTAAAAAGGCACTTCCATAGTGTTGGATGAATCAAAAAGTAGTCAAAGCCAATAAATTGGTATGCACTACCTTGCAGCATTGCAACTCAGATAAAAGAAGCAAAAAGCCTCACAACATAGCAGAAATTAAAACAATCACATCTAAACAGCCAACATAAACTTGGAAGGGTAACAGACAACCAGCAAATAAACATGCAGAACACCCCAAATTCCTATTATCCCAGAAAGGTAAACTGCAGCATCAGTTCCAAATGTAAAAAAAAAAAAAATTAACTGGTCAGAAAATATTAGTTTAATGTTGCTTAAAAAGGCACATTCTTGGTGTGGGTTTGATCACAAAGTAGTCAAAGCCAACAAATTTGTCTCACATCTAAGCAGATAAGCCCACTGACTATGTCTTCTCACTGTGCAGCACTGTCTAATGCATTTCAAACAAATGTTAAGCCATGCAACGTAGCAGAAATTAAAACAGTCAAAAAACAGCAAACAACCAAGGAAAGCTTGGATTAGTAACAAGCTGCTAGGAAATAAATACTCTGAACACTGCAGATAAACTGAAAGATCAATCCCAAATGTTAAAAAATAGCACTAGGCAAACACCCAAGTATTAATCATCATCATCATTAACCACCTTCATCCCATTTTCTACATAAAGTCAGGGTGTTGTGTCAACTCCAACAGTCTTTCTTGGTTCAATGCTTCTGTTCTACCCTCTTTGAAAGTCATGAATGATTGTCACTTGTCTTCTCTCACACAGCCTATTATGTGCTTGAGGAACACCCTCATTTCCTCTCGCTTTCTTCCTGCCTGTTCCAAATCTTCACTGAATTGTCATCTGCCTTCTTGCTCATAAGTATTAATAGTCTGTGATCTTTTTGACCTTCTCAGCAATTGGTGCTACAAGGGCTTCTGCTCTGGATGTCCTTATTTTTTTAGTCTGTCGCACAAGGTGCGTCCTACCACTTGTCTCAAACACTTCATCTCTAGCTTCCTCAATTGCTCTGTCTTCACTGCCCAGGTATCTGGGTCACACCACTGTTTTGTACGCCTTACTTTTCAACTTTGTTGTCATTCTGCTGTCATACACTACCCTGATACTCAAAAGATTGATGAATTTCCTAATGTATATTACAACCATGTTTAATATTTCAAAATGGCTTCCTTCAAATATTGTAGAAGACTGTGATGTCTGTGCCATTTGACTGAAATCTCATTTCTGATACAACAAATATGTCTATTTTAATGTAAGGTGTTTGACCATTAATGATTTCATTTTAATTATCATGTTGTACATAAATAAGAGAATGATACTTTGTTATTAGGTTAGGGGAGGGCAAGTGGAAAACTGAGTAAGGAGCCTGGAGTTTTGTGGTGAGACATGGGTCAAACTGTATGGTGGATGGCATATTACAACCTGATTATCAATAGATATGGCAGCATTTATTTAATCATTTAAACTGAGTTTTGTATGTTGTGTGTATCTATTATGAGGAAAATGTAACCCACAAAGCTAGTACAGCTAGGAAAAGTTAGGATTGCAGATCAGCCAGTAGAGAAGAGGGACACAATAGGCCTTAGAGGATATGGATGTCCAACATTGCAAAATATAGTCTTTTTAGAATTATATGAAAGGTGAGAAGAGTGCTGCAAGTTGGACTGTGCTGTCACTTAGATTGGGTAGAATTTATTCCCTGTGACGGAGGTGATGGTTGTTGCAACCAATTTGGGGGAGGGAGGTAGGCACTGCTATTTTCTAAATGATAGTTTATTAAATCTACTTTTGTATTAAGATGTTTCTGAAGATCGAGGGCTCCCAAAAGACTCCTGACAAGGCTGAAGATAATTCATCAAATTGCGTGTTAGGAAATTTCCCTTCCTTACATATACACATCTCTAATTGCATATAATTTACTGTGAGGTTATATCACCATATTTATAGGTTACATTTCCTTAAGGGAACTACTTTTGTCTGCAAACTTTGAAGAAGCTTTTTCACTCTACATTAGACTTACCAATGTGAAACTTGGCTCCCTGCAAGGGGTAAATCTGAAAGTGTGCATTAGGTCATATGATTCACTTCAGTAAAATTATTTGAGTAGAGCAGCAGGGGGTACCCACTTTGCACCAGTGAGAAGATGAAACAGACATAGGGCGGCAATAACAATGAGATCTTTGTGTATCAGCATTTTAGCAAATGTACAGAATAGCATAAACCAATCACATATGAAATATAAATAAGTCATAGTTTTTGTAAAACTCCATTGGTAGATCAGAAAAACTGCATCCAGTCATAACATTTGCATGCTAAAACGGCTGTTCCTTATTCACTGGTCATTGCAAAGACAATCAATCAATGGTAAACATTCAAACATTTCCAAGTCATTGGTTCTAATATATAGACATGGACCAATCACATATAAAAAGTAAACAGATCATTTTACATTCCATAGGTGATTGGTCTCTGCTTTTACTATGCTCTTATACTAGAACCAATGACTTGGAATTGCCTGTATGTTTTTTATTGGCCAATTGATTTTATAGTGACCAATGAAAAAGGAATAGCCTTTTTAGCATGCAAATGTCATGATTGGCTGTAATTTTTTGATCAGTTTAGAAAAACTATGACTTTTTTACATGTTTATGCAATTGGTTAAGGGACACTTTTTAGGAAAACATGAACTGCTGAAATTTTAAGACTTGAAAAAGGGATTATACCCGAAAACGCTTTTTTTTTTATTTGAGGAATAGTAACTTATTTGGCTTTATTAAAGTATTTGTTTTATGCCTATTGCTGAAGTAGTTTTTGTACTTTGTTTTATGTATTTATACACAAGTTCAAGTACCTACCTTTAGTGCCAGGATCTTCATTTGTCTTGGATTTTTGATGTGTGTGTGTGTGTGTGTGTGTGTGTGTGTGTGTGTGTGTGTGCGTATATATATATATATATATATATATATATATATATATATACATACATACATACATATGTTTAATCAGAATTCTGTCCACCTTTTTGCACATAACTCTGCGGACATGATGAACAGACCCTCTCCTGCTCCTGTGCTCTTGTGGTGACATGCTCAGTTCTGACCTCTGTACTCATAAGACTGATAACGATTATGAAACCACATGTATCTTTGATGAGCGTAATCTTTCAGTGCAGAACTACAGCCTTTATGCAGTAAAATGAGAGAATGAAATAAGGAAAATGATGTATAACTTAGCATACAAATGAAGCGGTATGCTATGCAAGTCCAAAGTATGATATTTTCTTTCATATTTTAAATATATGTGCTGACATTCTAGCATAAATGGTAGTAAAACTATGATTCTGTAATTTTTGTCTTCAGTCTCCAGAATCTAGCCTTCCTTTCTGTCTACATGCATCTACTTTCAGAATAACACACAATGAAAAAGGCTTCCGGAATGTCTTTATTATATTCAGTCAGCTAAGCACATGGATTACAATGGATAAAAACAGGCTGCTTTCCTGAAGTCATATTTTTTACCTGTGCATTGAATTATGCAACTGGAATATTGGACAGGGAGAAACTATGTAAAATATGATTTATGAAAAATGCCAAATGGAGCATAGTGATACATGTTTAACCATGCAATGGGTTCCCAAGGCCATACTGTTCTGTGTGTGTGTGTGTGTGTGTGTGTGTGTGTGTGTGTGTGTGTGCACATACACATGACAAAAGACATAAAAACACATTAAAATCCAACAATATTCAGAAAACAAGTTTAATAGAATTAATCAGTTCTGGAAGCTTGGGTTGTGCATTATTTATCCACTTGACTTAGATTAAACCATCAAACTATGCCAGTCATGAGTTTAATTTTATAAAACTCACAGGCACAAACCTACGTATTACTTAATTGTTATGTAATACATGTAAACTAAAGTGATTTTGTATATGTTCTGGTTTTGTTTTGCATACATTATGATAGTAGTGCTACTTCTCCTAGTGGTAACTGTTATGTGTATTTTCTTTAGTCAAATTACTAAAATTGTTAAGACAGAACTTCCGTTGACATTCTGAAACTTATTTTTCTGTGGTATTCCACTCCCAGCATGATATTATGATATGTAAACAGTGGTAGAGTAGAAATGGAAATGTTGAAGCATAGCAGACTTTTTCAGACACTTGCTCTTATTTTACTTTTTAATTTTTCCTGGGCTTCAGTTGTGACAAGATAAAAACAGTGTAAATGCATTTACATTCACTTTTGTAATGTAACTAGTATTGTACTGATACATTTTCTACACAAATAAACAAAAAAAAAGAGTTCACATTTCATATAGAAAAACTGAAATATTAAGGACGTGTGTGTGTGTGTGTGTGTGTGTGTGTGTGTGTGTGTGTGTGTGTGTGTGTGTGTAACAATGTGTAAGATACAGCCTCTATGAGAGTCATTACAGTGCTAATTCCTAATTTCACAATTATAGCTAATTTTAAACCAATCCATACTGTTCAATAACTTCCTCCCCTTTTTACCAAACAAAAATATTACCCAGACGTACTGCTGCCACGCAGAACAATAACAAATACAACATTGCACCGCTGTGAACCAACAGCAATAACTCTTAAGTGCGACCACAACATTTAAGTAATGCAGTCACCAGTCATTCAGTAATCAGCAGCAAAATAAACTCATTTTATCGTAATTGAACCTGTACTATTCATTATTTTCCCAAACCCTTTCACTTCCTATGGAGGACGTCACACAGTCTCACCAATAGAAACGTCACTGTCTTCCTGCTGAACTCAAATAAAGGTTACCCTTGTTAGGATTTAGTATTCCAGCATTAGAAGTTAAATGAACAACTTGGGCATCACTGCTATTACCAGAAAAACAGAAAAAAAAAAAAACAAAACATCCAAATCCTTATAAGTGCTTTCATGTACTGAGCTGACAGCCTTAGTAGAATGCCTTACACAATGAAAAAGGTCAGGTGAATTACATGGAAGCAGAGGATCATACAATAAAAAATAACAGAAAAATAAGGAAAAATGATCACAAACCATGAAACAATTATGGTGAAACCACTGAAGGAGGCATTACAACAATAAAACAACCACGAGAGTAAGAAAGTTGACATGTCACTTTAATGAAATTGAATGCATCACATAAAATGGCATTACATTCCAGAACAGACATATCCTGTGATAACTCCCAATGGAGTGCTTGTATGAATAACTCCCACTACAAGTACTTAAAACATTCATGTGAAATGACATATGAAGGAGATGCCAACACATAGACATATACTTAACTACTCATCCCATGTGGAGAGTGTCACAACCAAGTCTAAAGAAACTTGAATGTTTTAGTGTCTGTCCTTGAAAATATTATATAGATGACATCTAAAATAAGGGCACTCATTCTGTCTCTATCCGACCTAAAGACAAAAATATTAACAGTAACACTTCATTCTTCTTTACCAATTAAATTGGATTTAGGTATTTTTAAAACACTTTGATTTAGCTAATTGAAAAAAGTGGATATTTTGAGCATCCAGTCCACCAAGGGCTTAAATTGCTGACTTTAAATATAAATGATGGGTTGATGCAGTCTACCTATAGCCATACTTGAAACACATGACCCTGCACATGTTTGTAACAAGGAACATAAAATTAGCATTCTCTGCTAACTACCTACTTCATGTTTGTTTAAGCTCCTTACTGCAGGTCTCTGTGACAGCTCAGGTTAACATCCAGGCTATATGATTCTTCAGCATACATGCTTATTTCTGTCAAAACTCTGTCTGAAAAATAAAATGGAATTTTAATTAAAAAAAAGAAAGACAATAAAACATTGTTGTGATGATACCTTGTAGTGGTGGGAGCTAGTGTTGTTATTTACTTCCTCCTGTTCTGAGCATTTCATCCGTCAGTATTCATCTTCAGTAGAACTGTAACAAGGTCAGTTTGCACCCTCGTCTATCCCCAACCTAAAGTTAAGGACTGGAAAAAAAGTCCACTGATAAAAAACTGTAACAAAGAGTTTATACTAGCTCCTTCCTAAAGTACAAACAACTGATCTACAAAAAACAAGACAATCACTTTCATTTAAGCAGTCTTACAGCCATGTTTTCTTAAATAACTGCAATTACTGCAGTTACACATCATTGGTAACTCTTTTGAGGTGCCAGCTGTAGCCTCTAACAGCTTACACCAAAAGCGGGTACGACCTTTTCCCCACCACAGCTATGGTACAGACCTTCTTGATCAAATATGGTCAGTAAACAACTCCCGTTCTCCCTCATTGCCACTTATTTTTTGCAAGATACCTCTGCTAAGACACACTTAGCATTTAGTTCCCATAGTATGCTGACATTTAGTAATGGAACCCAGTAAGGTGTGTGAGGGGATAATGGATAACGCAGAATCAAGAAATAAAAAAATCAGTATAATATAACTATCCATAGTAACAATGCAAACAGAACCACTCCTGGCAGCTATTGGACTTCAAACTAATGCATATATTTTAAGTAAGATCATGTTAGATTTGAATGAGAGTGATGTCATACACATTCTGACAAGATACAGTTATCCAGAACTAGTGCCAGAGATTGCAGATGTACCTTTGGGTGGTCATATTTGTATCGATGACAACTCATTTATCCAGATGAGGTTAAGTGCACTATTTCCAGAATATGCATGCATGAAGTAAATGGCTAAGACAATGTCATATCTGCACTGTATGTTAAACCACTGGTTTATTTCCAAATTGGGGGGGGGGGGGTACCTTCAATGGCAGGCAGTCTAGGATAAGGGGTAAATAGTTTGTCTTAACACAATCAATTTTCAGAGTATTTTACAGTGGCATTTGGCGGCTAAGGCACTGACAATTGATGAATATATATGGTCAGAAGATTGGAAATCCCAAGAAGGAAATCCACAAACCCACAAGTTGATTAAAACAATTCCAGTGAAAGGCCTGCACTCAAAGAAAGGAGGCATATTGAAGCACTGAGTACAGCCTGTATCTTTGATTCATCTTATTTCACTCTAGTTTGCAAAAGTGAAAGGTATTCTGTCTACACTATTTATGCTGGGATGGGGCTGGAAGGAAAGTTAAAATTATGCTGAAGCTTCTCTGTGAAGTGTTACGTCCATGAGTCACAGACTGTTATGGACATTAAGCTGAATCTGACAAACAAGACAAATATGCAGTGCAGAAATCCAGCAGTGCAGGCTTTACTGGTTCCAGGTCTTAGGCTTATCAGTGTCATTACTGGTGAAGGTATGCTTTATTAGAAGAAAGCTAGTGGCAGCACTGTTGTGGTATTCAGGTGCAACAGTCAAAAGAGATGCTCAGCTGGTCCTGGAGTTTTGTATATTCAAGATGGGTGTATGACAATTAGGAGGTGAGCCACACCTTGCCTCTGAGTTTGCAAAGGTAGATCTTACAGCCTGCACCATCTGGCACATATTTTTTTACAAACTAAGAACAGATAGGCTAGTTAGGTATAGTAATTGTGCTTATACACAAACAGCAAGTATAGATACTTGACTAAAATAGAAGCAAATTTTGGAGTTTTATTCAGTTTAGGGAAATCATCTCAGGAGGATCTAAGAGGCTTGATTTAGTATAAATGACTAAACCAAAGTTTTTGCTGATAAAGCTAGGAGTGTGATCACTTTCAGATATAAAAATGTTAGGCTTGATATGATGTAAAAAACTACTCCTTGTTGATGAAGCTAGGAGTTTGAATCCTTGCACATATGAAAATGTCATACAAGAACAGCTTTCATTGGTAAATGTCACAAGAAATACATTAGCTATGTAAATTTAATTCTAAGTAAAGACACTGTGTTATAAGGTATTTCAAAATCAGAATTAATATTTTTGCTCTACTCTTTTTCCAGTTTGGATATAATTCATGTGCTTCTTGGATCTGAGTAGAATCAGAAATTCACATCTCTAGGCTTTGTGATAGGAAGTACAGCCTGCTCATCCACAGAGATTTCCAACATCAGTCCCGCAGTTTGAATCTAGCAACTTGCTTTTCACTTGCACTACATATTGGGCGTGATTCCAAAAGACTCAGTGTAAGTGACTTATTACATTGAAGTACAGTCTGTTAGACTGAGAGCAGGTCTTTTGGAATCTGGACCCTGGTGTAAGCCTATTTATAGCCTTATAATAAAGTAAGTAATTTACACTACGAGCAAATCTTTCAGAATCAGGGTAGGCTTACACTGAGTGCAGGTCTTCTGGAATCTAACCAAGAGTCATTGCATTGAGACTGAAATAACAAAGTGACTGATTAGACAAAAACAATTGCTACCATGCCTGTTCCTCGAAGATGCTGCATCACTCGTGTGGCTGACTAGAACTGTAGTGACAGCAAACTGCTCTGACTTAGTCTGTTGGAGAAGTCTGCCTTGACTCAACTGACTGGTTAAATTTCTTTTATCATGTTTAACAGTGACACAGACAGACAATATTCAAATGTCCATGGCCTGTGCCACTCCATTAATATCATAAAATGATAAAAGACCAACTGGACAACCATAGCAATGAAAATAGTTTAATAAATTGCACCATAAAAACAAAAAATAAGACAAGCGCTTTCGCATGTGCTTCTTCAGGTCTTCTAAAGAACAAGTTAAAACAACCATTTAAATACAATGCAGAAACCAATCAGCCAACAGACAAAGTTAATTACTAAATCATCTTAAAGGTATACATATATCTAAGACCTATTTAGTCTGCATACTTTTAAAACAGGTTTGAGACTGACATTGCTGTTTATTCCTGGATGTCTGTGTGCCTGTAATCTTAGAATCCACTTCAATTCCACTTATTCTAAGTGATTGTTGGTGTCCCCCCCTCTTATATTACTATTTACTAATTGCAGTACTGTAAAAGTAAAATGATGTTATGGCCACATAACAATGTGTTTGGCCAGAGCATTTTTGTCATTCTGTTTATGTATCTCATAGAGATGTTTACTGATACGTTCTTTAAATTTCTGAGTGGTCTTCCCTACATAATAACATCACATGTAGCCAAATAAATCAGATTGCTACTATTGCAGTCTTTATGAAATCTCCGTCTAATAACTGCTTCATAGGTGACTGTAATCTGTGCTTACATTCTACTCCTGGTGAGAGAAGGAGCAGAAAGCACTGATTCCGAACTGTTTCTGGTTTGGCAGTGAGTGTCTGTCCTTGATGTTCCTGATTGGTTTAGTTGCTATTCAAGGCATCTACCACAAAAAGGTTGCAACAAGCCTACAGACCCTTGCATCATCTGGGACAAAACTGTGGATCACCAAACAGGCTCTAGCCTGCTTCTCATCTTGTGATCGGTGATAATGTTTTGCTTCTGGTGAGAGAAGAAGCAAAGGAGCACTGTACCTGAGCAGCATGAAGCTGTGCTGAGACCAGCCCTAGTAGTAGCCAGGCAGTAGCCATTCATGCGACTCCCCTCTTTTCATCATTCTTGACAAGCTAATTCTTTGTTTTCAGTAAGTACTGCTTGATTTGTTTCTAACTTCAGAATACCTGCCTAAATGCTTTATTTCCCATCAAGTGTTTGTCAGTGCCCTGTACAGACACAGACATTTTAAGTGACATTTTTCCTGTAAAAACATGATTGAAATTTCACCAATACCTACTTGCACACAGGACAACTAGTTCACAGTGACAAGCACTGTCATAGAGAATGCAAACTGGATGCTCCTGACATTCTTTTATATTCTCACTCCAGCAGTCTAATCAATAAAATGAGTCTGTTGCCATGGATATGAACTTTTCCACTATCTCCGTTACCAGCTTGGTGGATATGTACAAAATGTCCTCATTTTGCTGATAACTAGTTAAGTCTCAAACAAGCTGATGTGTTATGTGAGAGATGTATTTATACAATGTCACTGGAGGCAAAACTCTCACATAAAAAGTATTCCTAATGCCAATAAGGTTGTCAGTAGTACACATGCTGAATATATCACTCACAGCTGAAAGCATACATATAGACCCAAATATGCTGAGGCACTTAAATGTAACCTTCCTAAACCCCAAAGACCACCTAGACAAAGTACACATAACAAATACCCTCAGCAGCTGTAAATGCACTCTTTCAAAACAACACCTGCATCAACACATAGAGCCACATCTCATGGAGCCTCTACCTCTAAGCCCCTAAGGCAAGCCACCACATAATCCAACATTCTGATTATCGAAAACTCCATCATGAGACACACTGATGTCCCTCTCACCAGGCTGGGTAAGGACAAAGTCAAGGTAATTTGCTTATCAGAGGCTAGGATCTGCCACATTACGCATGCACTCAGGTCATTGGACCACAAGCACTAGTATGACTCAGTCATAGTCCATGTGGGTGTAAATAACCACAAATGTACCATCTAGACTATATGAAGGGAGACATCATGGAGCCCTCGGAATATGTGTCTCGGTATGAGCCTAGCATTGAGCAGCATTTTACCTTCTCCAAGGATGATGCCACAATACAAACAAAGGATGATTGACTTTAATAATTGGCTTAGTTTCTGGTGTCATTCTAAAGTGGATGCAGTATTTGTCAGCATGGAAGGAGATGTCAACAGATCACACTGCTTTGCCAGGATTGCTCTGCACCTCTCTCTTCTAGGCTTTTCGATATTTGCCAAAACATTGTCTACCCCTATAGCGCCTTTTTTAGGCAATGCAAAACTGAAAGTACTTTTGACATAGCAAATCAAAACCAAGAAAATCTAAAGGTGTTACTGCTCAATGCTAAAAGTCTAAACAAAAAAAAATACACAACCTAGAAGCTCTCTTCACCCTAAAGAAAGCTGATGTCTGTGTGGTGATTGAGACATGGTTTAAAGCCGTGGAAAGAACACAAGCAGTTCAAAGTTATAATGCCTCCCATACATTTAGACCAGCTACTACACAGACAAGGCCTAAAGATGGAGGTGTCTCTATTTACATCAAAAATAAATATACCTTAATTAATGGTAAAACAGGTCAATGCACTTGAGCTCCTCCATGTTCAAATCACCATAGGCAAAATCCAGTACCACTTCCTTGCAAGACATAGGTCACCCTCTATGACCCAGGAAACCCATTCCATGTATTTAAACCTATTGGAAACACTCAACATCCAAACCAATAACATATTCATTGCCAACTTTAATTACTCTACTATTAACTGGGAATCTTAAACAACACCAAACATACAGGTACAGAGATTCCTGGATTTTGTAAAGATTAACTCCCTGGACCATATAGTCAATACATCAACCAGGGGTGCAACCATACTGGGTCTGGTCCTCACTAATATGGGAGATTGCTGTACACCACCAACTGTAATGTCTTCCCTGGTAATGACAGACCACAAAATGGTCTCATTTGAAGTAAAAATAAAACCTGGACCCCAACTAAACTGGAATATTCAGCAACTGCTGTAAAGCTAACCTCCTTCTATTAAGTGATAAGCTGGCAAAATTTCAAGCCCCTGTACTCCCTAAAAACACTGCTGTCTATGCAGAACTGTTCACAGAAATCCTGTACAAGTATGTTAATAGCTGCATAGAGGCAGCTGTACCCACCAGGAAGAAGTATACAACTAACTCAAAAAACAGACACCATGATGGAATCACAAAATCAATAAGCTGTATAACAGGAGGAAGAAAATCATAGCAGAAATTAGGAGATGCAGCACCCAGCAGGATAAAAGCACTCTTATCATACTAAACAAACAACTCAGAGGACAAATAATGTCTACCAAAGCTAAATGTGAGGTAAATTTGGACTCCCAGGCCTAGGACAACCACAAGGCATTCTTTATCTATGTTTGCAACCTCAAAGGCAATACACAATTGTCTGCAGAGCTCACTGTAAATGGATCCACCTGTACTGAGCCAGAAGATATTGCAAACCTACTGGCCAATACACCCCAACTTTACCCCTCTCTCTCCCTCAAGCTACCCTCAGGAAATACCATCAAATACAACTCCCCCTGTTATCACTACAGAACAGGTCCTTAATGCTCTCTGTATGGCCAAGATATAGCTCCCACTTTATTTCACTGTATGGTTAACAGACTGCAGTTTTCCGATACACCACAAGGTGAAGCTCCTTTTCATTTGATATAAAAGAGAGAAATAAAAGTGAAAGAGATCGGACCAAAACACAGGGTGAAGGATAAGGGGCCTTGCATTAAAAACAGATGTGTCTAGTGTCTGTGAGAGGGAAGTGAAGTTGCAGATTGTGTTTTTCCCTTCTTGGATAACGTGGTCGATGGTGATCTGTGGAATCAGGAGAGAAGTCTGGAACCAGTAGTCCCACACCAATTGATCAGCAAGGACAGGAATACTGTTGGATCTGTTATAAAGAAGGCATTTTCGATTACCAGATGGCTGTTGGGTGATCTCTACACTTCCCATCAGTGGAACAGCAGTGCCTGACATCCAGAATATTATCGACAGAGTGGTGAGAGGCTTTGGCCACCATTTTATATTTTCATAAGATTGTGCTATAGGTTCGACTGAGACTGTGGGCCTAGGCTTTTCCCTTTTTTTCTTTTCTGAACTGGAATTGTTTATCTCGAAATAGCACTGGCTGTCATTTTGTGGATCTCATGTTTCTCACCCCTCAGTGTGGAGTTCCCCTTAAATTCTTTGTAGATTACAAATACATGGGTTTCATATGAGCTCCAACTTCAGGCCCCATCATGCCGGCATTGAGACTGTAAGTAGTCACTGGCCAGTCAACAGGGTACAATAGAGTGTTTTCACAGTATGGTCTGTTTAGAACTGATCAAGGTCATAGTTGCTGTTAGTATTGTTGCATTATAGAATCTTTACTGCTTAATGACATTGCATTTTTGCTCATATTTGAATGACAAGACCTCTGTTATTGAGTTCTGGGAGGTGTGACTTCAATGTATGTATACCTCATATTGCCTTATTGCTAAACTTTGTGCTACTGCAATAATTTGTTGCTACTGTGCTGTTGCCTGTTAAGATTAGAGTTGCCATCCAGAATAAAATCTGTTATTATTTGCAACCTTGGTGTGTTGGGTGTAAATAGGGGTGTCACCAGAGTCAGGTAGGAAGAAACCCGTGCACTATTCAGCTACACCTTTGGTTGTACTACAAAGAACACTGCATCAATGGCCCCAGACAATATCCCAGGATGCCTTTTAAATAACAAGAAACATTATCTATTAGGTCCTCTGGAATTACTATTTAACTGTAGCCTCCAAACAGGGTTCACACCTCATGAATGGAGAACAGTGACAGTCATCCCTCTGCACAAAGGTGGCCATCTACAGACCCTGGGAACTACAGACCCGTAAGTCTCACTAGTCTTATATATAAAGCGATGGAAAGAATTATCATGGAAATGATCAACAGTGATAGAGTAAACCTCCAGACATGGGACCCAACCCAGTTTGGTTTCGTCACAGGCAGGTCATGCCTACTCAACCTGATGAACTTCTTTGAGAAGGTCACCAAAGCAATGGATGACAGCAAAATGGTTCATACTGCCTACCTTGACCTGGCCAAAGCATTTGAAACAATAGCCCACTCTGGCATTGTTGGCAAACTCAAGAGGTTAGGTACAAACTCATATGTCACCCGATGGATAGCCAACTGGCTCATAGGCAGGACCCAGGAAGTTAGAATTGGGTAGTCTACCTCTACAAAGAGGCCAGTCACAAGTGGAGTCCCTCAGAGATCAGTCCTTTGACAGCTCCTTCTCCGAAGTCAAGGCCTATGTCAGTTGTCTCTGGCTGACTAAATTTGCAGATGATTGCAAATTAGGAGCTGTCATTGAATCCCACACTGACACAAATGTTCTCCAGGAAGGGCTGACCCAGACAAACAACTGGCTTCAGAGCCATGGACAAAAACTAAATACCAAGAAATGTATAAAAGCATCCTTTGGGAAGTCATCCAACCCTGGTAACTATCATATTGACATCATACCCCTTGCAGTTGACCCAGTAGTCAGGGACTTAGGGATACACATAAAGAGTACTCTAGCCTTTGACCATCACGTGTCTACAGTTGTGAGGAAATCATTCTATACTGCACAACTTATAAACAAGTGTATGGCATTTAAGTCCAAAGAAGTCATTGTTCCACTGTATTCGTCATTCATCAGACCTGTTATTGAATACAATGCCCTCCTTTGGTATGTACCTAACCAGGCATATCCAACAATTAGAAGGACCACAGAGGTTCCTCACTAAAAGAATACAGGGTGTAAGTAAAATGTCATGTGCAGACTGCTTCTAGGCCCTATCCCTGTATTCTGTCTCCTACAGGCTTTGGAGGGGAGATCTATGTCTGGCATACAGGCCATTATCAAACCCCACTCTGATGGACCTTCTGCCTATCCACAACACAAAGAGCACAAGAGTTACCTATTTTAAAGAGTTAAACCTTGCCTGTGATATAAATAGGACATGCTGGAGAGACAGGTATGTATTTCAGAAACTTCCCTGTCTCTGGAAGAGGCTCACCATCCATGTGAAGCAGAGTTCCTCTTTAACCCAACTCACATGCAACTTGGACAGTTGGATAGAGAACTAGGAATTCTTCCTTGGTTTTGCACCTATGTCTCTAATGGACACAGGCAAACTGTAAATGGTTCATCTCCCAGGCCCCTGCTTGTAAATAAAAGCAAAATACCAAGGCACCAAACCACACATCCACGGAACCTAATTTTTATTATATAGAACAACCAGAGTAAGAGCTTTCACTACAACTTCTTCAGATTGTCACATTACAAACCAATTAACTATTGAAACATTTGTTCAGCATATCAGCTCAAAGGTATTTCCAGCATCCAATAAAAACAATCACTCTATTAACACACATCTTAATGAATCTAAAAATGTATACAATATTAAAAATAGAATACTGAAAAATAAATTGAAAAACACTTCAACATATTAAACAAGAATAAAAATGGATAGTGTATTTTAGAGCAGACAAGCCACCCGGGATTAATGATGCTGTGACTTTCAAACCCTTTCTTTGGACTCATACTTTACCACATCAACATCATCTTAATTTGTGTACTTGTTTAATATAAGTGTTTTTTAATGTATTTATTTTTCAGTATTCTATTTTTAATATGGTATATATTTTTAGATTCATTAAGATGTGTGTTAGAGTGATTGTTTTTATTGGATGTTGGAAATTACTTTGAGCTGATAGGCTGAACAAATGTTTAAATAGTTAATTGGTGTGTAATGTGACCTTCTGTATAAGCGGTATTTTATTGTGAAAGCACTTACTCTGTCTGTTCTATATAATAAAATGTACGTTCTGTGGCTGTATGATTTGGTGCCTTGGTATTTTACTTGTATTTGTTATATTCTTCTTGGTACCGAACCTTCATTGAAATACCAAGCCTTGCCTTGTTTTTTTCTCGCTTGTAAATGTTTCATCTCCCAAGCCCCTGCTTACACTTATCAAGGGTATCAGAACTTGTCAGAGATTTGGGATGCATGGCTAGGATTATAAAGGCCCTTGTGGTAGTTAGCCTAGTAAACACCTATGAATCTATAAATCTATGAGACAGTGGTCTCAAGCATGCCAAAATCTAAATTTGGTGCCCATCCTTAAATTCCACAACAGTAATGGAGACTTCACATTTTCCATTACAGTTGTAAAACCATCAAATAAAATGCCATTTCAGATATGCCCTATCTCAGACAGGAAACTATTCAAATCCAGCAGCTCTTGTGAACTGTGACTTGCAGTTGTGATATTATCCAATTGTGTGACATCACTGCAGTTTAATTTCCAGTCACTTACTGTATAGATTCATCTTTTTACAGAACACCATCTTGTCTCTATATCTGCGCACCACTCCTATCATGTCAGCTCTCACCGCACAGATTACTTTTGCAATAATGTTTCTCTCCCCACCTTCTGTAGTTATAAATAGACTCATTATGCTGTATAACAAAGTGCTGCATTTCCATTTATTTTATAGCTGGTACTGTACTTTTCTGGATTCTCAACTTCTTCTGCTATTTATATGTATTTATATTTAAGTTTTTGACATGTTAATGACATTTTGTTGTCCTTCTGCTTGTTATTATGCTATAAAACCCTGTTAATCTATACTGTTTTTCAAACTGCATATTATTTGTTTAGACTATAATTGCAGTATTTGGCTTATTACCTTGAGAGTTTCCTCCCCAGGGCATCACTGAACATGGAACCTCCTAGGTAGACTACTCAGTTAACAAATATTAAAACAAAGAAATACATTTCAGCAATAGCTATAAATCAAGGTTCCTGGAAAAATACTAAACAAAGAGTTTGTACATTTAATGTCATCATGAACATTAACTTTTCTTACGGTTCAGTATTTCATCAGCACCAAATATATTAAAATGCTGTTGTATACATAAGTGATGGCTTGCAATGTTTTATAAATGTAACTGACGGTCTCACATGGGACAAAAGAAGAGCATGTGAAGAAACTAGCAGAGCTTCTAAAAAGAGTAAACATAATTTCAATTCAAATAAGACCAAATATGATAAAAAAGTAAAAAAGTTTGAAACTAGTAGTCATGTAATAATGTCAGATAGACTAACATATAATACTGAAGAAGTCAGAGCAATTGGAGAAATCTGAAAGCCAGAAGATAAGCAGATATTACTAAAGTTTATAGGAATGGTATCTTGCAGATTTTACCTGATGTGCTCCATTAATTAAGCCTCTAAGAAAACTGTTAGATTGGGATAGTGCATGGAAATTGGTCAATGAAAAAGTGAACAGTCACTCTGGCTCCAGAGCTGTAACAGAGACCATTGGTGTAAAAACAATTTCTTTGAACACTTCATTCAATATCTGTAATCATCAGGATAAAGCAAACTTTATTATTAGACCTACCAGACTGTTTCCAACAGCCCTCAAATATGATATGAGTTCATTAAGAACGTATTTGTATGACTGGGAAACATAATTTATGTCAATACTATCCCTTGTACTATTAATGTACAGAGGCAGATCCTAAATATCTGACCCCGTTATTCCCATAGTTAAGGGACTCCCCAAGATCCACAAAGAGATTTGGCCTGTTCCGATGAGACCTATTGTAGCAGGTGAGGGGTGGGTTACCGCCCATATATCGATCTTTTTGGAGAGCCTCCTACATCCAGTAGTGAGTAATTGTCACACCATTCTTAGTGACACTTACCAACTTATAGATAGCCTTAAGGGCCTACATTTAGAAATGAAGGACACAGAGTACCTCCTCATAACCATGGATGTGGAAAAGCTCTTTACCTCTATCCCTAATGATATAGGGATACAGTACATTAGAGAGCTTCTGCATAAAGAAACACAATATACAAATGATAGAATAATACTGATAACTCAGCTTCTTGACACAGTGCTTAACAACAATGTGTTTATTTTTGAAAATGACTATTATCTACAGGCATGGGGTTGCCATGGGCACCCCCTGTGCCAATAGTTATGCTAATTTGGTGGTCTACTGGTGGGAAAAGTTGTTCCTGTTTACCCACGAATCTTCTAGATACATAAGATACTATAGAAGGTTCGTGGATGACATACTTATAGTTTGGGAAGGTACGTCAGATAGTTTTCATCATTTCCTTGGTTATCTACAAACCACAACAGACTTTTTGAGGTTTACAGTGGAGATTTCAAGTTATGAAGTTAATTTCCTTGACGCCACGCTCAGGTTGACAAAAGAGGGTGAAATTGTGACCAGGATTTACAGGAAAGCTGTATGGAAGAATGCATTGTTAGCACCAGATAGCATGCACCCAACCTATACCTTCCGTGGCATAGTCACTAGTCAATTTATAAGAGTATCTAGATTATGTCAAAATAAAGATGATCTTTTGAATGAAGTTAATAATATGGAAACCCTGTTTAGGATAGGGGATATGACATGACTATGGTTAGAAGGGTAAGAAATGAAATTTTGGAGTTTTAGAACATGATGCTAGTCCGGTGTTCCATATTAAGAATGGATGTAGGATGGGAGCCACTATGGGCCCCAATATCCGTGGAAAAAGGCTTAGTTATGTCATTAAATTCACCAATGAAGTGGAAAGTGTAAGAAGTGTGATTAGGAAGCACTGGAATGTCCTTTCGGTAAATAAAGAAATTAGCAAGATTGTAGGACCTGCACCAACATTTTGCTATAGGAATTGCAATAATCTTAAGAGGCAACTATGTAATGACCGACAGGTCACGAATATAAGGAAATCCACTAGTCTAGTACTAGGGGACCTGGTCAGGAAAGGAACATATCCTTGTTTACACTGCCCAAGGTGCAAGAGCATTAGTAATATACAGACTTATCAACATCCCAGTATGAATTTTGTTTTCAAACCCAAGTACTATGCTGACTGCAATACCAAAATGTGATTTACTTGGCCACCTGTTCTTTTGTACAGCATTTTACGTGGGTCTAACCAAGAGAAGGCTAAGGGACCGTATCTATGACCACCTTTATGAGATCCGCAAGCAGGATGACACTAATGCTTTGGCCAGGCATATTAAAGAGTGTCCTTCTCATTCTTTCACTTTTAGGGTTTTGGACATAATCATTCCAACTTTAAGAAGAGGTAGTATTGAACAAAGGTTGGCTAGAGCCGAGTTACACTGGATCTTAAAACTAGCGGCACATAATTCTCCAGGGCTGAATGGCTTCATCTCCATTAAACCGATGTTGATTGAACGTAAATAAAGTTGGTTTTTGCTATCTAGAATTCTATAGCCCATACTTCCCTAGTAGTCAGGATATTAAAAGTGGGTATTATCCCCTTTTTTTCCTCTTAATTTGTGGTTAGCCAACTGGGCATTTCCTTTATCTATAGCTCTATAGGAGTGTGATGTATAAGCATTTAATGCTAGGGACATCTTGTCACCTTTGAAGTTGTTGTTCAACATTACAGTATATGCATTACTAAACATCATTAATTTTATACCAGGGCACGTACTCCTATATTATAGATGTTTACGATGGAATAGATAAGTATAGTACTTAGTTATCCAGATCATATATACAGGTTTTATATTTTAATTTTTATTTTATTGCTTATTATATTTTATAGTAAGGGCATGTCTTAACATGGTAGAATGGCGTTTTGAGATTAGCCCTTGGTCTGATATATATACATATGTAGCAAGGGTATGTTTTAGTTGGATAGAATGGTGTTTTGAGTAACCCTTCATCCTATATATCTATATTTGTCTTGGTATATAACCCTGCATGTTCACATGGGGTGACACTCCTCCACCATGAGATGTAGGATTAGAACTGCCCCTTTGAGTTCAGCTACACTGATGTACAGGAATAATTTTGATGCCCAAAGGAAGCATTATGGAGATGTCGTTTGAATAAATATCTTGCCATTGTTGTCCCATAAGGGTATATAGTTACACATACATTTTTATACCATAGATATATTTTATATCTGTTGCTTTGTGAATATGTGGTTATGTTTGTTTTATGATTTATATGCATGTGTATAGTATATTCCCTAAACATGTTGTGTAGTATACTACTATGTAAATTTAGTGGTAAATACAGCACTTTCTTATAGGTTTTTGTTAATTTTTTAGACACACAACACGTTCTATGTTTCATGTAAAATAAGTATCACTAGGATAGTAATGCTGAATTAATTGTGTATTTTGCAACATGGTTTATCCTAGTACATATGAAATAGTTTGTAGTTCGTGTAAATATATAGATATTGCCTTTACTTCATTACTAGAGAATTAATATACGTGTTTATAGTGGTTTTGGTTTTACACTGATATATATATATTCCCTCATATATATTTTATATATTTTTTTTATGTTTATTTACTGAAGTTTATATGTGGGACATAAAATTTTAGTAATAGAAAATATACATCTTTACAGGTCTCACGCATGGTGGGTAGGATCAGTATGAAGAATGTATTTAAATGCTGGACCTATATTAAATTTTCTTAGTTCCCGGTCTCTATGGTCTTGTTTTAGGACCGTGGGGACAACTTTTTAGGTCAGGAGGAACTCCCTACTGAGAATCCAGACATGTGACCTCAATAGTGAATAGGATGATGTTTAATTTGCAATGGCAAACAGTTTGTTGATGCTTCTTCGGTGCAGCTTTTTTACTGATGGTGGAACTGTCTTAAACAACTTGCATTGTATAGATTTTCTTACAATTAAGGTAAGGGATTCTAGCTATGTTTATATGAGTTAAGAGACAAGGAACACCATGATAGTATTTTGATGAAAGAACTCTCAGCCTGTGAGGGATGTGTTCTCATTTCTGAATGCCATTTGCCAAGTTGTAATGCTTTTGTTCAAAATATGCACTTTTGAATTATGAGCTTGTAAATGCATTTTTTATGTCTGAAGTCTGCAGCGTTTTGCCTAGTCAGAGGGTTTTTGTAATGCTTTGAAATATTTTGTGATGAGTGTGAGTGCTGCACTTTAGAAAATGAATTGGATTGAATTTAAACTGCATTTGAATGTAATGATGGCTTTAAACTGTTGAAAGGCAATAGCTTCATTTTAAATTATTAATGAGCCCGCCAAAAGTTGTTTAGTATAAGTATTTTGGAATCATTTTATGACATTGTATCTGATGAAGCATAGTTTAACTATGCGAAAGCGCTTATTCTCTGTTTCCAATAAATGAATTTTTTACATATTTCCATCGTGGATATTTTCAGTGTGTCAGGAGCTTGAGTTGGGACTACTCTATAGAAGGATTTACTCGTGGTGACTGTTCTCACTTTTTGGACTTCAATAATGTCAGATAGACTAACATATAATACTGAAGAAGTCAGAGCAATTGGAGAAATCTGAAAGCCAGAAGATAAGCAGATATTACTAAAGTTTATAGGAATGGTATCTTGCAGATTTTACCTGATGTGCTCCATTAATTAAGCCTCTAAGAAAACTGTTAGATTGGGATAGTGCATGGAAATTGGTCAATGAAAAAGTGAACAGTCACTCTGGCTCCAGAGCTGTAACAGAGACCATTGGTGTAAAAACAATTTCTTTGAACACTTCATTCAATATCTGTAATCATCAGGATAAAGCAAACTTTATTATTAGACCTACCAGACTGTTTCCAACAGCCCTCAAATATGATATGAGTTCATTAAGAACGTATTTGTATGACTGGGAAACATAATTTATGTCAATACTATCCCTTGTACTATTAATGTACAGAGGCAGATCCTAAATGTTTTATCCAATGCATGGGTCACCTCAAATTATCTATGATATTAACCCGGTTATTTTCACTAGGGTTAATATATAATTATTGACCATGCGATGTCTAAGGCCAATCAAACACCAAATGTAATACATTAATTCAAGCACCAAAAGGGAAATTGGCTAGGCTTAAAGTGCTCTGCAAGGACTGGTAGCTCAGTAATTACCTATGAACCCAATAGCATCTGCCCACAAGGATTAAACTCCTCTCACAGGACATCTTGCAGAACCAAAATGGAAAAACAATTATCAGGCTTCCTGTCTACAGCAAATCTTATACTGCATGCATCTAGAGAGAACAACCCTTATCCTTGTCCCACACTCTTCGTACAATTTGCTCAGTGTTGCACTCAAAGATATTAAGGTTAAAGTCCATTACTTCAAAACTCCCCTCAAATAATACAGCTTTCATGCACCAACACCAACCACTTGCCTTCAGACCTCCTTTAACAAATAACTTAATAAAATATGTTGATTGAATGTTCAAAGCATTGTACCTGCACTTTGGTTTTGATAAAGTCCTGCACGTGGTTGGACGAAAGTGCTTACCGTGATTCTTGTCTGTGCCTTGGCTTCTGGTTGGAATCGTTAATAAACTTGTGTGGTTGCAGCTTACAGACTGATTCTTGTCCACCCTTTTCCTCTTACTCCCAGAAGGTGGTTATTGTGTTTTTGGTGTTCTGGACTTCCACTTCTACGTTTTTACTTTGTGTAGGGATTTTTTTAATTCAGTTTTATGTATGTAGGTCAAATTCAAGATTATCATCCACTATTATCCTAATAATTTACTATGAGAAGTGACTTCAGTGTATTAAGAGAGAGGATTTAAAATTGTATTTTTTCATGAGAGAGGGATGTGTAGAAAAAAGTAGCTTTTTTTGGGTGGGGTGTGAACATGAGTTGTGAGTTAGAAAACCACATTTCAGTGACTGTTAAAGCTTCCGGAGTAACTTTTTGAGATATGCTAGGTTATCAGATGTGCATATGAGGGTGTATAAATCTGTGTATTGTTTAAGGGATGCCTTTTGTGTGGATGTGTGGAGGATGTTGTTGAGAATGCTAAAGAGAAGGGGACCAAGGATAGAACTTTGTGGTATAGAGTGGTACAGAGCGAGACAGAGTGGAGTGCCATATTACTGGCAGATACCTACTGGACAAGTAGCTTTTGAACCATAGAAGTGTGGGCTGAGCTAGACCTAATGAGGACATTTGAAGTAGTAGTTTGCTGTGCAGACATTGTCAAAGGCTTTAGACAAGTCTAGATATATGGAGGAGACTAATTTGTCATGATCTCTAGATTTATATAATGACAGTATCTATAAAGGTTGGAAGTGCAGTGTTAGTACTATGGGATGGATGGCATCAGTGTTTTGTGCAGAATAGGTGCTCTGGCAGGAGATATTTAAGCATATTTTTAGTTTTTTTGGAGAAGGGGATAAGATTGCTATAGGTCTGAAGTTAGTGCTGTCTGTTAAATTTTCTCCTTTGTGTAGAATGACAAAATGCAATGTTTTCTCTAGAGAGAGACAGAGAACATGGGATTCAAGGACTGCCCTATTTATAAGGACTGAAAAGGGATAGTCAATGCTGCTGGCTGTGGTTTTAAGGTACTCACTTGGAAGGTCATCAGCTGAAGTAGAGCATGGTTTGAATTTGTTTAAGAGTAGTTCTATATAGGATGTTGGCACAGGTTTGAAGTTGAAAGTGGATGTGGTGATATGTGGCCTGTTAGGCAGGGACAGGATTAGATGTTGGGGAACTCTTAGTTATGGGCTCTATACTCTATGAAATAGTTGAATTTTATTGCAGTTAAAGATACTACAGTAGTTGGATAATATAAACTGTAAATGATTTGACTATCTTTTTTTATTATAACTAACATTCTGTGGGAAGCCCATTCATTCCTAGGCTGGCATAACTCACTTCTGTCCCTTACACTATCTCCAATTCCCACCTACCCCCCATATATCTAAATATAAACCTATCTGCCCTTCCTGCCATATGCAATTCAATCAGTATCTCACTAATTAAATCCCTTCCTTCCAACACTTTCCCCTCCTTCTTACATCACTTCCTCCCTACTGCTAACAACAAATATTTCCACCTCCCCACTCTTCCCACAACCTTACACCTGCAATATCCATTCCTAACACCACTTACACTTCGCCAACACCAACAAACAGCGCAATTTTCTCTTACCTCCCTAATTTCACCTCACCAAGCCATATTCAACTAGTCCCCATATCAGCCAGACCATCAACTCCTTTACACTACCAACATATCATATCCCAGAGAGTGAAGATGATTATATCATATCCCAGACAGTAAAGATGATAATATCATATCCCAGGCAGTAAAGATGATAATATCATATCCTAGGCAGTAAAGATGATACTATCATATCCCAGGCAGTAATGCTAATAATATTATAGAAAAGGAAACAGTCACCTGTGCTGGGTAAAGTGCCTTAGTAGAGCAAAAGCAGCAAACGGCAAACAGCGAAATAGCAAAATAAGCTCAAAGGCACACCAGATAGTCTGAAGAAGCGTTATCTTAACGTGAAAGCGCTTACTATCTGGTGCAGTTCTGCTACAATAAAGGTTTTTTCGTATAAGACATTTGGAGTTTATGCTACTGGTGTGCCTTTGAGCTTATTTTGCTATTTCGCTAATAATATTATACTCCAGACAACAATGATGATAATATCATATCCCAGACAGTGAAGATGATAATATCATATCCCAGACAGTAAAGATGATAATATCATATCCCAGACAGAAATGATGATAATATCATATCCCAGGCAGAATAGATGATAATATCATATCCCAGGCAGAATAGATGATAATATCATATCCCAGGCAGTGAAGATGATAATACCATATCCCAGACAGTGAAGATGATAATATCATATCCCAGACAGAAATGATGATAATATCATATCCCAGACAGTGAAGATGATAATATCAGATCCCTGACAGTAACGATGATAATATCATATCACAAACAGTGAAGATAATAATATCATATCCCAGGCAGTAAAGATGATAATATCATATCCCAGACAGTAACAATGATAATATCATATCCCAGACAGTGAAGATAAAATATATCCCAGACAGTAACGATGATAATATCATATCTCAGACAGTGAAGATGATAATATATCCCAGACAGTGAAGATGATAATATCATATCCCAGGCAGTAAAGATGATAATATCATATCCCAGAAAGAAACAATGATAATATCACATCACAGATAATAACGATGGTAATATCATATCACAGACAGTGCAGATGATAATATCATATCCCAGGCAGTAAAGATAATAATATCATATCCCAGACAGTAATGATGATAATATCATATCCCAGGCAGTAAAGATGATAATAACATATCCCAGACAGTAATGATGATAATATCATATCCCAGACAACAACGATGATAATATCATATCCCTGGCAGTAAAGATGATAATATGATATCCCAGACAGTAATGATGATAATATCATATTTCAGGCAGTAAAGATGATAATATCATATCCAGGACAGTAATGATGATAATATCATATCCCAGACAACAACGATGATAATATCATATACCAAACAGTAATGATGATAATATCATATCCCAGACAGTAACAATGATAATATCATTTCCCAGGCAGTAAAGATTATAATATCATATCCCAGGCAGTAAAGATGATAATATCATACCCCAGGCAGTAATGCTGATAATATCATACCCCAGACAACAATGATTATAATATCATATCCCAGACAGTGAAGATGATAATATCATATCCTAGGCAGTAAAGATGATAATATCATATCCCAGGTAGTGATGCTAATAATATTATACCCCAGACAACAATGATAATAATATCATCTCCCAGACAGGAACAATGATAATATCATATCCCAGGCAGTAAAGATGATAATATTATATCTCAGAGAGTAAAGATGATAATATCATATCCCAGACAGAAATGATGATAATATCATATCCCAGACAGCAATGATCATAATATTATATCCCAGACAGAGAAGATGATAATATCATCTCCCAGATAGGAACAATGATAATATCATATCCCAGGCAGTAATGCTAATAATATTATACCCCAGACAACAATGATGATAATATCATATCCCAGACAGTAAAGATGATAATATCATATCCCATACAGTAATGATCATAATATCATATCCCAGACAGTAAAGATGATAATATCATATCCCATACAGTAATGATCATAATATCATATCCCAGACAGTGAAGATGATAATATCATATCCCAGACTGTAACACTGATAATACCATATCCCAGACAGTAATGATCATAATATCATATCCCATACAGTGAAGATGATAATATCATATCCCAGGCAGTAATGCTAATAATATTATACCCCAGACAACAATGATGATAATATCATATCCCAGACAGTGAAGATGATAATATCATATCCCAGACTGTAACAATGATAATGTCATATCCCAGGCAATAAAGATGATAATATCATATCCCAGACAGTAACAATGATAATATCATATCCCAGACAGTGAAGATGATAATATCATATCCCAGACAGTAACAATGATAATATCAAATCCCAGACAGTAATGATCATAATATCATATCCCGGATAGTGAAGATGATAATTCCAACTCTTTATTTTCTCAGCCTACTCATCCTGACATCACTTAGCAGCTATCAGTACAGTTTTAATACTTCAGTCTTATATGCAAAAACAACTTATTGCTGCAAAAACAACTTATTGCTGCTCCCTTTTTTCACCAAGTCACACTCTGCTGTCTCCTTATCTTTATCATACCACTTACCATTACCTCTTAAAGCCCTGCTATATCCCCCTATCCCCACACCATTCTAACTTACATCTTAACCACCCAGCTTCAGAACTACTTGAGGTTTTTAAACCCCTCTTCCCTCCTAATATACAGCACTTCTCTACACTCTGTGGACATTTATGCCAAACCCAGGGACCGTACCTACAACAGATACCCCCACATACAAAAATTTAAGAAACATGAATGCATTACACACATTCCTGACATAGTATCCTCAATTGAGACATGGCTGAAACCCACTATAGGCTCAGAAGAAATACAACCCACAGACTACAGTATCCTTTGCCTGAATTGCTCACACAAAAAGGAGTAGGTATACTACTATATAGCAAAACATCCCCAAACTTTCTAATTAAACCCAACTCCACCCTTCTCCAAAGTTGAAACTCTTAACCTTGTGCTTTGAAATTAATAATGCCTACTCTATCAGCAGAATAACATCAGCTGGCAAGCTGTGTCTCTCCCTAACCAGCACCCATTGCTAAACCTTTATAATTTCATTTAATTAGTAAACTCTGTCAACAACTACAACAAATCTATAGGCTCTTCATCTGTACAAAACTAGATTCCAGCTTCTAATCCTAATATTATTCTTGCAGGAGTCTTATCAGATTCCCTTACCAACCACTGTCCAACATTTACCCACATCACCACTCTCTTTCCAAACACAGTAAGCCAGCAATCTACAAATCTGTCGAGAATCTTTCTAAATTCAACAAAATAACAAAACCAAAAAGCAAACTGAGAAACCAAGAAAAAGGGGACCAAATCCACATAAAAACAAACTCCGATAGTTTAATAACGTTAGCGCTTTCGGAAAAACGATCAGTGCCTTTCCTTCTTCAGACAGAGTCTCTGTCTGAAGAAGGAAAGGCACTGATCATTTTTCCGAAAGCGCTAACGTTATTAAACTATCAGAGTTTGTTTTTATGTGGATTTGGTCCCCTTTTTCTTGGTTTCTAAATTCAACAAAACTCATCTCCTCAGGCCTACAACTGGAGTATACTAAAGAGTCTCTATTTAGATGAAGCTGTTCACTTCAGTAGTATGTTCCTAAACATTCTAAACTTTCATAGCCCTCCACCCACAAGTAGGCACAAAAGTGTCAAAATCACCCCAGCACATTGGCTCACTCTGGTGACCAAAGAAGTCTAAAACAAAAGACATGGGATATCTGAAAAAATGATAAAACCAGATACTCATGGTACTATTTTGTCCATAATAAAACTAAACATCAAGTCAACTCAGAGAAAAAAAGCCTACTTCAACTCATAGTAGAATATCCACTCTAAAGCTCCCAGAGTATTCTGTTCTGTCATTTCTAAACTCCTTAAACCAGGAAAACCTCCCATCCCAATCCCTTTTCTTCTGAATCTGACATCAGTGTAGCTTTCACTTTCAACTCTCATTTTATCAGTAGTCCCACCTCTCTATCAAAATCCAATTTCATCTCAGAGCCCCTTCATATTCCCTCCTACCAAAATGATGACAGTTTTAACTTCAAATCTGCCCCTACCAAAACCATCAAATATTACCTCAGGAAATTAATAATCACTATTAGTGCTCTGGGCAAATTACTCATAGAATACTTAAAACTAGCAGCTGGCAACATGGCCTGCACTGTTTCAGACCTAATCAACAGAGCCATCTTTGCCCTCAATTTGAAAACAATCTTTCATCTTACAAAGACATGCGTCTGGACCATTTTTGCCCAGGCCTCCACTGAAAATTGGCTCATTCCAAGTTGGACTTTCCTGGTAAACAAATGTTTAAGAAATAAATAAATAACTCTTGTCATTACACAAAGGTGGCCCCTCTTCTGAAATCTCTGACTTCCAGCCTATAACTACACTATTTTTCCTCTCAGAATTCCTACAGAAGTGCATTCTTTCATAACTGCTAACATTTATCCTCACCGTAATAGCCTATCACCATGCCAACATGGTTTCCAGCCTTGTCACAATACAGACATTATTCTGCTTTCTTTCCTTAGTTCTGCAAATAGCCTCATAAACAAGAATATCCTTGTCTTCATAGTATTCATTGATCTTTTTAAAGCTTACAATGATGTCTTCCTCTCTCTCTCTCTCTCTCTCCTTCTCTCTCCATCTGCACAGGCATTCCAAAATAATTTCTCTCAAATCCTACTTCCTCTTCTTTCCATCAGCTTTCTGTCATTGTCCCACAGGGATCCATCCTTGGCCCTCTTCTCTTTACCATATTCATTAATGACTGACCTACTATACCAATCAATGCAATCCTTATGCAATATGCAGATGATTCTGCCACTATTTACTCTGATATCCAATATCACTGAACTACAAAAAGTCACACAACTCTTCTCAACTGTTGACTCTTGGCTTTTAGAATCCAAACTAGTTCTAAACCCTCCAAAATAAAAACTCTTCACTCCTAACCCTGAGTCAGCCTTGCACAACCCGGTCGGTCTCCTTCCAGTTGTGTGATGGCACATCCATTGAACTAGTTCACCATACTAAATTATTTGGAGTAATTATTGATAAACAGTTAAAATTTGACTTACACATTCAACAAGTAACCACAAAGACTAACCCATACTTAGGGATATTATTCATACTTATGAATTTAATGTCAAACTAAGTCTAGAAATCTACTGATACAGCCTGTCTCTCCCCGTCTGCTTTCATACGCCATCTCTCTCCCTCTGCTTTCATACGCCAGTGCAATCTTTAACAACCAGTTCACAAAATTTGAAGAATCATGCAACAAAAATTGTAAAGTTTGCCACAAGCTTTCTCAATAAAATCACCATTGTACAGTCCTCAGACAGTTAAATTGGTTTATCTTCCCCTATCCTTTCAAACATAATCAGTTAAAAACAGCATCTAAAATCCTACGCCACCTTCACACGTCCCTCTCTCAACACTTTTCTTCTTCTCCTTTAGTACAGCCCTCCTCTTTTGTCCACTCATCTGAAAAACTTCTGGCAAAACTAATTCTCACTTATACATCTCATGGTGATCACTCCATGCCTGCTATATGGCAGACATGTGGAATTCCCTTCCTGTTTTCCTCCATCAAACTGCATGTTCAGGAAATGACAACCAAACCTAAACTCCTTCTCACCTAACTCATAGGAAAGCTACTGCAGTGAGCCATCTGATTATCACCTATGACACAGCTGTGAACCATCTGATTATCACCTATGACACAGATGTCAACCATCTGATTATCACCTATGGCACAGCTGTGAACCAAATGATTAGCACCTATGACACAGCTGTGAACCATCTGATTAGCACCTATGACACAGCTGTGAACCATCTGATTAGCACCTATGACATTGCTGTGAGCCATCTGATGAGCACCTATTACACAGATGTGAACCATCTGATTAGGACCTATGACACTGCTAACTATCTGATTAGCACCTAGGACACAGCTGTGAACCATCTGATTAGTACACAGCTGTAAACCATCTGATTAGCACCTATGACACAGCTGTGAACCATCTGATTAGCACTTATGCCACTGCTGTGAACCATCTGATTTGCACCAATGGCACAGCTGTGAACCATCTGATTAGCACCTATGCCACAGCTTTGAACCATCTGATTAGCACCTATGCCACAGCTGTGAACCATCTGATTAGCCGAACCATCTGATTAGCACCTATGACACAGCTGTGAACCATCTGATTAGCACCTATGACACAGCTGTGAACCATCTAATTAGCACCTATGACACCACTGTGAACCATCTGATTAGCACCTATGACACAGCTGTGAAGCATCTGATTAGCACTTATGACACAGCTGTGAACCATCTGATTAGCTAAACCATCTGATTAGCACCTATGACACAGCTGTGAACCATCTGATTAGCACTTATGGCACAGCTGTGAACCATCTGATTAGCACCTTTGACACAGCTGTGAACCATCTGATTAGCACCTATGCCACAGCTGTGAACCATTTGATTAGCCGAACCATCTGATTAGCACCTATGACACAGCTGTGAACCATCTGATTAGCACCTATGACACTGCTGTGAACCATTTGATTAGCACTTATGCCACTGCTGTGAACCATCTGATTTGCACCAATGACACAGCTGCGAACCATCTGATTAGCACCTATGACACAGCTCTGAACCATCTGATTAGCACCTATGACACAGCTGTGAACCATCTAATTAGCACCTATGCCACAGCTGTGAACCATCTGATTAGCAGTTATGGCACAGCTGTGAACCATCTGATTAGCACCTTTGACACAGCTGTGAGCCATCTGATTAGCACCTATGACACAGCTGTGAACCATCTGATTAGCACCTATGACATAGCTCTGAACCATCTGATTAGCACTTATAACACAGCTGTGAACCATCTGATTAGCTAAACCATCTGATTAGCACCTATGACACAGCTGTGAACCATTTGATTAGCACTTATGACACAGCTGTGAACCATCTGATTAGCTGAACCATCTGATTAGCACCTTTGACACATCTGTGAACCATCTGATTAGCACCTACGACATAGCTGTGAACCATCTGATTAGCACCTATGATGCAGCTGTGAACCATATCATTAGCTGAACCATCTGATTAGCACATATGGCACAACTCTGAACCATCTGATTAGCACCTATGACATAGCTGTGAACCATCTGATTAGCACCTATGACACCTGTGAACCATCTGATTAGCACCTATGACTGATGTGAACCATCTGATTAGCACCTATGACACACCTGTGAACCATCGGATTAGCACCTGTGACACTGCTGTGAACCATCTGATTAGCACCTATGACTGCTGTGAACCATCTGATTAGCACCTATGACACTGGTGTGAACCATCTGATTAGCACCTATGACACCTGTGAACCATCTGATTAGCACCTATGACTGCTGTGAACCATCTGATTAGCACCTATGACACACCTGTGAACCATCTGATTAGCACCTATGACACTGCTGTGAACCATCTGATTAGCACCTATGACTGCTGTGAACCATCTGATTAGCACCTATGACACTGGTGTGAACCATCTGATTAGCACTTATGACTGCTGTGAACCATCTGATTAGCACCTATGACACAGCTATGAACTATCTGATTAGCACCTATGACACTGCTGTTAACCATCTGATTAGCACCTATGACACTGCTGTTAACCATCTGATTAGCACCTATGACACACCTGTGAACCTTCTGATTAGCACGTATGACTGCTGTGAACCATCTGATTAGCACCTATGACTACTGTGAACCATCTGATTAGCACCTATGACACTGCTGTGAACCATCTGATTAGCACCTATGACACACCTGTGAACCATCTGATTAGCACCTATGACTGCTGTGAACCATCTGATTAGCACATATGACACACCTGTGAACCATCTGATTAGCACCTATGACACTGCTGTGAACCATCTGATTAGCACCTATGACACAGCTGTGAACCATCTAAATAGCACTTATGACACACCTGTGAACCATCTGATTAGCACCTACGACACCTGCGAACCATCTGATTAGCACATATGACACACCTGTGAACCATCTGATTAGCACATATGACTACTGTGAACCATCTGATTAGCACCTATGACACCTGTGAACCATCTGATTAGCACCTATGACACCTGTGAACCATCTGATTAGCACCTATGACACAGCCAGCACTTCACCTCTCAACACTTGCTCTCCTTGCTTCCTTACTCTTCTCCTTCTCTCCTTTGTCTACCACTCCACCTCACCCCTCCCACCCCTTAATCTATACTACTATTATTTTGTGCAGGAAGTATTAAATAGATGCCACCAGTATAGTGTAACTCTGATTCTGATTGTAGGTCGAGGTTATAATCCACCATTCTGTACAACCCTGTATGTTTGCTCTTGTTATACAATTGTATGCATACCTTGCATGAACAGAAACTACCATTCTAGGTTAAGTATAGCTACTGTAAGTTATTATCTGTTTATGTACTTCCACTGCATGTTTGCTATACAATTTCTAGGCTAACTATATAAGTTACTGTTTAGTGTAATACTACCACTGTGTGATTTTTGTATCGTTCTGTACTTCTGTCCCATTTATTATATACTTTTATCCATGCTTTCCATGATTTTTTTTGTACTCATGAAGCTTTTCTCCTCATGCTTCTACTGAAAAGAAGCTTTGTTCCCAGTCAGACATTCCTGATAAACAAATGTAAATAAATAAATATAAATATATAATCTCCATGCCAGCAGCAATACATAACACATCCAGTTCCAACAAAGCCATGTATGCAGTCTATCTCCTGTCTTGCTGACATACAACAGTTTAATCATCAATCTACTGTAATCACAGCTCAAAATAATTGAACCATGCAACACAATTGTAAAATCTGTTACCTCAGAATCCCTTTTTGGCACTTTTCTTTTTAACATATTCATTACTGACCTGCCTACTATAGTAATTAATGCCACTCTTATCCAAAACACAGATAACTCCATCATTGTTTGCTCTGCTTTCCTCCCAAACTGTCCTTCTCCACTGGCAACTGTCCTAACCCTGCTAGCAGTTTAGTACACGTGCATTTTATTTCCAGACATTTCAGGTAAAACTGTTAGAGAACTGCTAGAAAAGCTAGACAGTAAAATCCTAACCAGAACAGCATATATGCTAGTTTTCTTAGATGCACAGACATCAGTTGTTATAAAACCACTAACTCACATTCCCAATATTTCCCTTATGACAGGAACTGCACCCCTTTCCCATAGTACTGATCATGAAAAAGCCCTCACATTCAGGGCCGGTGCTAGCATTTTGGGGGCCCCCAGCAAGATTCACGTTGGGGGCCCTACTCAGGAGGATATCAAGTGTGACCACATTGCCTTCACACACCTTTCCCTGTCAGGCTCATTCAGCACCATTTAACAAGCACTATAGTATCACTACATTCAGATCATTAAGAACTGATGTGCCAAGGTACACACTGGCATTTAGTACCAATGTTACATTACGCCAACCCCCTGTACCACAGCAAGGTAGCCACTCACATGGACATACACTGACTGCTATTTAGTACTGATGTTACATTACGACAAACCCCTGTACCACAGCAAGGTAGCAACTTGCAAGGACACACACTGACTGGCATTTAGTACCAATGTTACATTAAGACAAACCCCTGTACCACAGCAACATAGCCACTCACAGGTGCACACACACACACACACACACACACACACACACACACACACACACACACACACACACACACACACACACACACACACACACTGACTGGCTTTTAGTACCAATGTTACATTAAGACAAACCCCTGTACCGCAGCAAGGTAGCAACTCACAAGGACACACACTGACTGGCATTTAGTACCAGTATTACATTATGATAAACCCCTGTACTACAGCAAGGTAGCCACTCACAGGTGCAGACACTGACTGCATACTCAACTGCCCAGATTTTCACAGAATGTCCAGATGTGACTCATGTTTTGTCTGTTCAATACAATTTGTAGTTTTCTGGATTTTTTTGTGGCAAATCACTGATGACTGAATTCATTAAATGACAGGCATTTCAGTTTAACTTCATATTATTCAGAACATGTAGGGTAACACCTTTTATTCTAGCAACTTTTTCAGTTTATAAGAGCAATATTTAAAATTTGCCCTTATCTTTGGGGCTGTAACCCCATTATCTGTGGCTTTGTCAAGATTTTGGGACATGAGATTGAGAGCTATGACTGGCATTTAGTAGCAATGTTGTTACATTATGACAAGCCTCTCTACTGCATCAAGGAAGCCAGTCCCACAAAGGTACACAGAGACACCCACACTGACTCCCCACAAAGACATCCACACTGGCTCCCCACAAAGACACCCACACTGACTGGCATTTAGTAGCAATGTTGTTACATTACAACAAGCCTCTGTACCGCATCATGTTAGCCAGTCCCACAGAGGTACACAAAGACACCCACACTAACTCCCACACAAAGACACAAAGACACAGACTCCAACACAAAGACACAGACTCTCACACAAAGACTGCCACACAAAGACCCAAAGACTGCCACACAAAGACCCAAAGACTGCCACATAGACACAAAGACTGCCACACAAAGACTCCCACAGAAAGACACAGACTCCCACATAAAGACACAAAGATACCCACACAAAGACACAAAGATACCCAGACAAAGACACAAATACACCCACATAAAGACACAAAGACACCCACACAAAGGCACAAAGACTCCCTCACATAGAACAGAAGCACACTAAAACAGAGAGTCTTGCACACAGGACAGACACCCACACATGATAAAGACTGCACTACAGCAAGACTGAACATTAACACCCACACAGACACAGGACAGAGGCACCCACTCCCACAGTACAGAGACAAGACCAGGACAAATCTACTGCAAGACTGAACATAAACCCACACAAGATTAAGTAAGCACTACCACATAACAGAACTGAGACACCACTCCCAAACACAAGACAATAACAGCAATACAGCAAGACTGAAAAAAGCAGCATTAGATAAACTGACATCACGCAAGGCAATTAATGACATGCAGAACAGTTACACTGCAGATGTACAAAACACAGCTATGAGGCACAAAAACAACTAGACACAACATACAAGGGAAAGTCATGGGGATTACAGAGCCTGAGGCAGACTCAAGCCCAATCAAACCCAAAAGAAAGCCATGGGGATTACTGAGACAAAGGTAGACAACTCAAACCCAAACAGAAAGCGCAATGGGGATTACTGAGCCTGAGGCAGACTCAAACCCAAAGAAACACACAAGAGAACCATGGGGATTACTGAGCCTGAGGCAGACAGACTCAAACCCAAAGAAACACACAGGAGAGCAATGGGGATTACTGCACCTGTGGCAGACTCAAACCCTTGCACAAGAGTAATGGGGATTAGTGAGTCTGACACAAGCAGACTCAAATCCAGAGAGAAACAGGTGATGACCAGAGTAATTTGTCTTCTATGTGCATTTACCTCTTCAGCTTCTGATTGCTGCCACTTGTCTGTTCTTCCTGTGCTTCTGTCCTAGCCCCCCGACGAGTCCTGCTGCTCCCAACTGTCCTAGCCTCCTGATGAGTCCTGCCACTCCCCACAAGTCCTGCTGTTCCCGATGAGTCCTGCCACTCCTAGCTGCCTTTGCCTAACATCCTACTAGTTCTACCCTCATGGTCCTACCTATTGGAGTAAGCAAAAAAAAAGTGATTACACAGCATACAAGCCACACTAACGTGCTACCTGAAATTTACTGCCTGACAGCATTATAAAAGATTACTGGAAATGAAATACGAGCACATACCTAGAGTTTTACTGGTATGTTACGAATTTTCTTCCAGACAAAGTCTTCAATGATATCAGTACATTCTGTGGAATTCTCACCACCCCCCACAGCCTCTGTACAATAATCCTGGATAAAGTGAAAACCAAAAACATAGGCGTAGCATTAACAATGTGCTTAGACAGTACATGACCCCCCCATTAAAAAAATTCCAGGCAAACATTGAACACTGCAACATTCTCACAGTCGCCAACTACTCTCCCAACATTAGCATTTTTAAACAATGTACAGGCCCCATCAACCTCCAAATAGCATAACTCAAACAGCCAAAAATAACTGCAGAACAAGCTGTAACATCAGGGACAGTTAAACAGTACTATAAACCTAGACAGCAGAACAGTGTTTGCATTAGCATCCATTAAGATATCAGTACATTCTGCAGAATTTTTACCCCCCCCCCCCCAAGTCTCGGCACAATTTTGGGTGAAGTGAAAACAAAAAGGTGTAGCATTAACAATGTGCTTATACAGTCCATGACCCCCCATTAAAAAAACTCCAGGCAAACAATGGAAACTGCAACAGTCTCACAGGCCCTAACCACACTCCAAACCTTTCAACACAATAACTACGGACAAAGAGAAAAGTTAAGTCATTGCATCAATAGTACATTGTTGGTAAACCCAATAATAGAGTAACAGAGTTTGCATTAGTATACATTCAAACATCTGTACCTTCTACAACATTCTCACAGCTGCTAACTACCCTCCCAATATTAGGCATTATAAACAATGTACAGGTCCCCTCAATCTCCAAAGAGCATAATTCAAACAGCCAATAATAACTGCAGAACAAGGCGTAACATCTGGGATAGTTAAACAGTGCTATAAACCTAGACAGCAGAACAGAGTTTGCATTAGCATACATTAAGATATCAGTAGATTCAGCGGAATTCTGACCCCCCCCCCCCAAGTCATGGCACAATAGTTGTGGATGAAGTGAAAAAAAGCATAGGCGTAGCATTAACAATGTGCTTATACAGTACGTGACACCCCCCCCATTAAAATAACTCCAGGCAAACATCGAACACTGTATCATTCTCACAGACCCTAACCACACTCCCAAACTTTCAACACATTAACCACAAACAACGAAAAAATTGCAGCAATTTCATCAGTGAGTAGAGCATTGCGGTTATACACAATAGTAGCGTAACAGAGTTGGCATTAGTATGCATTCAAAACATCTATACCTTCAGCAACATTCTCACAGCTGCTAACTACCCTCCCAACATTAGGCATTTTAAACAACATACTTCCTAACCTCTCAGCATAATTCAAAAAGCCAAAAAACTGCAGAACAAGGCGTAACATCAGGGATAGTTTAAAACAGTACTATAAACCTAGATAGCAGAACAGTGTTTGAAAAACTTGTAAAAATACTCAAAACCTACTGCAAATTCAGCTGACAATCTACCAGCAGAATTTAAAAAAATAGCAGCTGAAGCCAGTTCTTATCCTGAATACTTAAAAGATCTGTTACTGAGTAGTATGTCCCAACCATCTGGAAAATATCATACATTATACCCTTGCACAATGGTGGAAACTTGACAGAACTTACAAATTATAGGCCAAGAGCAATTCTTTCCCTACTAGCTGAACTAGAGGAATGCATTCATTCTCAACCAATAATTTACTTGAAAATTCCAACATGGCTTCAGGCCTCATGCTGCAACTGCCCTCCTCAGTTATACCAACAGCATCAATTTAGAAATGAAGGTAAAATAGGATCATCTGTATTTCTCAATTTGTTAAAAGCCTTTGTCAGAGTCTGTCAACAAACTACTAACTACTCTCGCCAACCTTAATTGAATCCCCCTAGCCCTCCACTGGCTCCAAAGCTACCCAACTGGTCATAAATAGCAATAAAATGTTTCCTGGATCTACCCCCCTCTACTCCCACTCACATTAGGAGTCTCACAAGGCTCCATCCTTGGTCCACTTCAGATTTATTATCAACCTCAATACTGGCACATCCCTAGCACCCACAATCCAATATGCTGACACCGATACACTTGTTTCGCATCTACCATGCAACAGGTCATGTCCCAACCCAGGCTGAAATAAGCTAATCTTCACCACTTACCCCATATGTCTAAGACTATTGACTTAGACGGCATCTCACCAGACTTCCCACCTATCCCTGCTCTAGCCAACTACAGTATCTTTCTCTGTCCCATTATTTATCACCCCTCCTTTTCGTCACCCCAATCCCATTCTCTCTCCATTTTACATATACAGCATAGATACTACCAAAAAAATAATGAGCCAACTCTACCTCTTGCCCCCAACAGCTAACTTGCACACTCTCCTAAAGAACGGGCAATCAAAATTAAAATGTATATTACATTTCACATTCCCTTATATTGTCCCTCATACAAACAGATAAACCAAACTTATTTTGCATAGTTGTAGCACTTGTGTACTAAGATAAGCATTTCTCCCTGGGCCTCCACTGAAAATGGGTTGTATCCCAGTCAGACTATCCAGTAAGCAAATGTAGAATAAGTAAAGTAAAACTGGTACAACCACAGCCCCTCACCCACAAATCCTCTTAGCACAACACATTGCTACACAAAAGTATAATAAGACTGGTACAACCACAGCCTCTCACCCCCCCATCCTCTTAGCACAAGAAATCTACATAAAAGCAAAGTAAAACTGGTAAAACCAGTCCTCACCTCCTCAATCCTCATAGCACAAGAATGCCACACAAGTGAAATAAAACTGGTAAAACCACAGCCCCTCACACCCCCCATCCTCTTACCACCAGAGCACTACACAAACAAAATAAAACTGGTATTACCACAACAAAAAACTCTACACAAAACCAAAATAAAACTGGTACAACCACAGCCCCAAAATAAAACTGGTACAACCATAGCCCTCACCCACCCCCAAACATCTTAGCACAAAAACTCTATACAAAACGAAAATAAAAGTAGTACAACCACAGTCCTCACCCCTCAAACCTCTTATCACAATAAATATGCACAAAAAACTAAATACAATCACCCCCCCAAAAAAAAATAAAGTTTAAACTAAAGCCAAAAACTTACCTTTTATGCTTTTGGCAGAAGGCTACTTCCAATACTCTGCTCCCTATTCATGGCTGAAGGCTCTCCTGCTCTCCTTGCCTTCCTCAGACCACTGTAGTCCTTTTGAAATTGCCCTTTAAAGAACAGTTTTTCAGACCTTTTGAGAAATTGCCCTTAGAAGGACAGTTGAAAGGAGTATTCTCCAATGACCATGATTGCTCTACAGGCTTGAATCTACCGCTGATCCATTCTCCAATGTAGTCCATCCTCACTCTGGTCCATACCTGGCTCACTCTCCACACCCTGCTACTAAGGAACACTCCTCTGTTTAAAAACAAGAGAAGTGATCCTTATTAGCCACATGTGCCTTTTTAAAGGCAGTTTGTTTATGGGAAGTGCTTTGCAAGGACCAATCAGGTCTTTGCTTCATCACTTCCTACTTTAAAAAAAGAAAAAAAAAAAAACAAGAACTTAGTTTGCAGGCTGCTGCAGCCAATCAGATCCCTTGTTTCATTGAGTGAACTGAATTGAGTTCAGCTTGCCAGAGAATCAAAAAAAACAATGGAAACACAGTTCTGATTTTCACTGTGACTTCAGGGAACTATGCGGATGTCCACGAAGAGCCGAACTGGGGAACAGTACTGGTCGGAGCAACCCACGGCTGCTGGATGGGGGCCCTCATTCGCGGGGAGGTAATCGGGGGCTCCCCACGGCCATGAGTTTCACAGGTGCCTAACGCCGGCTATGCTCACTTTATTGCCTCAGTACAAGCATTCCATGATAATGGGTAGTGGTGATGAAGTGTGAGTGTTTGAGTGTGTTGCAGTTTGTATAGGTTCATAGGTTCATAGGTTTATACTAGGCTATCTGCCCTAAGGGATTTATAAGCCTAGCCCAAATTTTTGTGGCTTACGCCACCCCTTATATGAAAAAATACTGTGCCCATTAGTTTGTTGTGCCTCTGTCCAGCAGTGACACAGAGATGATTCCCGGGGTAAACCTACGATCTCCCATCCACAGGTCTAGATTTCTCTTGAACAGAGTCACCGAGGTGTTCTGCCTCACATGGACCGGGATTTTATTCCACAGCATAGGGAGTCTCTGAGTGATAAATCTATCCCTCCAGCAACGTCCTATTTATATCCATGCTAAGGTTTAAGTCGCTTGCTCTAGTGGTTTTGGTGTATTTGGATTTTTTGAGGTGGAGCATGTCCATTAATTCCGGGTTGGACATGGCCTTGTATGTCAGGCACATGTCACCTCTGAGCAGACGGTATGCGACTGAATAGAGCTGGAGTTTCTTCAATCTGGCAGCATATGACAGATTTTGGAGTCCCTTTATCCTTTTGGTGAGGAACTTTTGGGGTCTCTCCAATTGCTGCAGATGTCGGGTGAGATACATCCCGAATGGGGCATTGTACTCGATCATTGGTCTGATAAGTGAAGAGTACAGGGGAACAATGACCTCACTAAATCTGGATGTGAATCCCTTCATGATCAGGTGGGCAATGTAGAAGGTCTTTCTAACCACTTTAGCAACGTGAGTGTCAAAGAAAGGCCACTGTCAACCTGGGTCCCCAGGTCCCTGATAACCTCTTCTGTGCTTAGTGGATTGCCACCTATATGGTAGCTTGGGGTTACCTTGTTTTTCCCGAAGGGTATGACTATACATTTTTTTGGCATTTAACTTCAGGCCATGGCTCTGGCACCAGCTATCTGTTTCCGTGAGTCCCTTCTGAAGGATATCCGTGTCCGATGCACTTTCCACTATGGCGCCCAGTTTGCAGTCGTCTGCAAACTTTGTCAGCCAAAGTCCTCTCATGTTGGCCTGTACTTCTGAGAAGTAGATGCCAAACAATAGAGGGCCAAGGACCGAGCCCTGTGGGACACCACTTGTGACCGGCTTGGAGTCTGACACAGTGCCAGCAACTCTAACCCTGTGAGTTCTGTCCTTAAGCCAGTTTGCAACCCATCTTGTGACATATGGGTTTACATTTAAGCTGGTAAGTTTTTCTACAATACCCGAGTGGGGTATTGTGTCGAAAGCCTTTGCAAGGTCAAGGTAGGCTGTATGGACTGCCTTTCCTCATCAATGGCCTTGGTGACTGTTTGAAGAAGTCGACCAAGTTCAAAGGCATGATCTTCCCTTGACAAAGCCAAACTGGGTCGGGTCCAATGTCTGCAAGTCCCCTATATCTTTGTTTATGAGCTCCATTATGATCCTCTCCATAGCTTTGCAGACTAGACTTGTTAAGCTTATGGGCGGTAATTACCAGGGTCCGTGAGGCGCCTTTGTGGAGTGGGACCACAGTTGCCGTACGCCACTCCTTGGGCACGTATCCTGTGGTAAGGCTGAGATTAAACAGCTGCCTTATGTGCGGGTTTAATTCCTCATTTAGCTCGTGTAGCACACAGCCGGGGACACCATCTGGTCCCATTGATGCTGTGTTTTTAGCTTTAGGGAGAGCAGCTTTCACCTGCACATTTGAGATGTCCGGGAGGCTACACTCGGCTGGGATAGTTATCTCTCCTTTGGGGGGGAGAGGGGGGTGAAGTTTGCACTGAACCTGTCTGCCAGTATGTTGGCAATGTCTGTGGGTTCAGTGATTTTTGTATCATTTTGGACTAATTCTGAGCATATCTGGGAGTGTCCACCCAGGTTCCTAACATAGCTGAAAAAGGCCTTATGATTGTCCTTTGAATCCATGGCAATTTTTCTCTCAAAATTGGCCTTAGTTGATTTTATGAGTGCTCGTATTTTTTACTAATAATGATCAGGGTGACTTCCCTTTTATGGATTTTGTTCTATCATGTAATAGCTTTCTCCTCTTATTGTAAAGTTTGTTAATGGCTGGGGTCCACCAGACTGGACGTTTGCCCTTTGTGGAAAGAGTCTTGGTATTATTTGGGATTGCCTGATCCATGCAGTCCTGGAGGTGTTCATAGAAGGCATTTGTAAGGGCTTCCGCAGCTTGGGTTGTGGTTTCCTCTGGCTCAGGGGCCTTGAAGGATACCACACCAGTCTTGAGTAGTGTGAAGTTTGCTTTAGAGAAGTTCTTCACTATGGTCTTTTTTTGTTGGGGGTGGGGGTGGGATGTGGATTTCCAGTGAGATTAGTTTATGATCAGATCTCACCAATGAGGGATATACTTCCGGTGTGGAGCATTTTGTCCCCATGTTTGTGACAATGAGATCTAGTATATTTTCTCCTCTCATGGGAACAGTGACTAGCTGTTCCATGGCATTTGAATTTATGAACTCCAGGAACCGTTGGGCTAGAAAGTTAGGGCTTGAGTAATGTTCCCAGTCTATATTCGGGTAGTTGAAGTGCATGTCTGCAGGGGTAGAAGTGGGCCCTGATGAGTATGAATGTGTGTGTGTGTGTGTGTGTGTGTGTGTGTGTGTGTGTGTGTGTGTGTGTGCGTGTGTGTGTGTGTGCATGTGCTTGTTGTTAGTGTGGGTGTGTGGGTGTGTATGTGTGTGTGTGTGTGTGTGTGTGTGTGTGTGTGTGTGTGTGTGTGTGTGTGTGTGTGTGTATGTGTGTGTGTGTGTGTGTGTGTGTGTGTGTGTGTGTGTGTTCATGTGTCTGGTCATGGTAGGGTTGCTTAGGTTATCAATAGTGTAGGTGTGTGTGTGTGTGTGTGTGTGTGTGTGTGTGTGTGTGTATGTGTGTGTATAGGTTTATGTGTCTGGTCACAATAGGGTTGCTTAGGTTATCAATAGTATAAGTGTGTGTGTGTGTGTGTGTGTGTGTGCGCGTGTGTGTGTGTGTGTGTGTGTGTGTGTGTGTGTGTGTGTGTGTGTGTGTGTGTGTGTGTGTGTGTGTGTGTGTGTGTGTGTGTGTGTGTGTGTGTGTGTGTGTGTGTGTGTGTGTGTGTGTGTGTGTGTGTGTATGTGTATGCTCATCTCTCTGGTCACAGTATGGTTGCTTAGGTTATTGATATTGTAGGTGTGTGTGTGTGTGTGTGTGTGTGTGTGTGTGTGTGTCTGTGAGTGTGTGTGTTTGATTGTTCGCATGTGAGTGTGTGAACATGAATGGGAGTGGTACCTGCGTCACTGCGATGTATGGTCCTCCAATGGTAGATAACAGACAGAGTACTGATTAGTGCTGGTGGTAATAACTGGTGATTCAGAGACATGTACCCTCACTGTGGCTAATCATGCCTCTGAATCACATTTTATGCAGTCTTGGATAACTGCCTGTTTTGGCTGCAGCAGTTTATGCTCACTTTGTGATTCTTTCTAAATTCTGCGACTTTTCTTTTAAGGAAGTGAAGAAGTAAAATGGCAACACTGCTAGATGAATTAGTAATCTTCAGCATAGAGAATGGTAGTCTGTTTTTAAATTCAAAGCAATTGCTGTGTTTAAAGAACTGATTCTTTGAGAATGACCAGAAGCAAAACATGATTGCTGTGGTACATCTTCTCAAGTTTGCATGAAAATGCTGAAACAGTAGCATATGGTTGTGATAAGGAGGACAAAGGTTGAGCTTAGTCTACCTTTGGGGGAAAGAAATTGTTGAATGTGGTGTAGGGAGCCCTATTTCCAACTTTGAAGACATACTCTGTTAATATGATGGGCTAAGCAGGAAGGAGGATGCATGCAGGGGTATGGCCACTCTTGTCTGTCCCAGGGGTGGGAAGGCTTGCACACTCTCTAGGACACATAGAGTTAGTGTGATTTCATTAGTGGACAGTGGGGAATCCACAGCTCATGCTTCACAGGAAATTAAGATGTGCTTGATGGCAGTACCTCCTGCATAAGTAAGGGGATGGCCTCCACCATCAGCCATTGTATGTCCCTTCCTGGCACTTCACTGATTAAATGCATGATAATAAGGTGCATGCAGAAAAACTCAAACCATCCCAGCTCACCCACACCCTAGCGATGGTGAAGAAAGGATCCATTGGTCTGGATGTGGGGCTGATGATCCAAAGGCAGTGAAGGCAAAAAAAAAAAAAAAAAAAATATATATATATATATATATATATATATATATAAAATTTTTTGAGACATCCGATGTGAGTCATTACATTGTAAAGGGAGGGATATTTTAAGGGAGTGACATCAGCTGGCAATCATACACCAGGTTATGACAGCATAATTCACATCTATTCTTGAGTTCATCTGAAGACTTGAACTGCTATGCCATGACTAATATGCTGTCAAAGGCTATTTGAATTGCTATTTTAAAGTGGGATATAGTGGGAGATGAACCACAAATTACTGTCCTTGGTATATTGACTGATTTGAGATGACTGTCATGCAAAGGATATTGTCTTGGTGAATACTACTAACAGAAAGATCCAAGTTTAAGTCCTTCAGTGAAAACCCTAACAATTATGTTATGAATGGGGAGGAGGTGGTTTGACCTCCTATATAGTCTGTTACTATTAGGATTGTGGTCATGATTCCCTTCTACTGCAGCTGAAAAGCTATGTGCAACTGCACAGCATGCATGGTTGCAATGTCACTGCACATGAGATACACATTCTGATTGGGGTGCCTGTCTGTATACTGTTGTGTTGTACATATATTTAATTGGGCTAAGTGTCCCTCTATATAGCTATACTGTGAAATGTATGAATATCTATGTGACTATTCTGTCATGTGGGGAGAATGCATGTGTTTCTACTACTGTGTGACTGCTATCGGTGCCTATATCGGACAAGATGTATTGCAGCTACTGATAATTTGTTGTAGTACAGACTCTGATGATGGTTATTTTGTCTTATCTGCCTTTCTCTGAAATACACATGTGCTGCACTGATATAGTGTTAAAGTGGCTGCAGAAACAAACAGGACTGATGCTGAAGGCATTACAACCACTCGAAACATTAGTCAGACTTCATTTTCTGCTTCCAACATGAGAGCACATTATGTTTCCAGCTTATGCTGCTAGTTATAGTCCCTGATTCATTTAGTGTCTTCAATCATGACCTTTTATGATTTTTGGAAATCCAGTTGTTTACTCTTTTGTTTACTTAACAAAAAATCTCTTATGGAGAACAAATGGATTCATCTGCTCTTAAAGATTTTCCATTTATATTAGCTGTTATCCCTGTGACAGCTGAGGACTCATTTCCATGTGTAGAGATGCTAATTGCATTTGTTCAGCAATTAACCATGTGAACAGATACCTGTCAAGCTTCTCTGCAATCTCAGGTTGCAGAACTAAAAGTGGTGTCCACTGAAGTGCAGGAGTCGTCAACCGACAGACTTAAAGTTGTGACTACCTTAAGGGCTGAAAATCAAGTCTGGTCTGTACTTTGAACAACAAAACACACAGTATTCTTTCTTGATGAATGTGTGAAAGATAAGTAAACAAGTAAAAAGCAACACTGAAGGTGAGTAAATACTAGTTAATATTTAATGTTAAGTGATTTCATCAAAAGTATAACAGAACTTCTAAAGAGCAAGAGAAATTTGTTACAAAAACACTGAATATTTAAAGTCATACATATTCATGTGGTACATTACATGATCAAACAGTACAAAATCAAGTTCAGGATAGAAAAAAACAGTCAAGAAGCATTATTTAAACGCATTAAAAACATATAAAATACAAAACAATCATTTATATTTCTGTTAGCATATGATGATACAAACCAGCTAAAGATTTAGAAGTACATATTCACATGATAAAATCACATGGTCATACTACTCAAAATATAAAACAGTCAGGAAACATCATTTAAACATGCCTAAATAATATACTTCTAAAAATCTTGTATTTTAAAAAATATAAATATTTTTTGGTTTCTAAGAAATGTTGAAATAGAAGGACCTTGTTGATTTTATACCCTCAAATTCCTACCATTCTAAAGTTGAATTCATGATTATTTCTTGGAACAGCATTTCCATGAAGTTTAACAGCATAAACAATATTCACTGAAATCCAGATCTCCTTAACTTATACATGTCAACTCCATGGTCACACATCACTGAAGAAAGGGCAGCAGTTACTTTTTGCTGAATGCATCTTTGACCAAAATCTCCCTCACTTTGTTGTCAATCAGAAAAAAAAGCAGCAGTTGGGATCTCCTCACAATCCTTTTAAGTGGACCAGAACTCATCTCTTTCTTTTAACTGGACATAACATTCTCTAACAAATCCACTTCTCCACCACCAAACCACCACCAATGGATAACAAACCATGTTTCTTGATTGTCCACTTTTTGCCTTACATGCAGAAGACTTGATTTTGAAAACTGAATCAGCTTTGCTTAACATTCAGTAGCTGGGATGTAGCTTGGACAATGATTTTCTTACCCTTTTGTTGCAGAAACAAAAATAACTGATGGCTCCATTATCAGCATTTGTGTGCTTGCAAATTTGCAACTAAAACATTATATCCATCTAAACTTCATTCTCAAAATAGCCTGCTATAATGAAGGCTGGAGTATCAGAAAAGGCAGTGCCATCATTAACGATGTCTGGAAGAAACAGCACGTCTGAGCAGCTCTCAAGCAGTAATGATTCATAGTTCACACAGAGAAGAATTTAAAACATTTATGAATCAGTTAGCATTTCATTTCAGAGAAAGAAACCTCCACAAATCTGACAGTAGCAAATGGCATGAAACTCAAAGGACTGCATAGTCTACACTAAAGTTTTAAAGTAATGATTAATGAAAAAAATGTTGTTCACTTCCTTTTGGCTTAGGAAAGAGAGAGAAGTGTGATACATGCTTTTTGCCAAAGACAAACTCTTGATTTGTGACTAACCTATAACATATTAAACTGTGTGCATTTGTCTCACTTTTACTGAAGCTGAGCTCTAAATGACAAATAATTTTAAATTGCTTGTGATGATTAAACATTTAAACTGTATGTAGCAAAATTGCTCCTTACTTTTAACAGTACGCTATGGCATAATAATTTTAAATTTTTTTAAGCATAGCTGTATTTGGAGGCAGGAATGCAAGATTTTTCAACTAATGATTTACGGAGAATGCATCTTTGTAGCACCACCACAGAACCATTTTCATATAATAGTACAGTTTCCACAAACTTTTCTATAGGGTCAGGGAACTGGTCTACTTCAAGTGCTCACATGGTATTTGCTCATGATGCACTTGCCTAATGCTGCTTGCTCAAAAGTCAAGTGCTGTAACTCCCATTAACTTAATCTCCCATGACTACTTAGCCCTCCTAACAACCTAACTCTAACCTTAAAACACCCTTCTTACTCTGTAATGCTAAAACTTCTCTTCCTCTCACTAACCCTAAACCTAGAATCCTCCCTCCCACTCCCTAAACTTAAAGCTCCATTCTGATTGGTGCCCTTATTTACACCCCCACCCCCTCTCACCCATCACCACAGCTGCTGCCCTTACCTCACTCAAAATAAAATAATCCGTTGGAGTAAACTGTGGCAGCAGCTTGCCTGAACTCATATTCAAGCTTAAGTGTGAGGGTCAGCCTACCCAACCTACAAGACCCTTAAATTCCTAGCTTTCAGATAGTAGTCTCCTAACCTTTGGGACTCAAGCACTTGTAGAATACAGCAACAAAACATGAGGAAAAACTTTAGCTTACAAGATAATTAGGCACCTATTACAAAGACGTTTTGTTACCCAAAATCAGAGTCATATGAGACTCCTACAGCAAGATGCAGAAAAAGACTTTTTATAAAAATCCTAAAAAAGAAGTAGTGAAAAATAGTTAATTGCATTACAAAACAATGTGCCCATATACTTTTGTGTCTTATATGTAGTTCTCCTAGCCATAGTCTAATGATTGTATCCCAAATAAAAAGGTATTGTATTTAAAAGTTGAAGTTTCCCTCATATATTTCTTATATTGTTAACTATATGATGAGGTATGTGTGTAGAGAATGACATTGCATGAATAAAATAATACCTTTCACTGTAAAATGTACTGGAATTATGTTTTCCCCATATGTAATAGTGCCAAACATGTTATTTTATTTATATTTTTGTGGCATAGATCACTGATCTCCATGGACCTTTTTCAGACACAGCCCAGGAGTAATATTTGGTTAAGTGCCTTGCTCTGAGTCATACATTTTGGCAATGGAAGCTGAGGGAATCAAACCTTGCACCACTGGACCACAGCTCATGCTTTCATAAATGTAATTCTGCAGGTTTCCATTCACAAAAATAAGGATTTTTTTAATTGTTAAATCTGTTTAATAAGTAACCCTCATAGTGTCCAGTAAAGTACCTTGAAGTCATACTGAAACAAAAATCCTAACAAACTGATAGTAATAGCTATTCTTTAACAGATGATGTTAATAATAGCAATATTTTGGTATGTAAAGATGAAAAGGTAGAAAGAAAGCAAGTCTAGTACAGCTAAGAACAATTCCCCATCAGGTAAGCAAAAATGTGTTGTTAGTTCAAGCCAGTTTTATATGAAACAATGCACAGGATGGAATGAAGGTTCAACAACTGTTCTGCAGTGTTTCGATTAATACTTTTCACTGAACAGGTTCATCAGAAAAATCAAATCCTTAAAAAATACATAATATTTATTGTTTTTCATATATATATATATATATATATATATATATATATATATATATATATATATAATTCATTGTACATTTTGGAGTGGCTAAAGCTCTGTTTTCTCCTACACTTCATCAATGTTATTAATATGTTTTTCTGTTATAATACATTCCTTATAGCTTTTGGAGTCCCTAATGTTCTACATGTTATTTTATACACCCCAACAGGAGAAGTCATGTACAGAGTTGTGCAAAAAAAATAAATAAATAAAAAAAAAAAAAAAAAAAACAGGATATTTGTAGTAAGTTACCTGCATGGCTAACCCAGGCACTAGGATAAGGCTGATGTTGTTAAAATCTCATGTTGTTGCTTTCAAAACAGCTTATACCAAACGTCAGCTTAAAGTGCTGTTTGCAAAGTCTTTATAGATGCTATCAGTGAAAAATAAACGAGTAAATAAATAAATTATTAAAGCAGTGGTACAGACCAAAGTGAACACTGCAATAAAGGTATTCTTCTAGAATTTTAATATGGCCTACCATGAGTTTACAGAAAATGTTAGCATATCATATATGCAACTGTTTATAATTAGATTAAAAACTCGCAGTTAGTAGGTTTTCCTTTTACATTTACCACTGCAAATCACAATGTTAATGCTAGTGTTTGTTGCCATTCATTTAAGGACATTTATTATTTTAATGTTTGTATTATTAGAATGTATACAACTTGTTTATTTTCACTTTTCTATAATGTTGAAACGTTATGATGCACTGTATTTGTTTTGCAATTGAAAAAGATATTAAAATGATATTGAAACTGCTTCTGTGGAGTAAAACTTATTTTGAGCTCTGTAAATTGCAATCTGCCGGTTCAGAACATCAGCAGTTCTGATATTTCACAATTTAAAACAAATTGTGCTGTGAACAGCAAATGTAAAGCAGAAACCACTTGGGAAATGAAGCATTACAAGATACACACGCCATCCTTAATTTAAAAAGCAGTAATATTACACTTTGAACATTTGACAAATCTTTTATATATAAAGTCATCTGACTGAGTAAATGAGTTGGGAATGATTGCGTTTGAATATGTTTGCACATAAAGCTGTCTATCCACTCATCTAAGCAATGTAAAGGTGTTGCCGTAGATATAAGTTCAGGTTTTGCAGCACCTGTTCAAAATTATTCATCAAGAGATTAGTGGAAAGGACTAAATATTACAAACTGGCTCTTATTTACAGATGATGAGGTGTAATGCTATCACATTGTTACAATGTAGTTACAAAACTTTAGCAAATAATGAAAAAGTAACAAAACAAGTGTGGTACATCATATTCATGATGGCAGTGCTGCTATAAATGCAAATAAATACATGAAATAGAAAAGTAGGATAAAAAGGGGTGCCAATACTCTTTTGCAATGACACTAAAACATCGATAAAGTGTAATATACCTCCATTACTCTTTTCAGAGACCACTCACTTACTGCACAAATGTGTGTGAAGTCCATTCTTTAGAATTATGTAGTATTATAAGCTGACAAACTGATAAACAGTAAATGTAAACATGAAGGCATTTGGGAAATGTAGCAGTAGTCAGAAAGCTGAAGGAAAACCAAATGAGTAGTGTTTCATTCTCCAATTAACTGAAGAGAAACCGGGACAGAGGATTAAGCATGATAACATCCCAGGCTGCATCCTACATGAACTCAGGCAGGAACTTGCAGCACCATTAGGCACCCTATTCAACCAAAGCCTGAGTACCGGCTTTGTCCCAGCCGAGTTGAGAGCAGCTACTGTCATCCCTTTGCATAAAGGTGGAACATCTACCGGTTCAGGAAATTATAGACCCATCAGCCTAACTAGCCTGACCTTCAAGGCCATGTAGTGGATTATCATGGACCTCATTAACAAGGACACTAGCAAGCTCTAGACACTCAGTTTGGTTTTGTCAATGGGAGGTTATGCCTGTTAAATGTGGTCAAATTCTTTGACGCAGTCATCAAGGCCATGGACGAGGGAAGATGGTACACACTGCCTACCTTGTCTTGGCCAAAGCCTTCGATACTATTCCTCACTCAGGTATAATAGATAAACTCTCTCAGCTAGGCATCGATCCATATGTTACCAGATGGGTAGCAGACTGGCACACTGATAGAACCCACCTAGTCAATAGGGGAAGCCACCTCAAGCAGTAGACCAGTAATGAGTGGTGTACCCCAGGGATCAATCTTGGGGCTTCTGCTGTTTTGGATATACTTTTTGGAGGTGCAGGCCAAAACCATTGGGCTATGACTGACCAAGTTTGTAGATTACTGCAAGCTGGATGCTGTCAATTTCCCCTAGTGATGTGGACATCCTCCAAGAGGGTCTCACCCAAAAAAATGACTGGTGCCAGAAGCATGGACTTAGACCGAATGTCAAAAAATGCATCATCCTTCCTTTTGGGTAGAATGACATCCCCACAAATTATCACATTGATAATAAGGTCCTAAGCACAGAATCAGTCGTGAGGGACTTGGGCAGTTGATTGCAAACTGACTTTTGACCACCATATTGCCTCCCTTGTATGTAATGCTTTCTACATGGCGCACCTAATTAGTAAGGGTATCTCATCCAGGGATAAGGTGGTCATAACATCCCTGTATTCTTCCCTTATAAGACCCATTATTTAAAATGTCCCTTTCGGCATGTATCTCACAAAGCACATGTAGCAGCAGGGGAGACCACAGAGGTTCTTCACCAGGAGAATCCAAGGCCTCAAGCTTCTACCCTACACAGATAGGGTAAAGGCGCTGTCCCTTTACTCAGTCCCCTACAGACTCCTCAGAGGCGACCCCTGTCTAGCATACAAATCAATCTCAGAACCCACCTTGATGGGACTGCTGCATATACACAAGTCAAGCTCCACTCGAGTAACCCACATGTGCAACCTCAACCTGGTCTATGACATCAATAGGACTTGTTGGCAGGACAGATTTGTGTCCCAGAGAGTCCCCTTCTGTGGAATAGACTCCCTCTCCATGTCAGGCAGAGTACCTCATTAACCCTTTTTAAGCACAACCTGGATAACTGGATGGGGAACAGAAAATACATCCCTGGTATTCCACCTGTGTCCCTGCTGGACAGTGGCATAGGGTGCTGTCTTGTTGGAACATGGCCTAAATTCTTGGCTAAGCTTGTAATGGCCTCAGGGCCAATAGTCTAGTTACTTCCTATGATCCTATGATTTAAAGAAACAGTATCTGTCCACACATACCTCTCAACCTCTCAGAGCAGGAAATCTGGACAAAGCCATCAAAAAAAGTGGGACAAAGGCCCAAAAATAGGGAAAATTTTTAAATATTGCTCCTACAAAGTTAGAAAGTCAATAGAATAACATGTTTTACATTAGCATGTATTTTCTGAATGGTATGAAGTCTGAAACGCAACATGTCTGTTATTTAATGAGTTGCTGCCAATTTGCCAAAAAAACACAGTTTTTTGAAAAATGGACCAAAAATATGAGGCAAAAATCTGGGCATTCTGTAAAAATCTGTACAGTTGAGAGGTATGAAGACACATTATTTTGCATCTGCTTTTGTGCACTATAAACCACATTAGTATTTGTTGCTTTTACTATGTCATTTTACATAAAATTATAAAGTTATTTTAAAATAATACTGTCATTGCTACAGAGTACAATTAATTTTGCAATGAGTAAAAAAAAAAAAAAAAAAAAAAAAATATTAGTCCAGAAATTCTAGCACTCCACTATTACTTGATTCACAATGATTGAAATAGCTGTCATTTAACACATGGCAACTGTAGAAATATGATGTCCCTGATCCCAGATCCCTAATTGCACAAATCCTGGAATGTTTTTCCTTTTTTCAGTCTGCTACAGTATCAGAGTTATAGAAGCCATTGTTGGATCCTTGCAGGCCATTTATCTCTTCTTCACGGTTGGGCAACCTTGGAGTTAACATATATAACGAAGGGGTATGGTGGACAAAGCCTACCCACATTCGGGTTGCAATTAAAAGATTCGTTCTCATCTCTTTAAACCGTTACCTGCCTTGTAGTGCATTTTAGCATTTGTATCTAAAACTGCCTTTCTCACATCCGCCTACTTTAAATGCCTATGTTAACTGTCTTATTCTTTCACTATATATATTTTTCCTTTACCTTACTCAGACCCATTTTAATCTGTTTTCTAATTCCTTATAGTCAGCATTTTGTTTTACATAGCAACTGCTAATCACACCTCTGAGTCTCTTAGCGCAAGAAATCTGAGCAAAGCCACAGAATTTTGTTCATATAAACTCTGAAAGTTGCTAGAATAACATACTTTCTGTTAGCATGCATTTTCTCAAGGATATGGAACCTGAAACTCAAATGTATGTCATTACTTAGTGAGTTCAGTTCTCAGTGAGCCACAGTCATCTGTATTTTAGCCAGTTTTGATAACTTCACAGAGAACTCTTGTTTTATTTTCACTGCTTTAATCACTAATTAGTCTAAAGCACTATAAAATCAACAGTATAATTATGGCATCCTGTGTAGTTTTAAAATGAACTCAATGATCTAAAAAATTGGTTGTGCAGAACAGAATGTTGCATGCAAGTACAAAACTGAACTTAATGGCCTTCTGTTACACAACCTAGGATCTCATGCCAGTACAAAACTAAATTTTAATGTCCTTCTACTACACAATATAGGGTATCTCATGCCAGTACAAGATTGAATTTAATGGCCTTCTACTACACAATATAGGGTATCTCATGCCAGTACAAAACTGAATGTAATGGTCTTCTAATACAAAATATAGGGTATCACATGCCTGTAAAGAACTGAATCTGGTGGGCTACAAGTTTAGCTATCCATACCTGGGCAAACAATTAGTCTCTTTAGTTTCCACTTTTAAATGCTTCCATTGCACCACTGCTTTCCATACAGTAAAAAAAAATTCTGTTTGTCTTGTCTGTGCTTATTTTTTCCATGTTTCACATCAGATTGTTAAGTAGCTGGTATAACTTTAAATACCTAATAAAATACTGCAAATGTTCTACAACAAACATTTGCTATTGACAAAAGATTATTTTATTCTGCTCATTTGCAGTACAGGCAAAACACTTTGAAGGACTGTATGCAGTGAAACAAAGGGCTTTGCTGTCAGAATAATTTATGCCCATACCTTGGTGTCCTACGGCTTTTTTAATCTATGTAACATTGTCCCTTTCTGAATCTATGTAACGTTGTCCCCTTAGTTTAACCTACATATGCACTGAGAGCACGTCACTTTGTTGTTGCACAGACACTCGTTTATACTGTATTAATTCTTAAGTGAACTTACAAAAATGCGTTTTCTCAATCTGCATGACTTTTCTGATGCTCTATTTTTAAATTATTTAACTTACCTTGTGTTATTTCTGCAGTAAATAATGTAGTATCAAAATGACCAGCAAGTCAATGTCTATTCCTTATCTCAACCATATGCAGTAAATAAATTATTGAATGAGTAATCTAGGGTGCTTTACAATTCCACCGATCATCTTTCTTCATCATCTGCAGAAATAATACAAATTAGATTTTATTTCAGCGAACCAAACACTTCAAAGTTTTATCCTATGTCACATTCTCCATTGTGTCTGAGGGATTACTACCATTAAAGTATTTCACAGTTTCAGAGGTATGCTAGAATAGTGTCATCTCATGGATACCTGCAGCATAAAATGCAACTATATTCACACACACACACACACACACACACACACACACACACATACACACACGCACGCACACACACACACACACACACACACACACATACCTATACAGACACACACAAACACACACACACACACACACACACACACACACACACACACACACACACACACACACACACACACACACACACACACACACACACACATACCTATACAGACACACACAAACACACACACACACACACACACACACACACACACACACACACACACACACACACACACACACATACCTATACAGACACACACACACGCACACACGTGCACACACACACACATACCCACACAGAAGCATGCTTGTGCTAGCACTTGCGCGCACACACACACACACACACACACACACACACACATATGCACACACACACACACACACACCTATACAGACACACACACACACACACACACACACACACACACACAGACACACACACACACACTCACACACACACACACACACACACACACACACACACACACACACACACACACACACACACACACACACACACACACACATACCCACACAGAAGCATGCTTGTGCTAGCACTTGCGCGCGCGCACACACACACACACACACACACACACACACACACACACACACACACACACACACACACACACAAAAACACTCACATACAATGATGCCATAATTCTAGTGACACTTCAAGATATATAGCATTCATTCTTATTTTAAAGTAAAAGAAAAAATCGTTAAGTAATAAACTGGGCTAGCGCTTGGTGTATCTTATCACTTTCCATATGATATCCTAAGTGTAGCAACTTCAATTAACTGACTATTCCATTCCTGAAAGGTGTGCCGTACTTAAATTAATTTGTATTTTTTTTTATTTATCTTACAACAGTTATACTGGTATCCATTTCTTAATGGTCAGAATCAAGTTGTGTATAAATTGTACACACTATGATGAAGCATGTATGGGGGACTAGAAAGCATAAAACACTGTAGTTTTGGAACTGAAATCATGCATGAAAAACTTCAGTTTGGTTGTTTTCTGACCAGATTTTGAGTAATTCTGCTAAGCTCTTTCCTTTAAATGGCAGAATGTAATTTGGTGTTTTACGTTTATTGAAGTGGACCAGTACAATGTTAATTTTTTCCAAAAGTTGAACGATGTCCTCATTCTCCAATATACTGTACCATGTTACCCATGTACATTTCCCTTCAACTCTTATTCTCCCAAAAGTAGAACTGAAGGAGCAGCTCAGAAAGGTGCTTTTGAAGCTAAGAAGTATATCCTATTCATCACTTGTAACCGGTCTATGTTGCTAGCCTACACTGACATGTCTCACCTTCAGAAGAACATTTCTGACAAATGACTCCTCTAGTTCCTGTCAGACAAGTAAAGACATTCTAAAACTTGTTCCTCTGTTTCCATCCTACAGCCAAACATCTTTATCTTCTTTGCTTCCGAACATCAAGGTACCTGCATTCCCCCAACATACCTACCTGCTTCTTCATCTACCATAAACATAAAATGAAATGGTTGGTCTATCACTCTGCCGATGTAGTCAGGCATACATCATGTAAGCCATTGTATGCAAATTGTTTTTGAGATGGCAGTATTTTGCCCATCTCAAACACATATGTAGTCTTAAAACATAAACATTATGAAATGAGTACAAATGAAACAGGAAACACTGTAATTGTCAGAAAAGTGAATGGTACATGATATCATACTAGTTATTTATTAAGAATCATCTGTTGCTGTTTGTGCAGCACTGATATGATAATGTCTTTGTGGGTGGGCATTATATTCTGTTATTGGCAGTATAGAAACATGATTCTATATCTCAGCATCTATAAGATGCTTACTGAAATACTGGTATCACCTCATGTTTGGGAACCATATTTCATTAATGACTAGTGGGTAGGTGGGTAATACCTAATTATTACAGAGTATTCAGATAATGTGCTGTGTTGGTGGACAGTACACCAGTGTTAGTGGAGTACTATATGGAATTATAGGTGGACAATATTTGCTACTGAAGTACTAATATGGTAGTGTGGTAGGGTGCCATTAGCCAATGGAGCATTAATATGTTACTATGACTGAGCACCAGCCACTGCTTGTTAGAGAAACAGTACTCTTACCGACTGTCGTGAGTCAGTGGAGTAATAATGTATTTTCTGGCAGGCTGCCGTTAGTGGAAAAACATGTAGGATACCTTAGTTTGGCACTATTTGTCAGTGGGCTGCTATTTTGGTACTGTGGCTTAGTATTATTTTTCAGTACTCAAGCTAGATGTCATTTGCACCATTCTCAGGTATGGACGAATTGCAATGCAGAGCACATTTTGTGGCCCTGCAGTTTATTGTTCTGCTGGTCGGCATCTTTTGTCAATAAATTTGTGAACTTCTGTAGCAGTGAAGTTTCCTGTTTGTGTTCAAAGCTGCATTCACTGAAACTGTTTCTGTGAAAACATTCTACAAGTTAATGATATATCGATTGTCAGCACCATAGGAATACTGATGCACTAAAATGACTAATAACCATCTTACTTGCATATCAGTGGGAATGAGCTGCCCATACAGATGGCAGGAATATTTCATATTAATATTCAGCTCCCATTGTCAGATCATGTGCATCTTTGTAATGTGTTAACTGGTTGGTCATTGTTCCTCCTGCAGGTATATTTAAGTAACAGTGTAGTTAGTCACATGACATCAATACTGAGACAGAGGTATGCATGCCACACTGAGGTTTGTCAGATATCACCAGTGTCTGGCTACCATAGGTACTGAACAAAGGATGACTATTTATGACTGATGTATAGTAAAGTTGATGGGCACTCCTGATGCTCAAACAAGTATACAAAAGAAAATGAACAAAGTGTAAAGCATGACGTCACCTGATAACCATTAATCATAAACAGCATAAGTAGTTGCAGGCTTTTCCACAAATGAGTGCACATTAGGAGGACAGAAGAAAGAAGCTGTGTCTCTGGGTTACAAGACAGTCACCGATGCAAAATAAATAAAATAAAATTAATTTCAGCAGGTATGATTTTTTTCTTTAGCAACCATATAATAAAATAACATTCACAGAAGCATTCAGAATAGCAGTATATAGAATCAATAGCATAAACGCTAACAGTGATAGAAAGCACATTATCAGAATGTGCCAGTGTTTTTGTGCTGCAAAACCATTTTAAGATTTCTACATAATGATCATTCATTTCTACGGCATGCTTGTAAACATTCTAGTTTCCTTTCACAGGGAAACTATTTGTGATGATTGCAGAATGCATCTTTATTTGAAGATATACTTGCAAAAATTATGCTTCTTACTTAAAACGCCTGCAATTATGAACCTCGTTTAACACCTTGCATTTCAAAATGCCTTTTCTGCTACTTCAAAAATACAAATACACAATGCAAACAAATGTTTCACTGTTGTGTAAGCATTCACTTTTTTATAATTACAGATAAACAAGAGAAGATAAAACAGCAGCAAAGTAAACAGCAGGAAGCAGAAAATGTCAAGGCAATTAGGCATTGCTCCTTTGAATTAAAAAAAAAAGTTTAGTTACATAGCCAAAGTGAAGAAATACAAAACGGGAACAAAAGAGAGTATGATATTTAACTCTTGCAATACAAGTTTAATGGAGTCATTGTTATTCAAACCTGACACAGTTACAGGTGCTGTTGATATATAGATGCGACAACACTTTTAAAAATGGTACAACTCAATATGTTTGTGGGTGCAAAGTAAGTCTGTTAGTAATACAACAGATAGCATACTCGTCTTAGCTCAGAAGGGTGGAGGAGTGTGCCGTACTTGGGATGAGATCTTAAATCAAGGTTCCATCCACTTCATTTGGTGGTAGTCCAGGTGGACGTAAAAGATCCCACAGCACCTATCAAAAAGGGTAAGGTAAGTTCCCTGATGCCCTGGCCAAATTTCCACTAGTATATAAATACCACCTCAGATCTCACTTGGAAAGAGGCCACTAGTCTAATGGGACTGACCTGGTTAATAAAGGATAAGTAATAATTGTTGGTATGTTGTGTTATTTAGTGAAATGCTGCTTGTACAAACTAAAAGGCATTTACTGAATTTCATTTCAGTTAATTGAATGCAATTCAGCTATGGAGGACTTTAGTCCAAGGCTGGTGATTTAAATGAATATACTGTCTAATCAGATATAGCTTCTTACTAGCTCCATTTCTCGGGAAAAGGCTTTCCTCCTCAATCTGCCAGGCTTTGTACTGACAAGCTTAAGTACAAATGAGACACAAGTAAAATAAAACAAATTCTAACGGATTTTTCTGTGTGATACATAGTAACCAGAAAGGTGTGCTGTTCCAACTCAAAAATAAAAAAGTCACTTCAAGCAGACCTCTGAATTTATTTTGTTTATCACTTTCATCTCTTACATAAAGACTTTTTCAGAATATTTCAGTGTTTGCATAGAGCTTGAGAATTATATAAAAATATTGTAAACAAGAATTACATGATAAGAAATGCATAGGACACTGATATCAGAAATTAGGTAAACATTATATAGAAGAAACTAATAAAACAGTAATTTCAGTATTTTGTAAAGTGCAGTAATTTCAATTTTTAGTTTAGATTATAGGAGTGTAAAATGATTCAGTAAGTATTAAATAATTACAATTTAAGTTTGAAAATTTTCCAAATGGTTAGGTGAGATATATAGAGAGTGAGTAAGGGAGGAATGACCTCACTGTCCTTTTATCTATAGGACAGCTTTAGTAATACTGTCTTTTGGCTTTTCCTGGTTAGTGGTCGCCACAGCAGAACTCCTGTCTGCTAATGATTGGCAGTGGATTTTTACCATGCCGAGTTGCTAGCCTGACGCCCAACCTTCAAAGAAGGCACACCCATTCATGCACTCACATACCTGCATGTCTTTAAATGTCACTCAACCACGGGGACGACATGCAGAGTCCACATAGAAGGCATTCCAGCCAAGAATCGAACAGGAGAACCTCCTGCTGTGAGACGACAATGCTAACCCCTGAACCATGACCGCTTTCGTAATAGGTGATAAAATATGGTATGAGCTAAAGTCATACCTTTTGTTTGGGGGCATGAGGGCACCAGGATGCAGTAGAACAATGTTAAAATTTTAAGAAATGTCAAAAGTGTAAGAAGGGGGGCATGAGTAATGAAAATTAATATATTGTTTAGCTACCTCAGATCAGATATCAGAAGAAATAGTATTCCATGTTAATTAACCTTAAAGAGAGAACTTTTTGGAGGTGAAATTGAGTCAATGGAAAGGAACACTAAAGGTATCTGAGCATAGTGAAAATGGAAGAAATCTAGTAGATGGGTACTTATCTACAGTAGAGAGGAGGGTAAATGTTCATGAACAATAGCTGATGACTTAGTATGAATGTTTTCAGTTTTGTACTGGCCATGACTGGGAGACAATGGACTCTGCTTAAGGTGTTACAGTGGCATTCATGTTTCCCCCATCTCAAAAATGGCTGAACCTACCAATGGCTTCCATATCTTCCTACAGTCGGCCCATTGTTTCGTTGGATGCAAGTTTCGGACACTCAAGCAAGGTGAGATCCCTGCTATCCATTCCTTCCTGGCCTGTTATCACCCCATTTGGGCAGCCTATGATTACAGCCATCCCTAGGTTCTAGCTGAGCAGCCCCCCCCCCATATGAAGTTATCCACACAGTGGCTCTCTTGAGCTTCTCCTAGGATTGCCCACTTTCAGCAGTGCACATCAAAGCCAACATTTGCCACTTGCTTACATCCTCCCAGTTAGCCTTCTCCACACCCATACTGATAGTCAGATATAGGTCACATGGGTTGCAGTCAGTGCTTCATCCCCCGTACCATGGGGCCAGATCTTTTGGCATTCATTATGAGTGGATAATATTATGAACCTTTCAGTTTTATTCTGTACAACTTGAAGACACTCTAAAGTGACAGAAATTTACCTTTACCATAAGCTTTTCTTGCTTTCTCGATAGTGGTTTACATATTGTGCATGGGACACTGATCAGTTTGATTTTCCTAGATCATATTTTATACAGTAAAAAATAGTAACTATATATCCAGTTGGAAGCCAAAGTACAACTATTTGGTGATCCACTGTTTGTGTTTTAAAAGATATTTTACATATCTGTGACTAGAGAACCTTACCACATAATTTACCTGTGCCTAACGTCATAACTTTGTTTTTGGCACATATAATTACAAACCTTTGCATCAGAACCCCAGTACTGTCTGACTGTGATGATATACAGCAAGTAATGAAAACTTTACAGAAATTCAGTTTTAGTTTGGCACTTAATGATAGAGCATCATTTGAAGATATTTATTTGTTATGTCTAGATATTCATTTATTCAAAACTCATTGCACTGGTTGGAATCAAACCCTACCCAGTTTATAGAGTGAAGTGTATGCCAATTAGCTTAAAAAACTCAGCAGCTTGTTCACTACAGTGGTCCAGAAGAGTGATTTCTAACTACAGATTTGAAGAATTAGTTTATGTGGTTCTTTTGCAAATAGCAAGAGAAATCTAAGTATCTAAGTGTTATAAACAACAGTAATAATTTAGTTACAGACCTATACATTACATTATATAAGTGTAATTCTTTGTATCTAATTTCATAATTAAAGTATATGTCACCACTGCTAGAAACTGATGGTACTAGCAGTTAAGCAGTTTAGTTCAACTTAATGATATACAAACTACCTTGAAGACATCTTAGTAAGGAGGTGTGCAGTTCCTTGGTGGCAAAGGCCTTCCATAAGTTGCAAATATAAGTTCTGTAATAATTTTTTGGAGTTCTCTCTTTAGCTCCTCTGCTTAATCTTAAAGCCTCTTATGTCCCTGTCCACTACCAGGTCTGCCAGCCAACCAGTGTTTACACTCCCAGACTTATCCAAATCTGTGATGGGGCCAGTCACAGAACCTGAGGGCATCCAGGAGATGCTTATGATAGATTCCATGGTGTAGCAGAGGCCACCATAAAAGAAATTGCAGAGGAGAGCTCTATTGTCTATCCCCTTAACAAACAGTCCAGGATGGTGGAAATAAAGTGGGTTTATGCTTCCCTAACTTTGCACTGGGGGCACTGAACTACCTGGCCCACATAACACATTTTCAGAGACTTAAAGAAGAGCTGGTGTCAAAATATAGAATAAAAGTAAATAGCCAAGAAATGTATAACAGTACCCATCAGCAAGCAAGAATTATTCCGGAACTATCACATTAACAACACACCGCTGAAAACTGATCCAGTAGCTAGGGACCTGGGATCCTATGTAGACAATGAACTGTCCTTCAGTCACCTCATGTCCACTATTATAAAAAAGGCTTTCGCACTACACAGCTTATTACTAAGGGTATGGCATCCATGTCCAGGGATGTGACCATTTCATTATATTTTGCACATGGGGACAAATGGGTATAATGCACCCTTCGATATGTAGCCCTCCAAGTATGTGACTCAACTCAAGTGCCCACGTCACTTTCTTACTAAGAAAATTAAGGGCCTAAATCATAAAAACTATGGGGACCATCTCATAGCCTTGTCCCTCTTCTCAGTATCATACAGGCTACTGAGGGGCAATCTCTGCTTATGTACAGAGCCTCAACAGACCCTTTTCTTTCAGACTTACTGAACATTTGCAAGTCCATTACGGGCATAACCACTTGTGAAAGACATCTCAGTCTCTTTTTCAACATAAATAAAACAGATTCTGCAATCAAGTGACCTAAGATAATTTGCATTAGGACAGAGAATACTCACACACATATTAATCCTTTCTGATTGTTCACTTGGATAACCTGGTTCACAAGGGGTGAAGTGTGATTTTTTTTTTCCTTTCCTGTGACCAAAACACCTTCCTTCTCTCATACTTAGCTTGCTACAGGTGAGCATAGGTACTATTTAAAACAAAAAAAAAAACATAGTGCTTGGTGTCCAATAGGGTCACTGCATCTTTCTGGGACAAATCTGCTCCAGCCGTACATCATTTCTATGAAAAGCTATCTCACTGTCAATTTTACTGTGCAATTTTGATTGTTTAACTATAAATGATCTTTTATATGATTTGTTAAGGATTTTCAAGCAATACTTTCTCTTTCTGTAACACCACTAGCATAACTTTCGAGTTATAGCTGTTGCTTACAGTCTTTTTAATGAAATAGTGGTGGGCCACCTTTGCAGATATTCTGCTAGTGACAGATCTCCTTAATATCATGTGCTTGCTTCACATTTACAACAAAGCTTTATTAGAGACATAAATTAGCATCAGAATAGAATTGGTATCTTCCCATTACAAGCAGCTGATATATCATTGTGTTATATTCTTTACTCGGTATTCTCGTGCAGTACTTGTTTACAAAATCAGGAAGCCATCTGCATATGAACTAAAGCACTGTACATTGTGATGGCTGCTCCTCACTGGTTAACATGCTGATGTATTACACTTGTGGTTTCTAAATGACTTGGCTATTCTTTCATTTTATCCTGACACAATACAACTGGTTTTATCTATAGAGTGAGTATGCTCTAATTCTTTGAGTAAGTGACCTCAAATAGTGTTGTTACAAATTGCAGTCAAGCATAGCCGAGGGGGCTTCATAAATCAGGGCTGTGTAAATATAATTTTTCAGACAGCCTATTGCTAATTGTTAGTCATTTCTACTGACAGCATCATTTCATAGTTAGTAAATTGTCTTTCTAGCTTCCACTCATTCTTTGCTAACCTTCTGCCTCCTCTAATATTTTCCTTGCCAATTATGTGTAATTTTCCACACAAATGGTTTACTGAATTTACAAATCTGTTGTTCCTGCTATATCTTGTATTAATTCCTCTATTTTTTTCTTTCTTTTACTGTGCTATAAATAACCTGTCTTCCCATCCAACTGCCTAATACATACCACTCCATTGCTTCCAGATTCTTTACTTTCTTGTGAAGGGAATACAGTACCTGTAGTCCACAGTAAAGCAGCTAGGTATAGAGTGAGCAGAGTAGATGGAGCCCTGTTTGATCCATTCTTTATAGTGTATAAGTAGTGCTTCTGCAGCCGTGCATATACACCTGCAGTAGCCCACCCCACTAATCAAGGTCCCAAAGACTGCAACCCACCTCTTCCTAGAATATAAAATTGTGATTTCCTCCTTCCCTTTTCTGAAGGAACATAGGCGTAAAATTGTAAATAGTATAAACCACCCCACAGTCAAGTAAACTAAGATAATGTGAATTACTACAGAGGATACTCACATTCATAGCCATCTTTACTGATTGTTCACTTGGATAACTTGGTTCACTTCTCAGGAGTCACCCTGCTCCATTCACCCTCATTACGCATGGGATTCACTCTGCTCCCCTACCTTAGCACCAGTTCCCTACCACCCACCCCAACACCTCTACAGCTAACCCCCAAAAAAACACCCACAATGGCCTTCATCTAATCATATCTACATTTTCATAAATAGCACTTCCATCTATTATCCATTTAGCACCCACTTACAGAGCACTCCCTTCCAACCTTTAAAGTACTTTCCTCCCACTTCTTCTGCTCCACTACTCCCTGTCTCCCTCTCATACTCCACCTACCAGCTACACCCGATCCTTAATCTAAAGCATCTAAACACTGTTCACCTCTGCCTGCCCTCATCAACTCTAGCTCTTCAAACACACATCCTTCCTCATTGCCCTTCTTTACAATCTCCACCCCTACTCAAAGAATCCCCATGCCTACACCCCTTTTTCTACATAATACACCCCCTCTCACCTCCTAAGACTACGTTTTTCTAACCACAATGTCACTCTTACTCTTATTCCTATTAGGCCCCCCTTACACTACTATCACACTTCCCTTCCTTTGAATGGAACCTACACCTTCTATGCCTACAATGCCCAGCTTCTCCAAAAAAAATCTGTCCATCACCACATCCACCATAAACCTTCTAAAACCAAAATACTTATTCTAAAACCCCTGCTTCAAGAGAACTGGATTTAAAAGTAAAAACAAAACGGCTCCACACCTATGCTCTGTACAACCATCCCTGACTTCCTCCACCGCAGTCCACCCTTTAAAGTCCGCAAACTTAATTTTTTTCTCTTTAAATATAAGAAGCATTCTAAACAAGATTTCCAAGGTACGAGTGAATTATCATTTACTTTCCAGACATCTTGGCTTTAACAGAAACATGGTTAAAGCAGCATACAAAAGATGAAGAAATACTATCTCCAGGGTACAATATACTCAGATCACATAGACAAAACAAAAATGTACTAGGGGTCACTATCATTTACAAAACTTCCTACAAATCACTTTTCCACCATCAACCCTCCACCTACTTAATCTCAACAACTACAAGAGTCTCTGCATAATAACAATATGTTTCCCTCCATGTGATAACTCTGACACTGCAAAAGAACTCTTATTCTGGTCTTCTACAAATATTCTACAGGAGGCAATAAATGTTTATCTTACTATCACTGCTGCAGTATCATTAATTATATGGGTTACATCCTGCCAAGGATACAAAAGCCATCCAGCTTGTAAAGATTCAGGGCACATATCATGTGCCACAATTGCTAGTCAGCTCAAGTTTAGCTGACTAAAAAGATGGCTTTGGGTGTCAAGCCCTTTAGAGCTTTCCTTATGTTGAAGTACATGCTCATCTGAGGGCTTTCATGGATTGGCAGTCAATTGTGCTGTTCCTTTTGTGGGAAACCTTCCATATTATAAAAAATATTTTTTTCATTGCATTTTTGTGTTTAGGAAAGTTACTTTTTTGCTAGACATGTATGTTTCAATGGACTGTCATGAGACTTAACTGTACTTTTAAACGGGAGTGGTCTTTTTTTCCTTCCAGGTTAAAAGTTATTTAAACAAAATAATTTTCTCTGTGAAGAAACTGTCTTTATTTATTTATTTTTTTTTTTTGGGGTGTTGGCAAAGTATTTTGAAGAGATTCTTACCATGTCTCTGTGTGAAAAAAAGTGACTTTTTTAAAGAGTTTATATTTTTACTGGCTTTTGCTGCTTATTTTCCCTGGGAGAGAGGTGTCATTTTTGACTTGACCATGGGACAAACTGTTGATCTCAAGGTCGGTCGGTCTTCCAGCCACAAAAAGAAAGTTAAGCAAACAGCCCACCCTACCCAGCAGGCTAGCAATCTGCCTCAGCCACAGGTGAGTAATTCTGCTGTGGTCATACTTTGTTCCTCACACCACTCATATTTTACCCTGGATCTCTCTGATGTAGCACCTACAGGCACAATGGACTGGGGGTTAACCATGCTCTCTGCGGCTGTTGGGGTCCTCTCAGTGTGCAAGGGAAAGCTACTATTGCTGTTTCTGGGAGAAGGAACAGGCAGGGTTTCCCTGTTCAGGCAGAACGCTGTGCCCATCCTTGAGGAAGCTGCTGCTGTCATTAATAACACTGTTGGCCTCATTTTCCTGTCAAAAAGAAACAGAAAACCAAATGTGTATATAAACTTTTCCCTAGGCAGTAGTGGTTTACTAGGTCTGATTCAGGGTTTAATTAAGGCTATTGATCCTTCTTCTAAGGTGGTTTCTGGTAAAAGAAAGGAGGATACCTCTTTTCCTGAAGAGATTCAAGATTCTGAATCTGGACAGTAAGATGAAGGGACAGATACAGAGTTTCTTCCTCAGATTAATGATTCAGACTCAGAGGAGAGCTCAGTTTCAGATTCTCCCATGGGCATTTCTTTCTCTGAGATTATTTCCGGAATGTGCCAGTGCTTTTAGTGGAAGAACACTGAGGTTTCTCAGTCCCTCATAAAATACCATGAGGTGTTACAGAAGGAATATACAGAACCTTCATCTATTTCCCCAATTCTGTCACTTTTGGAGCATGTGTGTGCCACTGGCTGTAGTTTTCCTGACAGTCAAGTGGCTGTCCTTAAAAAGGCAGACAGAATGTGTAAAGTTCCTCAAGCTTTTAAGTTTTTATACATTCTTCCAATGCCAGATCCAGCAGCTATAGCTTTAGTTAGTCCTACTGTTACTAAATATTTGGTTAATTCCAATCCCACCCTTTCTGGCAAGTTAGGAAGATTACTAATTAAGGGGAAAACGGTATGCTTCTGCAACTTTTTTTTTTTGAGAATTTTCAGTTGTCACGGTCATATGTTAAGGTATATACTGACTAATTGTGAAAATATGAGGAATGATTTGTCTGCAGTTTCTTCTTGTGGCAAAAAATCTGCATTAAATAATTTCGTTTCTTCCACTGTACAAGTCTATTCTCATTTTTACAGTGCATGTATGACTCATGTTTTACTTCTTCCAGTGCATGGACACTGGTACTGTCTGAAAACATTTTGCCTGTCTGCATTCTCTGAACCTCCTAGATTATGTGAAAAATGAGATTTCGAATTCTGCTTTGGATAGAGAATTAGTTTTTGGTTCCTTTGTTGCAGAAGTTATCAAAAAGTGAGATAAAAGAGGTAAGATGATACAGGGACTCTTAAGAATTCTCATCCTTTCTTTTCCAAATTTTCTTAGGGATTCTCTAACCTCTCATCCATTTTGGCAAGTAATACATAAAATAAACAGTCTCCACAAAATGGGCTGCCACGGTCGTGCAGTGGTTAGCATTGCCGCCTCACAGCATGAGGTTCTCTAGTTCGATCCTCAGCTGGGGTGCCTTCTGTGCAGAGTCTGCATGTCCTCCCTGTGGTCATGTGGGTTTCCTCCAGGTGCTGCGGTTTCCTCCCACATCCCAAAGACATGCTGCAGGTAGATTGGACATTCTAAATTGGCCCTAGGTGTGAGTGTGTGCATGTGTGTGCCTTCTGTGGAAGGTTGGGTGCCGGGCTGGCAACTCGACACCATAAAACTCCACTGCCAATCATGAGTGGTCAAGGTGATCTGCTTTGGTGACCCCTAACCAGGAAAAGCTGAAAGAAGAAGAAGTCTCAACAAAATGCTGGTAAAAAGATGTTAAGAAATATTAGCAGGGGAGTTCCAAAAAAAGATTACAGAACCCCACAAAATGAATGACAGCCCAACAAGTTAGAGTGACTAGTTAAAGGACCTTGTCCCACCCCACTTCCTAGCAGTCCCTTTTCCTTTCCAGAAAGTCTGAATCCCACTTTTCTTTTTGACAACATATAGTTTCAGACAAATGGATACTGAAGATAATTTATCAAGGTTACAGATGGCAGTTGCAGGAAATTCCTCCTTTTCAGGGGCTAATTCCTCATCTACCAGACCAGACTCTTTTATTTCCCCATGTACTTCAATACATGCTGTAGCAGGGAGTGATAAAATCATTTTCTCCTTCCCAAGTTGAGAAATGTTTTTATTCAAGGATATTGTTTAATGCCAAAGAAAGAAGATGCTTGGAGGCCATTTCTGGATCTTTATTTTCTAAACATGTTTCTGATGATGTTCCATTTCAAAATGATGTCACTACACAACCTGTTACATCTTTTTCCTCCAAGTTTCCAGGGAGCACTAGATTTAAAAGATGCTTATCATCAGGCATTTCTTATGTTTTTGTATCTGTGGATTATATTACCAGTTCTCTGCCTTACTATTTGGACTACCCACTGCACCAGTAGTGTTCACAAAGTGTCTAGCTCCACTTATAGCTCATTGCAGGCTACAGGGTATCTGCATTTTTTCCATATTTGGATTACTAGCTTATCTGTGCAGAGTCTTTTTCAATGTGTCAGTAACCTCTATCTCTTGGATGAGAGATCCCTCACACAACTGGGTTTCCAAGAGAATATTAAAACTTGTTTTGATTCATTTACTCAGGATTGTGTAACTGGGGTGTCAACTAAACACTTCAGTTCAAAGAGCTTTTCTTCCACAGGAAAAAAATACACCTATAACTAGATCTATTCCTATGGTTTTCCACTCAGACTGTGGTCACTCTGAGGGAACACCACAGTTTTTGTGTCTCGTGGCATCTAAGATTCTCATAATACCCCTGGCAAGACTACACATGAGAAAGATGCAGTGGTATCTATAGTCTCTTTGGTCCTGACACCGACATCCTTTGTCTTTTCAAATCCCATTGCTCGTATTTGTCGAAGAGAAATCACTTGGTGGAAACAACAAATTTCCCTAAATCTTTGTCTCTCCTTCTCTCTCCCTGTTCCTAAACAGTCAGTTTCCTCAGATGCCTTAGACCTTGCTTGGGGAGCAGTTTCAGCAGGGTTAAAAGTGCAAGTTGTGTGAGACACCAATAACATACATAAGCACATTGATATTAAAGAAATACTTACCCTGATTAAAGCACAACTCTCTGAATCATCTTTGGTTCCCTTGGCCTTTTCAAGATGGTACAGACAATACCACAGTCATGTATATCAACAAGTGTGGCTGGTGGGGGGGCAGTCTGTACTACCTTTACTAACTATCTATTCTAACTTGGGATATAGACTGACATCACAATCTCACTCTAGATGCATCCTACATCTTGTCAGAGCAAAACTGTGTGGAAGACAAGCTGAACAGGTCAAGGGCAGACCATCACAAAGGAAATTAGATTAGGAGGTCTTCCGAGTTTTGATCAGTCAGTGGAGAGTTGCTCAAGTAGACCTACCTATGTCTTGTCTCTGAACAGTTAGCTGGCAAGATTCTGCTCCAGGACTCCATGCAAAAAAAAAAAAAAAGCTTGGAAGATAGATGCCTTTTTCTCCCTTTAGACTGGAATGTTCCTGTATGCCTTTCCACTGATATACAGTGTCCTTCTGAAGATTCAGAAAGAATCCCCCAGAATCATTGTGGTGACTCTATTCTGGCCCAAACAGCAGTGGTTCTATCTTCTTTTGGAAATGTTCAAGGGCAATTATCACAAGCTTCCTCAAAGTATGGATGTACTCACACAAGATCATGAGTGTTTGCTATACCCTGACCCCAATCAACTTCAGCTGACTACCTGGAAGATAGGGTCTTAATTCCCTTTAGGAACATGTTTACTGAGGACATGCAGCAGGTATAAATGGGTGCAAGAAAGCATCCTAGGAGAAAATCATATATTTGCAAATAGAAAAGGTTTTCTAGTTGATGCCAGCAACATAACCAGCACCCATTCATGGCTAGTATTTCTCTGGTTTTCGGTTACAACATGTAAACCACTAGCACAACAGAATGAGTGCAAAACCTCTTAAAACTCGATTTATTGACTAAAACCATACAGGTTAAGCACTTTCATCTAATAAAATAGACTTCATCAGAACAATACTCTACATACAAGGTTTTTCTTAAATACATACTGAAACCAATCACATTTAATACATTTAACTCAATAATTAGTCCTTAAAGTGCTAGTGCTAAAATTCTATACTCCCTATTGACATGAATACCTGATATTGAATACAATTAATTAAAATTAATAAAATAGTATGATGTTATTAATAAAAATGAACAAAGTTCATATAATGTCTATTTATATACAATATACATATACAATATAAATTATATTAATATAAATATTTATATTTTATTTAATTTAAAAAATACCATACCAAGCTAATATCAAGCTAATATCTACAATTTTCCAATATAGGTTTAATGGATATATACTCATTAATACCTGGGGGCACAGAAGCATTTAAGCGGATCTGCCACCTTGCCTCTTTTTTCCCCCAGTAGTTTCTTTATGTTACCACCCCTGGGGTTATGTTTTACCAATTCTAATATTCCAAATTGAAAAGAAGAACAAGTGGCACTGGCATTTAAATGTTTCCATAGGGCATTATTTCCATCCTGTTTTCTTATACTATAACTGTGGTCGTAAATCCTGTTCCTCAAGCACCTGTCAGTTTTTCCAACATAAAAACTTGGACACATAGTGCACTTTGCAAGATAAACCAGGTGCTTGGACCTACAGTTGCCCTTCTGGAATTTGACATCCGTCTTATTAATATTCTCTAATACAATGGAAGGGGTGTTAATAATGTACCTACACTGGTTGCAAGTGCCACATTTGTGTGTACCATTCAGTACTTTATCATTATACTTATACCTATTTTTCTTCTCCAATTGCATTTTCATATTTGTGCCATTCCTAAACACAAAATGTGGCTTATCCCCCACAATCCTGAATATATTGCTATCAAATTTCATAATATTCCAGTTTTTCTGTATAATATTCTTAATCTCCCTACTAAATGGTGCATATTGTATAACACATGCCCTTTTGAATGATACCTCATCAGAATTATTATTGCAGTCCGAAATGGCCATAATGAAAGGGGAACTCACTAGACTACTTGAAATGATCAGTCAACCTGGTTCCCAGGTTAGGACCCCGAGAGGGATGACATCATCGCGCACGCAGGTCCAGAGATGTAATGGGGATTCCTTACCCAACGGTCAGGTGAATGGCATACTGCTGAACGGAGAAGCCTCTTATGGATCCCACCAAGGCGACAACCAGAGTGTAGGGTGTCCCACAAGGATAGGCGGATGTGGATCGGAGGTCGACTACAATATCTCGGGTGCTAAACCTAAGCGGACTGTGCCGAAGAAGACGTACGCCATTGGACCCAAGGACATGCGTGCAGGTACTGTTAAACATGCCTATACCAGAAATCTTGGAAACGATAAGGGTCGATATAATTTCAATAACTTTATGGCTGGTGACTTTAATTTTGAAGGAGGGTTTGGACCAGAAAACAAGGAAAGTAGTAATGACAAGGATGGGGTCGTGAATAAAACACTTAAGGACATTATTTTTGATTTTGGTAAAAAGTTAAAAGTTTTGAAAAGTTTACAGCTAGAAAATATGTACTTAAAAAGTGTTTGGACAGTGCAATTGTACCCATGGGCTTGAGATTTTTCAGGCATCCCATGGGGATAGATTTGGATGTTAGTACTAAAGAAGAATGTGCTAAAATGTTTGATAATTTTGGCATTTCATTTATGAAGTTTATAGTCAGTTGTAATGATAAGAAAATATGTATTTTAATGTCTGAACTTGAACAACTTAATAATACTATAGAAAATGATTTACTTTTTGATGAATTTGAACTGTTTTAAATTCCCAATACACATGGGTTGAAAGTCAGGTCATGAAACAGTATGAGAGGAAATGTAGTAAAATGAAAAGGGATATTGAACAATATAGGAAGGGGAATGTATATAGATGGGAAAAAATTAACCATAAAACTAATATGTACAATAACAATAATAAAAATGGATATTACACTAAAGGAAATGGAGTATTCCAGTATAAAGGACATAGAAGGAATTACAGAGGGGATGAGCAATATAGGATGCCCCAGTCCCCGGATTTTTTAGGGGAGGATACAAGATGGGAGGTCTCCAGCAGGGAGGGGCACCAAGGAATAAGAATGGAAAGTGTGAGATACAGGGGAAGACAGGGGGGTTACAGAAGTCAAGACCAGTAGTGAATGATCATTGCATTGTGAAAGTTAATGATATCACCAGTAGGTATGGTGATTTTAATATATACAATTATTCTAGTGTTGAGCTTAAAAAGGAACATTTTACACTTTTATCTAAAGGGATGAAGTATGTTCCCAACACGAAAATAAATGTAGTTGACTATATAGTAGATTTTAAAAAATATTTAAGGAAACTGAATTAGCCATCTTTTTTGATGGTAAGGAAACCAGGGGAGAAGTAGAGTTCAAGAAGAAAAGTGTATACACACCCCCACTCAACAATATGTTGGGTGTATTTGAAAAAATGATTACGGAAGAGATCTATCAATATGGTAATAAATGTAGTACAGGTAATAAGAAATACAACCTTACTAGGAATGAATTTAAAATATTGAAAGACTTCCAAAGCAATCATAATATAAGAATTATGAAACCTGACAAGGGGAGTGGGGCGGTCATATACCCTAGTAATGATTATATAAATAAAATCAATAGTATTCTGTTGAATTCAAGTAATTATATTATATCCTCCCTTAATGAGGTAAATATTGGGTACCACAAGATAGATTTGTACCTAGAAGTCCTGTTATTGGAAGACAGAATTGATAGTGACTTATACATTTTTTTAAGAACGGAATTCCCCATAATTAGTACCATAGTAGGGATTCCTAAAGTACATAAGGACTGTTTTGATCCCCCTTTTAGGCCAATAATATCTGGTAGTGCATCCAAGACGTTTCCCTTCGGGAAAGTTATTGATATGTGGTTAAAACACATATATAAGAAAATTGGGCATATTGTCATTGATTCTTGGGACTTTTTGGGTAGGCTTCAGCCAGGTCTAGCCACTGAAGGGGAGTGGTTAATAACTATTGATGTGGTAGACCTGTTTTCAAGTATTCCCCAAGAGGAAGGCCTATCAAGATTTTATCAAAGTATTAAGAAATATGACAATTTGTCCTGGGACAAAATTTCCCTGGTATTAGAATTAATGGATATGGTTCTTTCACACAACTACATAATGTATGAAGGAGAATATTATAAACAAAGGAAAGGGGTAGCTATGGGGGCAGCTTGTGCCCCCATATATGCTAATCTTTTTTTGTTAGACTGGGAAACTGAGTATATATTCAACACTGAATGGTTCAGCAATATCATATGCTAGATTCCTGGATGATATATTTGTAATTTGGAGGGGTGATCTGCAGAAGTTGGAAGAGTTCAAACAATACTTAAATTCATGTAGTCAAAGTTTGAAATTTACATTTAACATTGAAAGGGAATCCATTTCTTATTTGGACACTAGAATAACACTTCACAATGGGACATTCAAATCTAATATTTTTAGGAAGGAAACATTTAGTAATTCCTATTTGCAATATACTAGTTGCCACCTGATGGGTCAGAAAAGGAATATTATTAAAGGGCAATGTATTCGAGCAGACCGAATGACCTCAGATTTCATGGATTTAAACAGTGAATTGGAATTGATAGGGGGTTTCTTTAGGAGTAGGGGTTACCCTGATGGGATGGTGACTGATGTCACCAATTATGTAAAAAGTGAGTGGGGGAAAAATATAAACCACTCTTAGGGGCTGGCCCCATTAACAATGGGGGAACCACCAACAATAATATGAAAACATATACAAACAGTATAGATAATAATAATTCTGATGAGGTATCATTCAAAAGGGCATGTGTTATACAATATGCACCATTTAGTAGGGAGATTAAGAATATTATACAGAAAAACTGGAATATTATGAAATTTGATAGCAATATATTCAGGATTGTGGGGGATAAGCCACATTTTGTGTTTAGGAATGGCACAAATATGAAAATGCAATTGGAGAAGAAAAATAGGTATAAGTATAATGATAAAGTACTGAATGGTACACACAAATGTGGCACTTGCAACCAGTGTAGGTACATTATTAACAGCCCTTCCATTGTATTAGAGAATATTAATAAGACGGATGTCAAATTCCAGAAGGGCAACTGTAGGTCCAAGCACCTGGTTTATCTTGCAAAGTGCACTATGTGTCCAAGTTTTTATGTTAGAAAAACAGACAGGTGCTTGAGGAACAGGATTTACAACCACAGTTATAGTATAAGAAAACAGGATGGAAATAATGCCCTATGGAAACATCTGAATGCCAGTGCCACTTGTTCTTCTTTTCAATTTGGAATATTAGAATTGGTAAAACATAACCCCAGGGGTGGTAACATAAAGAAACTACTGGGGGAAAAGAGGCAAGGTGGCAGATCCGCTTAAATGCTTCTGTGCCCCCAGGTATTAATGAGTATATATCCATTAAACCTATATTGGAAAATTGTAGATATTAGCTTGATATTAGCTTGGTATGGTATTTTTTAAATTAAATAAAATATAAATATTTATATTAATATAATTTATATTGTATATGTATATTGTATATAAATAGACATTATATGAACTTTGTTCATTTTTATTAATAACATCATACTATTTTATTAATTTTAATTAATTGTATTCAATATTAGGTATTCGTGTCAATAAGGAGTATAGAATTTTAGCACTAGCTCTTTAAGGACTAATTATTGAGTTAAATGTATTAAATGTGATTGGTTTGAGTATGTATTTAAGAAAAACCTTGTATGTAGAGTATTGTTCTGATGAAGTCTATTTTATTAGATGAAAGCGCTTAACCTGTATGGTTTTAGTCAATAAATCGAGTTTTAAGAGGTTTTGCACTCATTCTGTTGTGCTAGTGGTTTACATGTTGTAACCAGGAACAGCTTGGTTCGTGGTATTTCTTTTTGTTGACTGTTCTTGGACTTTCTACATATTTCTCTGGTTTTACAATATTTGTGTGAGTTACTACCCTATGGCCTTTCTTACTCTTTCATCAAGTTTAATTTACTGGCCATTTCAGCATGTTTGCCCATGGATCTACTTTTTTAATGCATTCTCATTTCAAACTGGTTTTGAAAGAGATTTTGCATAAGAGGCCTCCAAGAAAACCAGTGGCCCCATCTTAGGATCTTAATTTGGTGTTAGAGAGACTAACACCTGCTCCATTTGGATCAGCTAATCTGGCTGATTTGAGGTTCTTAACATGGAAAACTGCTTTTGTTTGTTCAGACCTTTGCAAGAAGGGCATCTGAGTTATAATCTCTTATGATGAGTCAGCCCTATCTCAGCTTCCCCAGAGGCAAGTTTTCTTTGCCTTTGCCTTGCAAGGTTTTCATGCTTCCACATTTTCAGACCAGACTTGTTAGGTTACAGTGCCTTCCACACTTTTAGACCAGTAGCTGTGAGACAAGGGCTAAAGGAGGAGGTGTCTCAACATACATCAATAACAAGCACACCTCTAGCTTGGTCAAACAGGATGACATGTTGAAGTTCCTCCAAGTGCAGATCATCATAGACAAAATCCTGTATCTTATCCTAGCCAGCTACAGTTCGCCATCCATGTCCTAAGAAGCTCTTTGTGTATACTTGGAACTACTGGAAACACTTACCATACAACCTAACAAGCTACTCATGGGATACTTTAATTACCCATCTATAGACTATGAATCCCACACAGCCTAAAATCTACAGCCATAGAGATTCCTGGACTTCGTAAATACAAAGACCTTTGAACAAATAGTGAATATACCCACTAGAGGCTACAACATACAGGACTTTGTGCCTTTAAGTATAGGAGAATGCTGCACCATCCCAGTGTCTCATCCTCCCTGATTACATTCAACCGTAAAGCTGTCTCCTTCAAAATAAAAACCTATGCTGTAATCCCATTAAAATCAGTAACAGGAACTGTTCCAAAGCAAATGACCTTTTATTAAGTGATGATTTGTAAAAATGCAAATCCCCACAATACCCAGGGAACATATCAGTCTATGCTGAAATGCTATCAGAAACTCTGAAACCATGTCAATGGCTGCATAGAGGTGGCTGTACCTACTAGAAATAAGCACAGGACTAGCCCCAGAAACAAACCACCTAAGTAGCATCCCAAATTAAACAGGATATAGAACAAAAGAAAAAAAAATGGCAAAAATCTGGAAGGGTAATTCCCATAAAGATAGAAGCTCTCTTATTAAAGTAAATAGGCAACTAACAGGGCTAATTACGTCATGCAAAGCCACCTTTGAGGCCTTCTAGAGCTAGGTCAAAAACCTCAAGGATCTGGCACTATAGCAAACCTGATAACAGACATACTCAGTTCTAACTGTAGCTTCTCTCGCCGCCATCAATCCCCTCAAAAATATCCTCAAATATAACCCCTCCAACTATAACTATGGAGAATGTACTGGTTGCACTCACTAAAGCCAAGAACATGGCCTCAATGGGCCCCGATAACATCCCAGGATGCCACCTGAATAGTCTAAAATATAACTTATCAGGACCCCTAGTATCATTATTTAACTATAGTCTTAAAACAGGCTTTGTGCCACATGAATAGAGGACTGTGACAGTCACTCCTTTCATAATGGAGGTCCTTCAGCAGATACTGGAAAGTAAAGACCCATTAGTCTAACTTGTTTTACTTGCAAAGCCATGGAAAGAATTATCATGAAAATTATCAACAATGACATAAGAGACCTCCAGACACTGAATCCATTCTAGTTTCTCTTTGTTAAAGGAAGGTCATGCTTAATGAATCTGGTGTACTTCTTTGAAAAAGTCACTAAAGCAATTTATGAGGAGAAAATAGTGCACACTGCCTACCTAGAGTTGGCTAAGGCATTTGATACAATACCCTGCTCGGGTATTGTCAACAAAGTTACAAACCTAGGTATACACCCTTTTGTAATGCACTGGATAACTAGCTGGCTTACTCATAGGACCCAAGAGGTTAGAATAAGGGAAATCACCTACACAGAGGCCAGTCACCGGTGGAGTCCCCCATCTTTAGTATCTACTTCTTGGATGGGAAAGCCAGACTCAAAGGCCTTTGGCTAATCAAGTTTGCAGATGATTGCAAACAAGGAGGAGTCACTGTATCCCCCCAGGATAAGAACACCCTTCAAGAAGGTGTATTACAGACAAACGCTTGGTGCCAAAGCCATAGCTTAAAAGTCAATACCAAGAAATGTATTATAGCACCTTTTGGAAAGTCTACCACCATGGGTGACTATATCCATGAATAGAATGCCCTTAAAATTTGATTCAGTAGTCAGGGAACTAATGTAGATAGTAACCTAGTCTTCTACCAACATTTGTCCAAGGTAGTAAGAAAATTCTTCTTTGTTGCTCAACTTATAAGCAGGATCATGGCATCCAGGCCAAGAGAGGTCATCATGTCACTATACTTGGCCCTTATCAGACCCATCGTAGAGTATAATGACCCCTTCAGTATGTACCTGACCAGACTCATTCAAAATATGGAATGTCCACAATTCCTTAAAAGATAATACAGGAAGTAAACACAATTCCCTATGCTGATCACCTGAAAACCTTGTCTCTTTACTCAGTATCATACAGACTTCTGAGAGGTGATCTTTGCCTGGCATATAAGGCATCCCTGGACCTATTTCTGATTAACTTTTTGCACATCTGCAAAACAAACAGCATCAGAGCTGCTGCATTAAAATATCTAAATTTTGCTTGGGACATAAACAGGATATGTTGAAGAGATAGATATGTTTCACTGAGAATTTCCATTCCCTGGAACAGGCTCTCCATCTATGTGAAGCAGAGTCCCTCCCTATTCCCATTTAAGTGCAACTTGGATCAATGGATATGTAATTGGAAATTCACCACTGGTCTGGCTGTTATGTATCTGATTGAAAGAGGCAGTGAGCAACTGACCTCCTATATAAATCAAATCTGTGGGTCACATTTGGGTTGCATGACTAGGCTTATATGTTGCCTAGTATATACCTATGAACTAATCCTTTTATGCCTAAAGCGGTATCGAAATTTCTTTAAGACATCTATCCAGCTTCCCATTCTCTTTTCAGAATCTAAAAATGAGGGGGAAAGAATACTCTGTGCCTTGGATGTCCAAAGGCAACTCAGGTACTAGCTTGACGTAAGTAAGTCTTTTAACTGTTTGAATCAATTGTGCATTTTATGTGAAGATAAAAAGAACGGACGGTAATGGGGGAGGGCAGTATCAAAACAGACTATTTCCAATTTGTTGTCTCATGCTATTACCTTTTGTTATACTCACCACAACAAAACTATTCCAGGCAGGGTCAAGGCCCACTCTGTTATGGCCTTGGCTTAATGCATGGTTTTTGGAAAGGGTTGGATTCTAGAAGCATTCTAGAACTAGCAATTTGACCCTTTATACACACATTTACAAGGCATTCCAAGCTTGATTCCTTCTGTAGATCAAGATCAGACTTTGCCAGGACCATTCTCCAGGGTTCGTGGACCCTTCACCTTACGCCTCCCAAATATAGTAAGCTAGTGTAATCTTCCCATATAGATAAGGCTTTGCAACAGTGATCAATATGATGAACATAGTACAGTTGTGTATACAGATGTGTAAGTCAACTTACCATAACAATAGATGTTCAAATGGTTACTGATGCAGTAGCACTCCCTCCCTCCACCCATCTTGTTTTTTTTTGTGTGTTGCCTATGTGAGGGTATGAATATCTACTTTTTGTTGTTCTCGTCATTGTCCATTTGGGGTTCATCCTTCCTGTCTCTGTTGTGGGCTTAGCACCCAAACCTGTCTTTTTAGTCAGATCAGCTTGAGCTGACTAATGCTTTGGGACCTTGGAAGATGCCTTGAAGGATATAACCCATATAGCTAAGGCTACTGCAGCAGTAATATTCAAACATCTAGTGCTGTGATAAGTTTAATTTTACAACTGTACTTTCTCTGTGATCTTTATATAGATCAGCATCTGCTAAATACTGACACCTTAATCAAGTCTATAAATCTTTTTAGGATTCATTCAACTTATATCATATACCATATCTACTAAATGCAACAAGATGAGTAATGAACAGTTAACCTAGACTGGATATTCACCGATGCACCAAACAAAATTCCCTCCACTGAGTCTCTCCTACACTCGTTAAGTGACCATCTCCCCACCTATATTACAAGACAGTAAAACTACCCTATCAAGAAACACCATTGTAGTCAAGTGCAGAATCTTAGCACATTTCAAAATGAAACTTTTAATATTAGTCTAAATATTATTAACTGGCATATTATAAAAACATTACCTTTAAAAGATATCATATTCCTTGATATACTAAACTATCATAACATACTCTGGACTAAAACAGCCAAAGTTAAATCCACTCTTATGCTTACCAGACAATGTAAAGCAATAGATGAAACAAAGAGCTAGAGCTTAGAAAGCTTGGAGAAAAACAAAAACTCAGCATATCTTTCAACAGTACAAACACCTCAAAAACTCATCTAAATATAGCTTCATATTAGATAATAAATCAATACTATATCAGTTCTCAGTTTATTAATCAAGCAAACCCCAAGTTGTTCTGGTCCTCTTATAGATGTCTTTGCAACAGTGATCAATATGATGAACATAGTACAGTTGTCTATATAGATGTGTAGTGTAGTGTCAGTTAAGCTTCTCCACCAACAAACAGTAATAGCAATGCCATCCCATCACAATTCAACAACCTTTTTTTAGAAACTATTGCTTCCCTCCTAAATAACTCTACCCCAACTTTCCCTCCACTCTCTCCTGACCCAAGAATAACAACATTGTAACTTGAATCAATTCTCAACTGTACCATCAGGTTACATCTTCTCATCCTAAGACCAACCAATCTTGCCGCTGATAAACTACCTACCGAATACATTAGAATTGCAGTGGATGTTCTGGCCTATCTCATCTCTATTCTATTAAACGGTTCCATCAAAAAATGTTATGTACCTGCCATGTGGAAAGAAATCCTAAAGCGTATCACAACAAAAAGGTGGTCCCTCCACAGATATCTCCAGATTCTGGCCTATGGCTATCCTAGCTCCTCTTTCCAAAGTTCTAGAGAAATGCATCCAACCCAGCTATTAACTTATATCATAATAAATAATCTATAATCTTCTATACAACATGATTTCTACCCACACCACAACACCAGAACAGCTCTTTTAAACTTCATCTCCACCTTTAATCAGAATAGAAATTAGGTTAATTTAGTGTCAGCAGTATTCCTTGACCTGTCAAAGGCATTTGACAATATCACCCACCAAAAACTTTTAGCCAAACTTTCCTCTTTAGAAAAAAGTAACACATCACTGTCTTACTTTAAAACCTACTATGTAAAAGGAAACAGTAAAGTGGTAACATGAAATCTCTCTTTTTATTTCTTTTCACACGTGTGCCCCAAGGATCCCTTTTTGGTCCTCTGCTTTTCGGTATAATCATCAATGACCTCCACACAGCTAGAAAACATGCAACTTTAATCCAGTATGCAGACATCTTTACCCAACTCTGTTCTGCCAAAAAAATTAACAGAAGTTCAAAAGCTAACCAAGGACGTTCTGTCTTCCATTTAGTCTTACCTCTCCAACTCACAAATGCTAGTAACCCCCCCCCCCAAAAAAAAAGAGTAAGTCAATACTATTTACCACTAAGCAATACTTAAACCAAAAACCACTATTCATCATTACTTCTTCAGACCACACAACAATTGTGGTAGCATTCCACACCAAGCTTATAGGTGTCATCACAGACCAGCACATCAAAGAGGTAGTAAATAAAACTTACAGTAAGCTATCCACCCTATACCACATTTAGCCATACTTGACAGATCAACCAGGAAAGCCACTGCCTTAACCCTTTGTCACCAACTCTCCTCTACATCGCTCATGTATTTGCCAGCATACAATCCACTCAATTACGTATGTTAGGAAAATGCTGCAAGAAAATAGCCAGATTTGAACAAATTCCACATAGAGATCCCACCACTACTCTGCCCTAAAACACTTAAAGCGGTTAGAATTACCCAATAACTTAACTCTAATGCAACTGGTCTCCATACACAAACTCATATACAATCTTGAGCAATACTCTTCACTTAAAAATATTATCCAGCCATGTTCCCTACATCGAACACTTCACTCAACAGTTATGCTACTATTACTACCTAACAATCCAACAACAATGCATGTGTTTCACTTTTCCCCTCACATATCACCAAGCAATGAGACTCTACCCCCCCCATCCACCTAAAATAGATAAACTGCCTCAAAAAGTTTAAATACTACTTAAACGATATATCACTAACACCTGGCTGTGTTCATGTTCCACTCCTGGCTAAACTATAATGCATATCTCTCAACTGTACAGATTTTCACAAAATGTCCAGATTTTTGCCTTATATTCTTGGTCTTTTTTCATAAAATTCTGTTTTTATCTGAGAAATTGTTGGCAAGTTATTAAAGACTGAAGTCAGAAAATAATGACAGACATTTGAGTTTCAGACTTCATACCCTTCAGAAAATTCACACTAACACAATACCTGTTATTCTATCAGATTTCTAAGTTTGAAAGAGCAATATTTAAAAATTGTCCCTATTTTGGTCTTATGTCCCCTGGGTATAACCAGATGTCAAGATTTCTTGTTGAAAGATCTGAAGTTGAGAGGTATGCTATAATTTGTCTGCCTGCTCCACTTCTCTTCCTTAGTACATCTATACCCTCAGCAATGATTTTAGTTTATCCCACTACTATTTGTACTATCACTGTCTCTCTGTCTCACTATTTATCCCCCTCCCCCATTACTTACAAATATACATTCCTCACAGCATATTTTGCACATTTGGATCCCATATCTTCACTTAAATGTAATTGGATTTACTAATGTTTCAATTCACTCATAAACATGAAGCTGACATTATCTACTATTTGTTAAGAAAACTGTATATTTCTTCTTATTGTTTTAGAGAATGTATACATGTTACTTCTGTATAATTGTTTAATATGGAGCTAATATGGACTCTGCTGAAAAGGGGATCTTCAACACATACCCTTACTGACATATGGGTAGTAGTGCCCTGCTATCCTATCTGTCAAAACTCAGAACTCTTTCAACTGCCTCTCTGTGAGGGTGAAGAATCAATCACTTTGCAATACCAGGACAGCCCTTCACACTTGTTGACAGGACCTTTTCAGTTTCCTTGTGCCACAGTCAGAGACAGATTTATTGGGATATTTGTTCTCTCAAACTTGGTGACATCAGCTACAGAGTTCATAAAAACATTCCTTTTGGGTATTATTTTCTCCCTTTGCATTTTCTATCATTTCTTGAATACAATATTTTGCTGCTTAGATTGTTTTTTTTTTCTGATTAGAAATTGTGTATAGACTTTGATTTTTACTTTGATTATTAGCACAGCAAGTCCTGTTGATTAAAACTTTATTTGATAGTTTTGACGGGAAAACCTGCTCTTATTGCATTTTTTCTTTAGGGTTACAATTATTTGAGGTGATTGAGTAGGATTACAGCATTTTAAATGACTGTTTTGTTAAAACTGCAATTTTGGCACCGATCTGTATGTTAAACATTTCTGACAGGAATTGTTTCATCAGGCTGTAACATATTGCTTGTCTAATGCTGTTTTAGGCTATATTGATTCATTTTGACAGAAACTAGTCCTTTAAAACAATTAGGGAACTTTTGTTTGTGTATTTTGTGCTTTGAATTGTATTACTGATTCATAGGATCATAACATCATAGGAACTTACTAGGCAATTGGCCCCGAGGCCCTTATAAGCCTAGCCAAGAATTTAGCCCAAGTTCCGACAAGTCAGAACCGGATGCACCTGTCCAGCAGGGACACAGGTGGAATCCCAGGGTGTATTTTCTGTTCCCCATTTAGTTATTCAGGTTGCACTTAAAAAGGATTAATGAGTTACTCTGCCTGACTTGGAGAGAGAGTCTTTTCTATAGAAGAGGGAGTCTCTGGGACACAAATCTGTCCCGCCAACAAGTCCTATTGATGTAAAAAACAGGTTGAGATCATGCGTGTGGGTTACTTGAGTGGAGCTTGACTTGCAGATATGCAGCAGTCCCATCAAGGTGGGGTCTCAAATCACTTTGGATGCCAGACAGAGGTCACCTCTGTGGAGTCTGTATGATACTGAGTAGAGGGACAGGGCTTTTAGCCTATCTGTGTAGGGTAGATGTTTGAGGCCCTGGATTCACCTGGTGAGGAACTTCTATGGTCTCTCAACCTGCTGCATGTGCTTTGTGAGGTACATGCCAAAAAGGGCACTGTAGTCAATAATGGGTCTTATAAGGGAAGAATACAGGGATGTTATGACTTCCTTGTCTCTGGATGAGATACCCTTACTAATGAGGTGGGCCATGTAGAAAGATTGCCATACAATGGAGACAATATGGTGATCAAAAGTCAGTTGGCTAACAACTTGGGTGCCCAAGTCCCTCATGACTGATTGTGTGCTTAGGACCTTGTTATTAATGTAATAATTTGTGGGGACATCACTCTCCCAAAAAAGGATGATGATGTACTTTTTGGTATTAAGTTTGAGGCCATGTTTCTGGCACCAGTCATTTGTTTGGGTGACACCTTCTTGGAGGATGTCCACATTACTTTGGGAATTGATGTCAGTGCCCAGCTTGCAGTCATATGCAAACTTGTTCACCCATAGCCCACTGGTTTTGGTCTGCACCTCAGAAAAGTATATCTCAAACAACAGAGGCCCCAAGACCAATCCCTGGGGTACAACCCTCTTTACGGGTCTACTGCTTGAGGTGGCTTTCCCTATTTTGACTAGGTGGGTTCTATCAGTGCCATGGTGGTGCAGTGGTAAGCATTGTCACCTCACAGCAAGAGGTTCTCCGATTCATTTCTTGGCTGTGGAGCCTTCTGTGTGGAGACTGCATGTCCGCCCTGTGGTCATGTGGGTTTCCTCCGGGTGAACCATTTTCCTCCCACTTTCCAAAGACATGCAGTAGGTGGAATGGAGATTCTAAATTGGCTGTATGTGAGAGTGTGTGTTTGCATGAGTGGTGCAATGAATTACTGTGGCAGGGCTAGCCACTCAGCAGTGTAAACCTTGGCTCGAGATGACTGTCACTGTGAAGTAACACCCTGACCCCATGTGTAAAAATGGGAAAAGGGGTTGAGGATGGATGGATGGTTCTATCAGTGAGCCAGTTTGCTACCCATCTGGTAACATACAGATTGATGCCTAGTTGAGAGACTTTATCTCTTATGCCTGAGTGGGGAATAGTATTGAAGGCTTTGGCCAGGTCAACATAGGCAGTGTGCACCATTGTCCCCTCATCCATGACTTTGGTGAATGCCTCAAAGAAGTCAACCATATTTTTACAGGCATGACCTCCCCGCGATGAAACCAAACTGTGTGGGATTGAGTGTTCGGAGGTTGACAATGTCCTTGTTAATGAGTTCCATGATAATCCATTCCATGGCCTTGCAGATCAGGCTAGTTATGCTGATGGATCTATAATTTCTTGGATCAGTGGACGCTCCAACTTAGTGCAAAGGGATGATGTCCTCCACTAGGCTTGGATGAAGACGGTACTCAGGCTTTGGTTGAACAGGGTGCCTAATGGTGCTGCAAATTCCTTTTTGAGTTCATGCAGAATGCAGCCTGAGATGTTATTGGGTCCTATGGAGGCTGTATTTTTTACCTTTGAGAGGGCAGTAATGACTTTCTCCCTAGAGATAAGGGGAGGGGGTCAGGTGCTGGGCTGTCCTGATTTACTGATGGGGGGACAGAGGGGTGAACTTTTCACTGAACCTGTCTGCCAGCAAGTTGGTTATATCTACGGCATTTGTGTATGTGGTGTCCTTGACCACCAGTTCTGAGCAATTCTGAGTGCTTACTTTGAGATTGTAGACATATGTGAAGAAGGCCTTATGATTGTCTTTAGTAAATGTGGCCAGTTTGGACTCAAAGTTTGCTTTGGAGGATTTCACTGGTGCTCTTATTTGTTTGTTCAGGCTGAGGAGAGATTGTTTCCAATTAGGCACCTGCTCTTTCTTGGTGCTGGATAGCAATGTTTTCCTTTTATTATATGTCATTTTTGCAGTGCAGTGTATTCAGAATTCTATTCCTACAAAATAGTCTTTACATTACTACACATGGGTGCTAAACATTGTTGGCAAGGGTTCCACATGGAAGTCGAAAGATATTCTGCCTCTGTTTGGGAGGGCCTCACTTTTTGTACCAGACTTTGTTATTCCCTCATATTCTCTACAAAATGCTAGACCCATTGGTCATAGTACCAGTCTCTTCTTCAGAAAGAACCATGGTGATGTGCTATGCCAACAACCTAGGGGGTACAAGGTCTTACCCTCTTCGCCAATTGGCAATGATACTTGGTTTAGGCTTCGTGGCATTTTCTGTGTCTTAAGGCACCAGACATCCCATCAGAGAAGAATACTGTGGCAGACAGAATAAGATCTCGGGCAGACCCACATGAGTGGAAGGCACTAGTGTTACAAGATCTAGTTCAGATGTGGGAAAACACCTGTACTAGATCTCCTCACCTCATTTCTAAACAAACAATTGATTTAATTCTGTTCCATACGTCTTTGCAGCCATGCTTGGAGGACATTCCCATTCTCAATCCCTTGCATGAGAATTTTATGTGTTTCTACCCTTTCCACTGATTCACAAGGTACTTCTGAAATTTCAAAGAGAAAAGCCAAAGATTATTGTGGTGACACCATATTGGCCTAAGAAATCTTGGTTCTCCCTGCTTATGGTATTGGCCAAGGGAAATTATCACAGACTTCCTCAGATGCTGGACCTGCTCACACAGTAGCGACTGGTGCACCACTGTCTGAACAGGTTACACAGTGGTGACTGGTGCACCCTGATTTGGAGAAACTTCTATTGACAGCCTGGGTCATTTTATCTCGGCTCCATTTAGGCACTTGTTTCGGGTCTATATTATAAAGATGAAAGTTTACTTACCCAAATACCTAAACGTCGACACATATTCCGCGAACTGCATATACACCGAACACCCTAAACCGCGAAATTCAAAAAGTCGAACTGCCTGCTACATACTACCTACACAAACAAACTAAATAAACCACATACATACACTAACCAAAACCCTACTTCTAACCCTAAACTAAACCCTACTTCTAACCCTACACTAAATCTTACATATACCACCATGTATGCACTTAACTTAACCCGCACCCTAACCCTAAGGTCTGTAACTATTGCACACTTACCTTAAAAAGCTAAACCCAAACAAACTAAATAATCCACACACATACACTTAACAAAACTCTACTTCTAACCCTACACTAAATCTAACATACATTACCACCTATGCACTTACCATACCCGCACCCTAACCCTAAGGTCCGTAATTATTGCACACTTACCTTACCGAGCTATTCCGCAGAAGGGCCAACCCTGACGATTCCACATTTCCGCTTTCGTGCTTCTGGACGATCTATGTTTTCGCGGTTTGTAGAAGACGGATTGACGTTTAGGCGTTCGGGTAAGTAAATGTTCGTCTTTATAATATAGACCCCTTATTTCTTAAGGGTGTGCAGAATGTGTTAAAAGATGCAAGAAAACCTGCTATAAGAAAGTCTTATGATTACAAATGGATGAATTTTCCTAAGTGGTACCTAAATTGAAATAGAGGGTCCATTGTGATTAATATCCATCTGGTCTTGAAATATTGGTGTAAGCTACTTCAGGATGGCTTAGTGTATGCATCCAATAAGGTGTATTTAGTGGTTGTCTCTGCTTGTCTGCTAATGGATCCCCTCTTTCCTCTTTTCTTGCTTCCCTTTTGGTAAAACAGTTCATGAAAAGAGTATTGCATATGAGACCCCTTCACAAGCAAATCCCTGCTTCATGGGATCTCAACCATTTCTTGAAAAATTGACCTTACCACTTGAGGACACTGTTTTGCTTATTGCTCTGACATCTGCAAGGTGAGTTGCTGAGTTGCAACAGGAGTTTCCACAAGATAGGGATGTGTTATACAGTTATCCTTTATTTTGGCCAAAAGTGGGTTCAGTCCTCACTTTCTATCAGCCTTTTAGTCTCCCTGTATTCTTTCTGGAAACAATGTGTTAGGCATGAATGTTACTTTAACCTTGGATGTACATAGCTAGCTCATGTACTACCCTGACAGAACAAAGCCTTTAGAAAGGCCAAAAAGCTTTTTATTTCCTTTTTTCAGACAAAGAAAGGTCAATCTTTCTCTAAGAAATTAATTGCATGTGGGTTACCCTCTGGTATTATTTTTGTTACACTCACCATGGTGAGTCAAATCCAGGCAAGGTAAATACAGTTTTCACCAAGGCCTCTTCATCATTAGTGACATTTTGGAATGGAGAGGACTCCAGAAGTATTCTGGAGTGAGTAACTTGCTCCTCCATCCTTAGCTTCACAAAACAGTACAGACTGCATCTCTTTCTAGATCCAGTGCAGGCTTCATGAAGACCATTCTCCAGGTGCTTCTGGACCCTTATACTTCCTGCTTCCAGGTTGGGAATGTACTCATATGTCAGTAAGACAGAGTGTTTGTTGAGCATAACACAGTTAAACAAGATCCACTTAACTGTAACAGTAGATGTTTGTAAAACACACTACCTTTCTGGCAGCACCAACCCACACTCCTCTTTTTTGGGGTATCCATAGTTGGTTATATGAGGTGCTGATGAGTTTGGTTCATCAACCTTTTTTGGTGTGTGTGTGTGTGTGTGTGTGTGGGTGGGGGTTGGTATGGAACCAGTAAGTGTTCGCAGTGGTTGTGCTTCATCTGCTCTTCCTGTTTGACCCCAAAACACTGAACGGGCCTTGTCCATCAGTGTGAAGGTCTTTCCTGGACCTCCCAGATGATTAGTTCTTCATCCTCATAGAAAAACTGTGGGAGGAGTTCTGAGTATTGACATACTGCCAGAGTGAAGGTAGCAGGGTGCTGCTACCCATATGCCAGTAAAACACACATTTACTAAACTTCCGTGCAGGACTAATCTAGTCCTGTATGAAAGTGGCAGTTTAAGAGAAGGATGGCAGTGCACCATACATATTAATGAAGGTGCGGTGCCTGAACTCCTAATGCCACATGAAGCATGGACGAGTGCAGGGGGCATGTCTGAGAGCAGAGCTCTCAGAATAAACATGCCCCTTTCAAGTAGAACAGAAGAATGTGTAAATAAATGAGCGAGACTGCTCACAATTGTCCGCATATTTCCACCAACAGTCCCCATGTGTTCAACAGCAGCAGTGCAGTCAAATAAAATGAAGAAACCCTATTATTTATTTTTTTTAAAACCCTGAGTACAGCTAACCATAGGTGCACGGGTTTGTCCATCACTTAGCTACGGTTAAAGCAGCTGAAAAGGCTGAAGAAGATAACAAGGAATATATATGCAAGTACAGCAGCATAGCAATACTGTAGTGGTTAGAGCATCTGCCTAATGAACAGCCATTCCTGGTTCGAGTCCCACTGCAGCACATATCATTTTCTATGTGAAATCTGTATATGAACATATATTTACATCTTTTTGCCGTATAACGTACATAATAACATTTAAATGTGAACTGGAGTACTGCATTAAATGCACATGTGAAGTGTCAGTGTCATAATGAATAAGGCACTAGGGTTAAGCAAAATATAAGCAGTAGTAAGCGTTTTTAAGTGCGTTTGCGTGGGGGTACACATTGCCTACATAGATTAAGCAACATAGAAGCTGAGTGTAAGAAACTGTAACCAGAGGTTAGCATTGCTTAGTTCCTCGCAAACCCATGCACACCCACTTACAACTGCTTTAAAGTGCCTTAATCACTCTGTACCCAATGGCCCATGTTCTGCCCAATGGCCCATGTTCTGGCCAGCAACAAAATAAACAGCTTCTGCAAGTCTTGAACTCAGGACCCTGTACACCACTGTCACAGGAGTTAACCATGAAGCCATCATAGCAGTACACATAAATGAGGTATCAGCAAACTAATCCTCACCACAGGAAAATCAAACCAAACATGTGAACTGAATCTATGTACAGTGTGATGTATAACCTGCCACAGGACATAAATATGTGAACTGGAGTACTGCAGTAAGCATAGATCTGAGGTGTGATTGTAATAAAGTGTAGAATTCCCCAGGTCCCCATACAGTGTATGGACACATGAATCATGGACACCAGACACATATATAACCTGTAATGAAAAAATCATTGCCAAATGGGAAATACGGTGCTAATTAACTATTAAGCAATGCTAACTGCAGCACAGCTCAAGTTAAGAAGTGTAAGCAATGTGTAGTGGAGCCAATTCAATCTGACTAGTGGTAAACCTCTTTAAGCAGTGCCAACCTTATGTAAACAGGTGTGCCCATAGCTTAGCCTTTTCAAAACCGGCCAATCACGGGAAAGTGCATGAAAATGGCCATATTTAAACCCCACAGGTGGGAGTACTGCTCATAACTGGTTGTAGTTTCATACTGCAGGCAGAATGACTGGTGTGGGTGAAGGCACTCAATTTAGAGCACAGCGCTAAGGCATCCAGGAGTCAAAAATCATGGTATGGCTCCTGGTAAAACACCATGATCAGAGACTACTGCAGGGCAAGTACCAGGGCTCACAGTATAAAATGGAGGCCTGGGACAGTCTCGCCAGTGACCTCACCAGTGCCACAGGTATCACCTGGACTGGTGAGCAGGTCAGGCACACCATGCTGATCTGAAGCGGCAGAGGGGGGATGTACTGGAACAGTGGATCCAGGAGTCTCGGCAGATGCCCAATGCCCCAGGACTGAGTAAGTATTCATTCTACTAAGTAGTAAATAATTGCCTAGCTTGTGTATACTATAGATATGTATGGCTAAATATTACTGCATTTCTCTGACAACTGCAGATGAGTGGGCTCCGAACCAGCAAGCCCATGATGCTAGGCTGCAAAGGTTGTGTTGCAAGGCAGGTTAGTAATCAGCCTGCATGCACTGTCATAACAAATAAATGTAAGAGCTTTAGAAAGTGATGTACCAGTAGAAATAAATGTGTAATAGTCTGTGAATAAAGGTATAAACCTTGGAATGCTTCTGTTTACTCTTCTCTCATAAGTTGGCGATCTGTTCCATACTATAAATAGTACTGTTGTATCTTAAGCTGTGTCACCCACACCGTGATATGCAGATAAAATGGGCATGAAGTTCTGCATAACAATGTTGAAAGTGCCAAGAGGTCAGTTATATTGTACAAGTTAGGGAGACTTTGATAGAAAGCATTCAAAAACTGTAGAACAATTCCCTGATAGCACAGTGTACTGCGATGTTAGCTGTAATATTTTGTCAGACACAGCAGGGGTTTGACTCCTGAGAGTGCTACTAAGTTGTATGCATAATCATACCCCACAACTGTACAGATTTTGATACAATGTTCAGCTAGAAAGCCGTATGCAAAATTACACCCAACTGTACGGAATTTGCTAGAATGTTCAAATTGAAGGTTGTATGCATATTCATACCCCACAACTGTTCCAATCTGTCCAGCATGTCCAGATAAATGGCCCTTATCACAAGCTTGGTACCCTTTTCCCCTGAACATCCAGTGTGATGTTCCAAGAATTGTAGGCAGCTGTCAATCACATATAACTAATATTCAAACTTGTACATAGTCAGAGATTGTATAGGGAAACAAACCTGTCATTGTAGCACTTCACCCAAAGTGTATGAGAGCAATTCTCAACATATGTTGCATTAACACCTGCAGCCTGTCACACCTGTATGTAAGACACAGGTCACATATATAATAATATATAAACATACCAGTGTACAATATAAGGTCATTGTGTAGTGTAATAATACATGTAAGGGAAAGACCACTGCAGTGACTAAGAATGTTGTGAAAACTACAAAGGCATATTAGTTGTTAATTGAGCTCTCTCATCCCTACCATATGTGCATATTAACCCAATGACACTCCTCAACTGGTATGTGTACACTCCAACCTATTGTCGGGACATAAGTCCTAATGGTTTATAAATATTCACATTTGTTTCTATGCATGTGCCATGTGAAAATACACCCATATTGGTGGCCTGTTGCCATCAATGAACCCTGCATGCTCCTCTAATGGCCACTGTTGTCCCATATAACCATGTGATCTGCTTACTCTGCAACTGTGTTAATTCTGGTGTGTCGGGTTAATGGGAATACCTATGCATGCTGCTATAACTAATCCTGAATGCTGTTGACTGTTACTAACCCATATCTGTCATAAACCTGTGACAACACAACTCATATGGGAAGGCCAGTCCCAGCGGACCCACCTGTCTCACCTCAGCTGGCAATGGCACCGGGCACTAGATATCTGAGGCCCAGCCTGGGACCTCCTCCTTTGGCCCTGCTCCACCTTCGGGTGGAACTGCTGCAGGGGATGGGGCTCACCCCCCCCCCTCTGAGCTGGCTTGGAGGGGAACCTGTCACCCATCAACAGGTCCAGGCAGTGGTGCATAAGGAGCTTGATTTGGAGTATCAAGAGTGGCTATGCCAGCTGGAGGGCCAAGTGGTGCTATTAGAGGGTGAACCTGCCGCTCCTACACAGGCCCCAGCAAAGCCACCTTCGGGGCCATGAAGGTGCAGTGGTGACTGCCCACAGGTGGGGACCACAGTCCCACTGTTTCCAGTTGGGGGCTCATGGTCACCCCTCCCTGTCCAAGGTGTTTACCCCCCACATGTGTCATATACCAGCCCTGTATGCATTTTGTTGTCTTGTCTGTTAACCTACCCAACCTACCTCCCCAAATATACCTACTACCCTTCCCCAACAGAACACTGTCACCTGAAAAAAAGAAAAAAAGAAAAAAAAAGGGCAATCTGTTCCCACAAAAAAATCTCGCCCCATACATAGCTGTCCATTTCGCACATGTGTCCACTGGACACATGTAATCTGGTCTAATTGGCATCACAATGAATATATGTTGTCTTCACCCCTCTCCCAGGGGTTTGAGGGTCCAAATGTACCTGCAAATATAGTGTATTTGCACAGCTGTTGCTGTAGAAGAAATGGGCAGCTATGGACCTTTCCTATACTGTTCCTGCACATGCTTAGCTATTTTCCCTACTGTCTTTCCCTCTATGTGCCCTGTTTTTCACCACTTTCCTACCAACCCCTTTTTTTTTCTTTTAAATGAATTAGCATGGGGGTAAGCTGCAGTAAGCACTTTTAAGCAGCGGTAAGCGGGTTTGCATGGGTTTGCGCGGGAGTAAGCTCTGACTACACAGGTTGAGATATCTGAAGCTGACTGTAAAAAAATATAAGCGGAGGTTAGCAGTGCTTACCGTCATGCAAACTCGTGCAAACCCGCTTACAACTGCTTAAAATTGCCTTAATCACTCTGTAGCCAACATCCCTTGTTCTGCTCAGCAACAAAATAAACTGCCTCTTCAACGCTCGAACCCAGGACCCTGCACTCCATACACAAAGTGATATACCACTAAACCATGGCAGATGTACATAACCTGAAGTTTTCTCAAACATATCCTGCAGCACAGTCAGTCAACAGTACAGGAAATGTATTATTATCACACCAGAAATCCTGTTAATGCAAGAAGTCTGGACAAAGTATGCCACACTGTGGGTACAAATAGGCATATATGTCAACTAATGCTCTGTTACACTTAAAATGTTGCTAGTTGCACAGTTAAATGTATCAGAACACATATGTAGAAGGAGATGAAGTCTGAAACACAAAAGCATTGCCACTAGTTACTGACTTCAGTGCTGCGATCATCCATGATAATTGCCAAGTGAATGAGGAACAGGACAAAACATGAGCCGAACATGCATGGACATATGGACAGATATATATCTGTTAATGTAGACAGATAGACAGCTATATATATATATATATATATATATATATATATATATATATTTTTTTTTAAATGTATGACACACAAATAATCATATAACAGCAATTGTATATAGATACATACATATGTTCATATATATATATATATATATATATATATATATATATATATATATATATACATATATATATATATATGGGTCTATATGACTTGGTCGACAGTTCATATGATCGACTGTTTATGTGGTCGACAGTTCATTTGATCGACAAGCATTTTAGGTGGGGGGCTTCGCCCCACACACCCCCCAATGTGGGGGCTGTGCCCCCCACACCCTCCCTAACTATATATATCAACTCCAGGGTCACACAACATTGGGGAAGGGGGCAAATGCTCGTCGATCAAATGAACTGTCGACCAAATAAACAGTCGATCATATGAACTGTCGACCAAGTCATAAAGACCCATATATATATATACAGATAGATATAGCCATATGAGATATATATAGGTACATACACATGTACACACACCAAAGGTATCAGTAGCCATACATATGTAGAAGCAGTGTGGAAGTACTGGGTGCAAAGTATATCTCTCAGCCACAAGCCCTTCAACTGGCACCTGTGAAATGTGTAGTGTGGCAACCATTCCCACAAATGAGAATACTGACATTAAACATATACCCACCCACAATTCAAAGGACATGGCAAGACACACAGGTATGCATACACAGATAACCTTTATTTCTGTACTATACAATAATGTATGCCAGTACTGACACCATATAAGGTTTGAAATATGTAATCAGTCATGAATGCAAGGCCCATACAAAACAGTAGATGCAAGTAATGTGTATATATACCATACTATGCTGTCCAGGCCAAAGGCCTTCAGTTAGTACAACAGTAGGAACAGGATATGCCTTCAGGATACATAACAATCAACAATTACAGATGTAGTTCAGCAGCCTCCAATTACACCCTGTAGTCAAGCCCTATGGGGAAAAGTAGCACTTGTGTTAATGTCACAGTATCTTGTACATAACATTGCTTAACCTAACACCTCACTATCACATGGAATGACCCTCTTCTTAACAGTTATATCACTGAAAACGTGCCATAGCCTAGGTTAATGGCATAGAACCCCCCCCCATAAAATTCTGTACAAGGGTAAGGAACACTGTGTACCACACACTTACTTCGGGAATGTACAAGGGCACATATGTGTTCACCAGCTGTTGCCCCCATATATATGGACATGGCCCAACAGTTGGTGTGGGAGTCCATGACATGACTGGGATAATAGCAGTAATGCTAGCGGTAAATAATGATAGGCCATTACCTAACAACCCTTCCTGTATCACAGCAGGATAAAGACTGGCATGTATGTGGAGGACAGAGGCAGGAACATAGGGCCATATTTGCATTATTGCTGTTACACAGGCTGGTGTTACAGGATTTGTTGCAGCAAACCCTTATGCAGGGATACGATATTGAAATACAAATGGATGTAGCCATCTACTGATAGCACTCAACAGACATATACAAACAAACAAATATTAATCTCAAAAATTTATTTGAGAGACAAAGGCAATGCACGAAACAAACCGTAAAGATTCAGGCAGGTACTTACAAATGTAATGCTTGCAAACAATGTGCATACATTATGAACACAGGTTCATTACACATTAAATCCAGAAATTTTAGAGTCAGATCAGAGTTACATTACAACTGTGCATCTAAAGGGATAATATACTTAGGTGTGTGTCAGATTTGTGAAATTTTTTACATTGAAAGACCGAAAGGACGCTATGAGGAGAATCTACGAACACCTTTATGACATCCAAAAGAAGAAAGAATCAAACGCTTTTTATAGACACCAGATGGTTTGCCCTAATATGTCTGTGAAATTTTTAGTCTTAGAACAGGTTCCCCATAACCCAAGAGGTGGTGACTGGGAAGCCACCATTGAGTACAAAGAACTAATATGGCAACTCAGACTAAATGCAACGAAACCACCTGCCTTAAATGATGCTATCAGCATCAGTAGTTTATTAAAACTTAGACGAGCGAAACTATAACCACAATTAATATCTTATGGAACAATGAACAATATAGTTGCTCATAGGTTGACCATTTGGAAATTCATCTACAAAAGATGTCACAGGTTGAATGTAAGAAGTTTCAAATATTTGTATGTTTTCAACAAGCTTTTGTATAAAAGACGCACTATTATATCATAACACACGCACATGGGTATAAATTAATAATTTATTAATTAAAACCCCATTCTTTAGACGTTTTTTAGGTACTGGTTACACAACAGTAGACTTAGCACACAAGTTTAATATATATTATATTTATTATATTTACTATATTTATTATATTTATTGATGTTTATTATATATTAACTGGAAATATATATATTAAACGATGTATTTTTATTTTTATTTATATTTATTTTTATATTTATTGATATTTTATTGGCACTGAGTGCATAAAGTAATTTTTTAAGGTTCATTTTAATTGTACATTTTTATATGCACAGTTCTTAGAAGGTTTCATTTTAAAAAAACAAACAAAAAAACACAGTTGTCACACCACTCTGATTTCATTGTTTATTTGTCCATGTTATTTATAATATTTAAAACATTTAAACTAAGAGTTTTTTTCAATGACTTTAGAATGTACTGATAGTATTTAACATTATAAGATAGTATTCACAGCTCTTGTCAGACAACATCTACGCATTTGCATTTTAACATGTTTTTATTTGTTTGCTTGAAATCAAAAGTATTGTGCACAACCATGCTTCCATTTCAACAAAGTATATTTTACATCTTGGTGTTGGTTAAAGCATTTCAATCAACTTAATTCAATTAATTTAATTGAATTAATGTAATTGTTTAATTGAAACAATCAGCACTGAAAGCCTCTATTTAAATGAACTTGGTTACCCTGCTGTTTCATCTTGAAAAAGCCTGACATCTATGCAGGCGAAAGCGCTTGATTTATCAGTGTTTCGTTTACCTTATTGTGTTGTTCATGTTCAATAAAGGATTTAGCTACAGTTATAGCTTGGAGAGGTTCATTGGACTACCATGGTGCTTACTGCTTTCTTCCTTTTGGTTGTTGGGACTTAGTTCGTGGTTTGGTTTATTACAAATGGATGTAGCCATCTACTGATAGCACTCAACAGGCAAAATGCCACAGATATATTTAGGACAATACCTATGTGGTGCACAGCCAATCCCACTGGTATCATACGGATAGGCCTACAGTTGAGAGCTATGCAGACAGACAACATTCCATGAAAAAGTACCATGTACACAGAAACCCTGTAAGAAAAGCAAGATACATTGCACACAACAACACTACTCACACTGTCTGTAGGTATAGAACCTTACCCAAATGTGGATTTGGCCTGTGTGTGCAGGTTCTGCTGTAAGAGGTATTGCTACCTGCTGTCTGTAACACTGATGTCCACACACAGGAAGGATGTCATCCATACTGTAAAGGTGAAGGGACAACTCCCACAGAAGGCAGCAATTTGTAGTACAGGGTTGCCATGACAGTGGTTATCTGAAGTACTACACAACAGGCTGCATGCAATTAGCAACTGGTGGACACTGACTGGTGCAGTGGCCACCACCTGATTATGTGCAATACCAACAAAAGCATGCTGCAGTCTAGTCAAACCAGTTCAATCACTCTATTGGAGAGACTGAGAGAGAGAGAGAGAGAGAGAGAGAGAGAGAGAAAAAAACATCAAGAAAGTTCACAAAGCTCAGGGTTGTGTAATAGCGGAAATAACATAACAGGCATGTGAAACAGATATGCATTTACTGGCATGTAGTATATGGCATAGAATAATAGGCTGTATACTGTGAAAGGATGTATATGTGACATCAGTACTTGTTCCTGTAATGATGTCATGCTCAACAACTGCACTGAACAGTAGAATCAGTCCCTGTTGGCAGTGGGACTTACCTATCAAATGTGCAGACCAGCAGTGAATGGGAAAATGTGATCCATGATATCTGTGTCCTGTAACTTACTGTGGCCAATGGCTGGTGGGGTTATTAATACCGCATGATAGACACATGAGTGAGAGACCACACCACCTGTGGGACAGTCATGTTAAAGTGTAGCATAGCATGCCTAACTGCCATAGCAGTATAATATGCTTATCTAAAGTTTGTCACCATATATACCCACATAATGTTAGTCCGTGTTCACATGTGACACCTGTCTGTGTTGCACCAAGGCAGGACAGTTCAGGTGTGAAGTAAAGAGGGTACATGAGTGTGGTCCAGATGTTTGTATGCACCCCACATACAGATACATATATGTGTGATAAATATTCACAGCTGTGTATGTGTACAGAACCTCGGACAGTTATACATGTATATAGGTATATAAACAAAAACACAAAATGATATCTACACATATATGCACATATGTATACATATATGTATACAGACAGCTATATGTGTGTGTGTGTATGTCAACATATATTTACACACGCACACGCACACACACACACACATATATATATATATATATATATATATATATATATATATATATATATATATGGGTCCACTTTGTAATTTCGAAAATCCAAAATCTCGAGTTTCAAAAAACCGATCCCAGAAACTCGAGATTTTGAAATCTCGAAATTACAAAGTAAAAAAAAAAAAAAAACAATAAAATATTAAAAACTGTGCCCCCCACACTCCATGCAACTTAAATATACCATCTTCAAGATCATGTTACAGTGGAGAGAATGGTAAGCATAACAGGAGCATTACCATTCTCTTCACTGTAGCGCGATCTTGGAGATGGTATATTTAAGTTGCAGGGAGTGTGGGGGGAACAGCCCCCCTGCAAAAACATGGTTTTAGTTAGTTTCATTTTGTTTTTGCACCACTTTGTAGTTTTGAGATTCCAAAATCGTGATGTTTTGAGTTCGATGTATCAAAACTCGAGATTTTGGGTTTTCGAAATTACAAGGTGGACCAATATATAATTTTATATATATATACATATATATATATATATATATATATACATACATGTCAATACATTTTCCCTGCCATGACGTGTGAGAGAACATCACACATCAATAGAAAACATGCCTACTCACCAGTACATGACTGCAAGACAGAGTGTGGAGTGAGGTGTGTTACCCATGTTGGGAACACATTGCAATTGTATGGGATGGTGGGATATATATGTTGGTGAAGGGTATTAGGCACATATTGGTATGTAGGTCTGGTTGGGTGACAAACAAGACAGCATACAGGGCTGGTATATGACACATGTGGTGGTTAAACACCGTGGACGGGTAGTTACATTTGGTATGTGGAGGCCATTGAGCCCCCACATGGGAACAAAGGGAACATGTTGCCCACCCATGGACAGTCACAAAAGCATCTACATGGACATAAAGGTGCCTGGGCTGTGCACTGGGTAGGAGGGATATGCATGTCGAACCTTGTGTATGTGTACTGCATGCCTCCAGGTGATGTAGCATATAACCCATGTCACTGTGGACCTCCCCATGCCCGATACCCGCGACCTACATGGGTGACAAACACATGTCTGTGTGTGCTCCATGGGGGGGCACCATCCCCTGACGTGGTTCCACATAAAGGTAGTGATGGAACAGTAGAAAATGAGGTTCCATGGTAGGCCACGGATGTGATGTGAACTGGTAACATGTGCACATTAGGTTAGAGTGGTGTTCCTGCTGCCAAATAACCCTTACACATACTGGTGTGTAACTGTCATGGAACATATGTGGGCTGTAATAGTCCACACAATCCCAGAACATGTCCAACAGCATGCATAGATATCCCCAATACTACAGAATGGCAGATGTGTAGCAATCACATAGCAGACCTACCACATGCATATGTGGAAACATAGTGGCAGTGACAATGGCATGCAGGTGAAATACCATGTAACAGTCCTGCAACTCTAGTATCCCCACAGGGAGCATGTCTATAACCACATAGCAGAAAGTGTTGAACAATACAACATATGGCCCAATGGTTCACATACCGAACACATACCACTAGCCTAGTGTGAGCATTATGTTGGAGCTGATATGGTGGCGGGAGACTGATATGTGTATTGTATTATGGTAAACTTGACATATGAGTTGCTCAGACATATTTCCATCATTATGTCTTTCAGGGAGTATGGCACACCTGAGAAACCCCGCATACAGTGCCGCTGAGGAGGAGATCATCATCACTAGCATCATCCACAACTATCAGCTGCTCTTCTCACGGACAAGCATGGACCAGCAGGAGAGAATAGCCATGGGGATTGATGTGGTCCAGAGGGAAAATGAGATGGGGTTGCACAGCCAAACCTATGAGCAGGTTCACCATCATTGCAGTGACCTGCTCCGGCAAGTACGACGTTGTGCCGCTGCCATGCAGGGTGACCACCTTGCAACGGGGGGGCCCATAACATCCATCCCCCTCACCAGAGTGGAGGAGCTGCTCATCAGCCTGGTAGCACCTTCCCGCCCGCAAGAGCTCCTGACCTATATGGTCATGGAGGTGGATGCTACTCACACACCACACATTGAGCATGCAGGTAAGGTTCCAGGGCATATTAGTAGACTACTGTAGTGTATGCATCTGTACAGGTAGATCATGCATGTGTGAGATGTGGGGTATGTTGCTGTGAAGTACCAATAAGCAGTAATGCATATACTGTAGTACTGTGGACTTTAGCTGTTGATGTACTGAAATATTGCAGCCACCCTGTAGCAATGCCACAGCTGTGGCCACTGACATCAACTCTATCCCATTTCAATGTAGGTACCTCTGGGATACCAGCAAGGCAGCGGTCAGATGCCAATGAGTATGGTTTAAGGTTATGCTTGGTAATTCACTGTGCATGTCATAGCTAAGGTGTAGGCCATGTACACATCTAACACACCCACCCATAATGCATGCTGTTCATGTGCACTGACACAGCACACACCTCACTAATGGGATTACCAGCCTCAAAAACATGCAATACACAGTCCATGTCAGACAACTGTGGCTGCACTCTAGTGCACATTGCCCAGGCACAGCTGACATCTGTCCAACATACACGGCTATGTCAAACACAGAGCAGTTGAACATGCTACATATAAAGACATCCCATTCCCTCTAACACACGCTCCAGGGTCTTAAGCCTAATCAACACATTACACAGAACATACTGGAGGGATAGGGCCCTGTCCTGAGGAATCACCACACTCTGGAACGGACTACCCATAAATGTCAGGCAATGCTAATCATTGGCCCTCTTGACAGAAACACTTTGCAATTGGATTGGGAATAGGGAATACACCCTGGGCAGCATGTGTGTGCCTCAGCCTGACAGGGGCACAGGGGAATAACATTAGTGGGTGGTGCATGGCAGGAAACCCCTGTGGCTAGGCTTATATAGGCCCCAGGACCAGTAGAACAGTACTCACCTATGAACCTATGTGTACCACAGGCAACATCAGTCAGGGCCCAATCATGGTCAATAATGGTCTCTACACTCACCATAGGTACAGTACAATGTCTCTGTGGTTTTTCTAATGGTAATCTACCACACATACATGCACCTCTGATGATGACTTATGTGAATACACATCAAGCAGTCACTAAACACATGTCCACATATGATCCAGGAACACACAGAGGCTGTGAGCAGCAGCAGAAACACACCTGACACATACAGACACATCCCGCAATGGTGTGCACACCCATGAGGTATGGTACTCAGTACATGCCAGGGTGCTGAACAGATGCACAACAATGCTGTGGGAATGGGTCTAATGGGTTCCAGGGAGAGGGCCATCACCTACAAACAGAAGCCATGCATCACAGCCATGTATAATGTTGGTAACAGAGATTGACTACAGTTGCACTGCATGCTGTTCAGCTCCACATGTCCTGCATGCTGACATATGTGTAATTACAGGTATGTGTGTTATACTGTACTGCACCATCACCTGCTATTGTGTGTGTTATGGGGTTGCGGGAGTTGTCTGTAGGCATTGTCTGGTGTAGTGTATGGGTTGCCATGTATGTCAACTGCATGTGTGCATGTCTGTGTGTGTGGCCATGTCTGCACACACACGTGTGTGTGTGTGTGTGTGTGTGTGTGTGTGTGTGTGTGTGTGTGTATTTACTGTTTAGTGGTGTTGTACAGGTCTTACTGACTGTTCCCTGTTTCCCCCTCACAGGTGGCAAAGTGGGGCTGGGTTCCCCCCGCAGGGAATCTGATGTTACTGATACACACAGTGATCATGAAGATAGGTGTGCCGAGCACAGGAAGGGTCATCAGGGGCTGCAGCTGGGCCACCAATTGACAACCCACATGTATCCACACCATCAACGCACACAGTCACACTACCTCTACACACCTCATCACCATTGGTCCTAGCTGAGGGACAGCCTACGGTTGGCATGGGCCAGTACAGTGTGGTATCTATGGCACATGTGTCAGGACACAGCAGCCATAGCCAGATGTCTGGTGGGTTATCACATAGGCAAATGTGCAGGGGTGCTCGCAGGATCACTGCTGGTCATCATGCACCTGGCATATGTGCAACATCTATTTCAACCACATGCATGTTCCAGACTGTCATGGAGGCACAGGCAGAAATGGAACGGTATACCAGGCAGGGTCTAAGGGTGCAGAGGGCTCATCACAACTCTGTAACTGACAGCATCCATGACCTAGCAGGTGCCATCTGTAATTATACTGAGGTCATGGATAGATGGTAGGGTAAGACATTGGAACTCATCCAAAATGTCATGTCCATGTGCCAGGACAGGGCGGGACTGTTGCGACGGCCACATGGACATATGCCAGCAACAACAGCAGATGGAGGTCGCCATGGACATCCAGTCACAGCTGCTCCTGTATTGGCAGTACTAGCCCCAGCACTGTGGGGGGCTGTCCAAAACCCATCAGAGCAGACCATGTGCACATGGCCCTGTCTATTCTCAGGAGGGACCTGAATCCAGTGGATTTCTGTCAAACCCGGGGGACAGTTCTTGGTCTGGCTCTGTGCCTGATACTGCCTGTAGCACCCCCGCCAGGCACAGGTCCTGTGTCCGTGGTTGGAGACGGTGATCTGCAAACCCTGCCAGGTACAGTCTGCAGCTTTCCCACAATTCCCTGTATAGGGCAGCCACATGGAGGGACTGTGTGCATGCAGACACATACACATAAGCAACTAACCTAGGTCAACCACGTACCTGCACACGTGACACCACCAGTGACCCATAATAATACTCAGCCCCCTCACACACACACACACACACACACACACACACACACACACACACACACACACAAACTCATGTTGTCAATTGTATGGCTCAGCCTAGGCCTCTGGCAAACCAACAACACACCCTGTGCATATGATGATACCTGTGCCACTGCCTGACATCCGTAACATCGATGCAGGGACAAATTAACATGGTTCTGATGCACAAGGTGACTGTACAACAGGGTAGAAATGGAATGATGTGTAGCATGTTGTCAGCCGTACAGTGAAAAGCTAATATCTTGGAAGGTGTAGTTGTGCAGCCATGATGCATCATAACTTTAATTAACAATATTGTATTGTTGTCACCAGTATTTGTTCAGATTGTGTTGTTTTTGTCCATGTGCCAAATGGCTGATAGGTGTAGTGGCGTCAGAAGGCCTTCTACAGTGGACACCAGTAAGTGTAGTGGGTGGTACACATGCCATGGCTGGGTACAACACACAGTGCCTTTGGTTAGGATGCAGTACAGGTACAGGACTGTACACATGGAGGTATGTCCCCATGCATGTAACACATCTGTTGCACATGTAATCCCACCGAAACAGGATAGGCACAACCACACAGTGCTCTATATATATATATATATATATATATATATATATATATATATATATATATATATATATATATATATATGATGTGGATGACATTGAATATGCTAACAGCAGGGTGTATCTGCCTCTTCCCACTCTACTGCAATCCTCACCTAAGTAACATGTGTGTGCCAATGCAGGTTTGAGGTGCTCAACTACTGTGAATGGTGTAGACAACAAACAACCTGATTACATACACTGTACAGTATTACAGACAGCTATGTGGGGGGGATAGATACAACAGTAACTGCAATTATGGCAGTCGTGTCCACAACAGCCAGAACCAGTGAGTTATAGCAACCCAAGTAGTGCTGCATACCTCAACAGTGTGGAGGAAGGCATTGACGCATCTATGACCTGTGAAAGACTGTATGCCCACAGGATGGTGCCTGTTGTGGTATGTTGGCATATGCCAAGCAGTCCTGGTGGAAACATATCCTGTGAACGGAGGTAGATCCCGTAACAGCTACACACATTCCTACAAGCAGGATGGTGTACAAAAGCTTGCTATGATCTACATAGGCATTGTGCACCTTCTAACCCTCATCTACACCTGTCATGTTTGGGTTGAGGAGGTATACCAGGTTCAGGTTGTATTCTCTGCCTTTGACAAGTCCAACATTGGCAGGGTCCCGTGTGTTGAGATAACCAGTGACATTGGCCAAAGGGTCAATTGTTGGTATGTTTCATGCCCCTGCAGACCACGGTCATCAGGCTACTGGGTGGTAGTTCCCAGCTGGCATGGTGGGTTTGTGGATGTCCTTGCCAACATTGGTGAAACCATTGTAAGGTGTACGGCTATTGGATTGTATGAGGGATCCCAGCTACTTACTACACCTGCCCAGGGGGTTCTCCTAAGCATGACATGTCACTTGACTGTACTGCATGATATGTTAGTAATGCCAGCCTTACTTCCTACAGGTGTGATGGAGTACTGTTAACATGTACTGCCCTTGTCATGTGGGATCCTGCTTATGGGGTCTGCTAAGGTTGGTATTGTATAGCAAGCCAGATGTATTTGGCTGGGGGGGGAATACCTACCCATGCCAGATGTATGTTGTTTGGGTCTCTCAAGCCCATCAATGGTGCATGTGGACACATATATGTTATGGTTACATTCCCAGTTCCATCTACAGATGTATGTCCATATATGCCTATATTGATGTATATGTGTTCACCTTTGACAGGGGGACGATCATTCCTTCGAACAGCCCTTTCTGCAAACAGAAAGGACTAACCCGTCACTTCTTACTGCACCACAGTTAAGAGAACTGCAGTTCTACAGCAGGCACCTTCACTGACACTCGAACTGCAGGATGGAATACATATTCTAATGGCGGGGGGGGCAAGACTCCCTACACCCCCACAACCCTCCTACTTTGATATATAGTGTGCACTACAGTGCGGATAGGAAATTATTCCCCATACCCACTATAGTGGCATCCGCAACCAAATTGCCTAATCTGCAATGAGCGAATGCATACTGTCATTCACACATTGCACATTTTATGCAGGTATTGCAGGACTGGGCTATGTTGAGAACATACTTTAGGCCTACCAGCTTCCAAGCACATGGAATTCTCCCTTTGAAAGGTGAGTCATATATATGCTGACATATATACATTCCTAGTGCTGTCAATATGTGGACATGTGGATATATACATACATATCATTGACTGTATGCGTATCTGTGTATATCTGTATGTATTGGCTTATATATATATATATATATATATATATATACATATATATATATACATATATATATATATATATATATATATACATATATATGTCTATACCTATATCTACATATATAGATATGTTATATCCATTCAGTCATGAATATATATATACATATCTATCTATATATATATATATATATATATATATATATATATATATATATATTTATTTATTTTACATTTGTTGACCGGGCTAGTCTAACTGGATATATGTCCATTTTCAGTAGAGGCCCGGGGAGAAAAGCTCCAAACATGAATAGTGACAATGTTAAACATATGTAAAAAAGACATTTAAAATCACATAAAGTGAAAACATTGGTAAAAAGAAATTATAATACTCAGGTTATAAACTCTGAAAATATTACTGTAAAAATTATACTAAAAAAAAACAAAATTATTAGAGTAAAGAAAACAATTATACTAAATACAATAGTGGGTACGAGTACAACCCAATAAAGAGAGAGAGAAAGGCCTTTATGTTTTATAGAATTACTAAGAAGAAAAGAGTAGCACCTAGATTAGGTGGCGTAGGATAGAGGAGTAGGGAGAGGTGTTAGAGAAGGAAGGGGGAAAGATATCAGTCTGGGGTAGCACATGGACAAAGCCAATGAGTTTTAAGATGTTCTTTGAGGTGTTTTTTTTAAATAGAGGAGTAGATGCTAAGATTGATAGTTCAGAAGGAAGTTGATTCCAGTTTTTACCTGCTGTGTTAGAGAAAAGTGAGTCACCAGCTTTGTTGTTGGATTTAGTTGTGGAAACTAGGAGTTTATTAGCAGAGCGTAGTGTCACAAGATTTTTATATGGTGTAATCAGATTAGAAAGGATATGGGTGTTGTTAGGGTGGTATAGGATCTTTTGAGTTATAAGTAATTGTTGACAGAGTATATGGTTTTCCAGTCCTAGCCATCCAAGTTGTTTGAGGTTGAGGCAGTGGTGAGTTTTGAAGGGGAACATGTAATGAATCTAGCTATGCTATTATAACAGGTGACAAGTTTGGAGAGGTTATTTTTTGATAGGTTAGTATATATAGCAGAGGCATAGAAAAGGGTAGAAATGAGGTGGGTTTGTGCAATAGTTTTCCTGGCAGTAGGGGTAAGGAAGGGTTTAATTCTATAGAGGGTACCGAGTTTTTGTTAATGGACTTTATGGTGGTGTTGATGTGGTCATCAAAGTTGAGACGATTATCAATTGTAACTCCTAATAGGCGGGTTGTAGAGTCTGGGGTTATGTTGGTAGCATTGTTAGAGGTTACAGAGAAGGATGGAGTGGGTGATTTATGAGTAGGGGTAAAAAGGAGTAGTTTTGTTTTTTTGGATTTAGTAGGAGACAGTGTTGCATAAACCAGTTTTCAACATTATGAAGAACAGTTTGGGTGAGGGACTGGAGACCGTCTATGTTCTTGTCTGAACAAATTAAGGTGGAATCGTCTGCATATTGAATGCAGGTGGCTTGAGGAATATTTATGTGTAGATCGTTAATAAATAAGGAAAACAGAAGGGGACCTAAGACACAGCCTTGGGGTACCCCAATATTAACAGGAAGTAGTGAAGACAGATTGTTATCCCAAAGGACTGTTTGCTATACATATCTATCTATCTATATATATATATCTATGTATATATATATATATATATATATATATATATATATATATATATATATATATATATATATATATACACATACACACACAAATACAGCTACATGGTGGAATACATTCCCTGTAATGTTGTATACTTGGGCTGGATGATATGTATGTGCATATCTGCCATGGCTCAGTGGTAAATCACTTTGTGTATGACGTGCAGGGCCCTGGTTATGAGCCTTGCCAGACCTGTTTATTTTGTTGCTGGGCAGAACACACAGACCTGCTTACAACTGCTGTATGGTGCCTTAATCACTCTCTATCCAACTGGCCATATTCTGGCCAGCAATAAATTAAACAACTCTGACAAGGCTCAAACCAAGGACCCTGTAAACCCTAGACAAACCGATGTACCATTAAGCCATGACAGGTACACAGATATTCAATGTTTCAAAACATATCAGCCAGTCCTGCAACAGTGCAGAGAATGTATACCAACATATAGATGTTTGCGTATGTAATTATAGTGCAACCTTAACAGATACTACATACCCATATATATATAGATACACATGTATTCAAATATATATATATGTTGTTTTACTACCTCTATATACATATATATCGCTATTTATGCACATATACCTATATATCTCTTAGCAGATAAATATATCTATATAGGTATATATGGCCATACATCTGTAGATAGCAACTGCAGATTAACAAATATGCCAATGTCCACATGCACCGTTAATGGGGTTGAGAGGCCCCACACACTATACATTTTGTACGAATAGGCATCCCCCCACAGCCAAACACCCTTGCCCTGCAGTACACTACCAAGTACAATCTGCCTCCCACAGGACATGTAATATGTGTAAGCCATCAACATCCCCAGGATACAGATACACATACACATATATGCTGATGCAGATATATATATATATATATATATATATATATATATATATATATATATATTTGTATATGTATACATACACATGCAGATATATGTACAGTCAGATATGTATGTAGGAGGTGCACACAATATGGAACAGCCAGTATGCCTACAGTTAACACCTGAACAACTGGACACTGTATGGGCTAAACATACAAATGTCAATCATTGCCTGCAACATATACCCATAGAAAGGTCATAGTAAAGACACCACACACAGGTTTGCAGAAATGGGACTCCTTTAATTGTGTACCATAACGGACTTATATGCCATATCATATAGCTGTTCAAATACTGACAACCATATACTCACAGCCCACTACAGAACAACCCCCAACAGTATGACAAATGTGCAGAGCTTGGTATGTAGATGGGGTACAGAGGCTGGAACACAGGCATATATGTGGAACACTGTTGCCATACACTAAGCAAGGTGCTAGTGTTACTGGATAGTCTGCAACATACCCTTAGTCTGGGAATTGAGGTTATAGACATGGATGTAGCCATGTACCGGTAGCACGCAACACACACACTGCCAGTGTCATAACAGACACATGGCTTGTGTGGTGCATGGACAACACATGATAGGCATACCACTGCCCAGCAAGAGGTAGGCCCACAGTAGTGACCTATGCAGACAGACTGCATTCCAAGGTACACTAGTATGTACACACACACACCATGTAACACCAGTACTATGCAAAGCATTACACAACTCTACCCACAGTCTGTCTGTAGTTCCTGAACCTCCTACAAATATGTGTCCACTCTGAGTGTGCATGTTCACCTGTAAGAGGTATTGCTACCTGCTGCCTGTATCACTGATGCCCACACACAGGACGGATGTCCATCACACAAGAAATGTGAAGGGGCAACGGCCACATGCTGTAGGAATTTATTGTGGGTGGTTGCCATGACAGTTGTAATTCAATGTAGTACACGTGTCATTATATATATATATTTGACTATCTGGATAGGTATATGTACATATATTTCCACCATATGTCCTGGACATGGAATGTAGCTGTACCCCAGCCCCTAACAATGTCGTAGTGTAAGGGGATGTCAGGTATGTATAGCACGTATATTATTAGACTGTTGCTACTGTTATTGGGATTGTCTTCACAGACTTTGTGTGTGTGGATGCTGACATCTGCTTATAACATGTGTGCCATTGGCTACTGACAGACATCCTATGGAAATCATTGTAAAGTACCACTGCTAGCATGTAATGCCCCTATGGAGTGCAGCAGAGATATTGACCACTATATATGGATCTTTGGACACACCCTGTGCAGTCCAGAGGTATACACATATTCCTTTAGCACACCACATGTGTACCAGGCCTGACAATATGAATGTAGACAGCCATGTAGATGGGTATAACACATAATGACTGGTATACATTTGGCACCATAGGTGTTGGATTCACACACTCCTGTCTGGCCTGACACATAATGACTGCTGGTACAGGGGTGCCAAGGACACATACTACCCACTAGATATTGACATACATCTGTACAGCATCCCACTGGTCCATCTGACATACATGACATTTAAGGGAGGCCCGGCAGCAGTACATCTGGCAAGTATCTGCACATGACACTAAGCTGCTAGGCATGTAGCAATACACTGTGCAGGCTGCAGGCAGACTAGCTCAACACTGGCCTACATCTTGTATGGGGGAATACACATGTACCTGCATATATAGCAGGCTCAACAGCCATGTCACAGCACAGGGTAAGACACACCTGTGTGACATTGCATAACCACAACCATTGTGAACACAGCCACATATGGTAGGCTAGCAAAATATTACAGTATATGGACTATCTGTTCTACACCATCCTCATATGGGCCAGTCACAGAATGTCCCTACATATACTGGGCTTCTACACAGTTTGGTCTGATGGCTGTCTGTGGTATGGGACATGTGTGTATGGCCCTACAAACATGTACGGCAAAATGGTACAATACAGTGGGGCAGCATGTAATATTTGGTAGCAGGGGAGCTAGGACAATGACATCTACCACAGTCTGTACACAGGCTAAAGTACATATTAACAATACACACACACTGCCGCCATTCTCCATCACTACACAGACCTCAGTACTGTACAAACATAAACGGAATGTCCAGCTTATGTCATGAAATATAACCCCTACTGTACATGACATGTGTAGCAATCTGATATATCACTGGCTTGTTATCAGATATGATGACACTATTTATGGCGTACAGCACATATGTACCATTTCATGCATGTCATATGTACAAAATACTGACAGTGGTGTGCCTGACAGCACATACACAGGGCCAGTATAGACATGTTATTGTGATAACCTTGTATATTTTCCATTGTAATGGTGTTTGTTGCATCATATTTCCTATGAGGGATATGAAGTCAGTGACTGTAATGGCCTTCAGCATCTACAGACAGCAATCCTCACACTACCTTCTGCATTCCACAGAGAGATGCACAGTGGATAACACATGAAACCATAGGCACAACACTGCCCAGTCTGCAGATGACCTTGCAGATGGGGATTTCTTATATACATGGAACTGACATGGCAGGTATTACTACACGTACGACAGGCATATCCTGACAAACACTATTAAACCAACATCACTCCAAATGCAGTATAGCAGCACTTACAGTCTGTAGTCAGGTCAGGTACATCCCACTCCTGTTTGTTGCCCTCTTTCCACAGTGTATGTTGTTGGAGGTAAATCTCCATTCCATCTGAGATGCTGTTTGCCAAACAACACATCTAGTTCCTGCTCACAATGACTGAAAAGGCACAACACCACCATGATGTTCCTAGGTATTGGAATGTGTTTCCATGCAATTGGCTATGGGATTGTTACCACAGCTGTTCCACATGCACTCAGCTAGGGGAGGGCTGCAATTCGTGCAGAGGCCTTCAGCTGATCATGAGCATCACATAAAATACACATGCTCCTGCCTAAGCAAGGCAGGAGTGGGTCTCCACATCCACCAGAGAGGGAGTGGGGGAGGCAGACAGAGGCAAATACATGTCAGGGAGGGGTGGGAGTGTAAAACTGAAGCATGTTTGTGTCACATACCTACCAGCACAGGGTATCAAACCCCTGATCACTATGTAGTGCTATCACAGTTCGATGCAGTTATTGGATGCACCGCATGGGTTACCTGATGTGGAGCCCTCAGAACATGTATGTGAGGGTGAGTGACATCTGCAACAGGGATACAGTAGATATACGGTAGGGGTCATACATGTGCCTGTCTGCATGAACAGGTGCCAGCATCAGGACAGGCACACTCACACAGGGATGTACACACATTGACACACTTGGCAGGGCCAGGAGTGCAACTCATCACTAGCGGTATTGCCACAACACATCAGTGTGCAGGTATCACATGCACCACATGGGTCATACGGAGGCCATATGGGCAAAGAGTACCAGGAGATGTCAGACATCAGACAGCATGCTTCAGTATGCCCTGGGGAGTTGTAGTGAGTGTGGATGTGGACATACACACCATACAGCACACACACACAGACACACAGGGTGCCATTTCTGACATGCATGTCTGCACGAGTGTGTGGTGGTCAACTGTGCCAGTAGGCTGTACAAGGGTAGGCAATGGGTATACCTTGGCATCAGGCCACATAACAATGGTCTGCATTGTGGCTCAGGCCTGTAGTTACTGCATTTGCCCACGCAGGTGGTGATTGCATCCCCCATCCAGTCACCTGGGTGACTATTGTGTGTGGCCAATACTGTACAACACATGCCATGTATGTGTTCCTTAGTCCATGACATGGATGGTATCTGGGATGTGCACACCTCCCGCATGCATGTACAGTGACATATGGAACTGTACTTGGGGTGCCTGGCCAATGTTGTGAACACAGATTATCATCAGATGTGCCAGTCCTGGCCACCTGTAGCAGGAACCGGTAGTGGGCAGCAGGTTTACCCTTCACCTACATTGATGGCATGCCAACAGCAATCCCTGATGTCAGTGTCATCTGTCCATACAGGACATGTTGTCAGGCATGGTATGTCTGTTGTGAGTCACATGTGAAGGCAGCACTGGTTTTGCAGGTGTCCATTGGCGAACATGGTAGAGATGCACTGTCTGCATGTACGTGCATATTGGACAGATGGGCAGGGTGACATGCCCTCTGTAGGCCACTGCTATCACTGCATAGCTACTATCAGTGGCCAATATGCAGTGTACTACCCACATATTGGCTGCTGCCTAGGCATGTGTGTTCATGACACATGAGTTGAGTGTGTGCACTGGGTAATAGTGGGGTTGCTAACTTGGATTGTCTGGCCTTGATGTCACATGTATGGGTATGGCTTTGCATCCCAGCCTCCCAGCTAATTTACATCTGTTATCCCTGTATGGTTGACATTGTGATATATAGTAGGGCCACAATAAAATAAATTAGCAAAACCCCCTCTACAATGCCCACAGTTGACACACACTCAGGATACGAGTTAAAAACACATACACACATGTCATGTCTGGGAGTAGAACCCCTACCTAACTACTTTATTACACTACACAGTTATAGTACTTGCCACGGACATTACATGAGTACTATTCCCCAAAGGTGTATTTCACAGTGAATGACATCAGCAGGATTACCAAAGCAGGGCATTTCAAACTGCAAGTGACTAACCTAAAATGCATTTCTCCCTATGCAGACAGTGAGACACACACACACAAAACATCCACAACTGACATATATGGGTATAGAACCCCTGATTGAGGTCTATATCACACTACAGCATGGGGCAGTTAGGGGACTCACCACAGGGATTGCTAGAGCCATCCTTCCCCAAAGATGTATTTCACAGTGAATGACATCAACAGGATTACCAAAGTAGGGCATTTCAACTATACTGCAAGTGACTAGCCTAAAATGCATTACTCCCTACACAGACAGTGAGACACACACAAAACATCCACAAATGACATGTGTGGGTATAGAACCCCTGACTAAGATCTATATCACACTATAGCATAGAGCTGTTATAGGCCGCACCACAAGGATTAGTAAAGAACTTTCTCCCCAAAGTTTTGCTTCACAATGAATGACATCAGCAGGATTGGCAATGTAGGGCATTTGAAATGTACTGCAAGTGAGTAGCCTATGATGGATAGCTCCATACACAGACATTGCAACACACACAAAACATCCAGAACTGCCATGGGTGGAGATGGAACCCTACCACAGTTCTAAACACACTGCAGCAGTACGCAATTACAGGATGCCCTACAGAGATTACTGGGCTATAACTTTCCCACAGGTGTATTTCTAGGTATGTGACATCAGCATCCTTGCCAAAGTCAAGTATGTGTATTGTACGGGGTGTGAGTAGCCTAAAAAACATTGCTCTCTACTCAAGTCAGACACACACACACACAGATTCACACAGCAACACATACAGTTGCCAGGTCTGGGGTTAGAACACCTACTTCACTACTTTATCATACTACAGCAGTACGCAGTTACAAGACACACCACAGAGATTACATAGCTATGATTTCCCAGAGGTTTATTTCTAGGTGAGTGACATCAGCAGCCTTGCCAAAGTCGAATATGTGTAGCCTAAAAAGCATTGCTCTCTACTCAGTCACACACACACACAGATTCACACACCAACACCCACACAGTTGCTAAGTCTGGGGTTAGAACACCTACCTCACTACTTTATCACACTATAGTAGTACACAGTTACAAGGCTCGTTACGGAGATGACTGGGCTATGATTTCCCCAGAGGTGTATTTCTAGGTGAGTGACATCAGCAGCCTTGCCAAAGTCGAGTATGTGTGTTGTACAGGGTGTGAGTAGCCTAAAAAGCATTGCTCTCTACTCAGTCAGACACACACACACACACACACACACACACACACACACACACACACACACACAGATTCACACACCAACACACCGTTGCCAGGTCTGAGGTTAGAACACCTACCACACTACTTTATCACACTACAGCAGTACGCAGTTAGAAGGCACACTATGAAGATTACTGGGCTATGGCTTCCCCAGAGGTGTATTTTTAGGTGGGTGACATCAGCAGCCTTGCCAAAGTTGAGTATATGTATTGTACGGGGTGTGAGTGGCCTAAAAAGCATTGCTCTCTACTCAGACACACACACACACACACACACACACACAGATTCACACACCAACACACACAGTTGCCAGGTCTGGGGTTAGAACATCTACCTCACTACTTCATCACACTACAGCAGTAGCTAGTTGCAAGGAGCTCTACAGAGATTATTGAGTTATCGTTTCCCCAGAGGTGTATTTCTAGGTGCATGACATCTGCAGCTTTGCCAGTGTTGTGTGTATGAGCTATACAGAGTGTGAGCAGCCTAGAAAGCATTTCTCTCTACACATGCAGAGACCGAGACATGCACACATACACACACTCACACAGTTGCCAGGTCTGGTGTTGTGACTACTACCTAACTAGTTTGTCAGTACAGCAGAACACAGTTATGTGAGGCGCCATGGGCATTACTGAGCTACAGCTCCCCCAAAGGTGTATTTCACATTGGATGACCTCAGCAGGCTTGTTATGATACTGCTATGGAGAGGGCAGTGTGTGCATGGGCCGTAACCCATTCATGTAGGGGTTGACATGCCACATGCGGGCACACACAGGGTAATATGCCACAGGTACGTGCATACAGCTACTAGGTGACATCTTCCTTGTACAGTCATGTTGCACAGCTGGCACGGCCAACACGCCGTCATGCTGACAAATACTGGTAGCTAGTATCTGCAGTGAGTGACACCTGCACCTCATGTGTTTGGGGCCCTTTGGCTGTGTACTGGGTGGGACTGGCCCAGATGGCTCCTTGTCACGGTCATCCTCTTCAACATATCTATGTCCGACTACCTTTGGCTTATTATAATGTGTTGTCCTTACATATATGTCGGTATTCCTGTCCACTGTGTGTCCAAGGCAGGAATGGTGCATACTGACATGTGTCTGCACCAAGAACTGCAACTGCCAGATATGTCTGGTCCACTGTTGTTTGCTGACATGGCCTTCTTATGTTTAAGTGTGTGAGCATGCCCTGTATGGCCATCTATATTGCATGTGTAGATCAAGTCCAGGTGGTTTGTACTGCAGTGCTGACCTTTGTGTTGTACACCGACAGGTAGCATGCTGTGTGTGCAGGGTATACATCAGTCATTTGACATTGACTGTTGCTACATTTCTGCTTAGCAGGGGGGGCACCAAATTGTTTCTGCATTTCTACACAGGGGTGGGGGGCACACCTGACTGTTACTATAAGTGTACATAGGATGATGGGGCACACCTTACACTTTTACACAGTTGCTAGGACTGTACTGGTATGTCAGGTACACCATTTCAGTATGTAGTCTTACCTATCGTGCTGGCTACCGGTGTACTACAGATCGTAATCTTCACTACTTACATATTAGTTTCTAACTTTCTAGCCTTCACAACTGACATCCACCTGGCTGGCCTGCTGTAGTCTGTCTGTGTAGGGCAGGGGTAGGGGTTACCCATTGGTCTCATTCAGAGGCCATAGTACAGCATTTGTTTGTGTTTGTCTACTCCTATCCTGCTGGCTGTGACTGTTGTTGGGTATGTGCCCCCCAACTGGCATGTGTGAGTCATTTACTTTGTGGGTGACCCAGTATTGAGGGTGGTGATGCAGGGCTGCCTATGTCAGATGCACATAGTACACTCCCTATACATGGTTTAGCACAGGTAGTGTCATGTTTGGTATGCCTTTTACTGTATGTGTGAGTCGGAGAGTGGTGTCATTCCCTGGGTCCCTACTGTGTCAATGCATGTGCTATGTGTTGCCACTTTGCCAAGGCCACTGCATACTGGGCAAGCCTCCTTCTTCCTACTGGGACAGGCTCAGGTTGTTCCTCCTCCTAGTCACTCTGCACCTGTGCAGGCCTTGGCACTGGTGGGGGGCTGTGTGGCCCTGCCCCATGCTGTTCCTGCTGCAGCTGTTTCTGCAGGATCATATTGTGTAGCATGGCACATACAAGGACAATTTGGGTACATGTAGTTGGTGAGTACTGCAAGGGTCCACCAGATGTGTTCAGGCACAGGAACAGTGAGTTGAGCATCCCAAACACACGCTCTATTATGATTCGTGTTTGTGCATGTGCATCATTATGAAGTTCTTGTTGGGGTGTATGTGCATTTCTGATGGGTGTCATCAGCCATGGCTCCAGTGCATATCCAGCATCCCCCACTAGGTGACCGTGTGCGATGTCCCCATTGGCAAATGTCTAGTACAGCTACATCAGATGTAAGATGTGGGAATCGTGGTAGCTTCCAGGGCAGCCAGCACACACATTCATTATTATGGTCTGGGCATTGCACATGACCTGGCAGTTGATAGAACGGAAGCCCTTGCGGTTGATGTAGATCCTACCCTGCTCACCTGGTGGTGCTTTCATGCATATGTGTGTACAGTCTATTGCACCCACTACCTCAGGGTAGTCTGCTATTTGGTGGAAGAGATGCATATTGCTGGCCAATGCCTCACGGGTGATGGGGAAATATACATTCTCACTGACATGTGCTGACATGGCATCAAGGAACTGGTGGAGTACCCTGGATGCTGATGTCTGTGAAATCCCCATCATATCTGCAGTTGGCCTTTGAAAGGTACCTGTAGCTAGTATTCTTAGGCCTACACATACCTTGGTATCCACTGGGATGGGTTCCCCTCTGTTAGTTCTGTGCGTGAGGCATGGCCGGCACAGCTCAACAATTTGCTGTAGGAGGTCCCTGTCCACCGTATAGCGCTCCACTATCTTCAGCTCATATAGCCCTTGGTAGGTTACCCTGGGTCTGTACACTCTTCTCCGTCTCCTCACTGTGGGTTGCTCAGCAGCATTCACATCCTCACCACCCTCAGCCTCTTGCACATGCTGGTTTATGATAGCAAAAGCAGCCCCTAATATTTTTTCTCTTGCTTTCGTTTTGTAAGATTTCCCCATCTGTATACACCAGTGGTGCAGGGTTTTGGGAAAAACAAGGGGGAAAGGTGTTTGCATAGTTTATAGTGGTGTGCTGGGCTGGGCTGGTCTGCTGCCTGTGTAATTGACGGATTCTGATACATTTTACCTGTCAGCTAAGCTAGTTCTCCTTGATTAACTTCCTACTGCTGTTTTCCCTTCCCATTGCCTCTCTGTTTAAGCCAGTGTATGCGCCGCACAAACAGAGTGCTCAAATGTGCACAGAGCTGCTTTTTCCTGGTTAACTTCCTTTTTCTTCCTGTAAATCCTGGTGCGAGGCACGCACACCTGCTTACACTTTGTAAAGTGTGCTAGGAAAGTTTAGACACACCCCTAGCTTAGCTGTGCTAACCTGGGAGCAATCTCGAGCCACAGGTCTCCAATCCGCTTACAGTATGCCTGACACACTTCCCCATGATGTCACCTATATTTTAGTCTTGCACCCAGCTATTTATTCTCTACACTCTTGAGACCTGCCTCACAACCTGGGAACATCTGGGATTCACTAACCTTTCCCTCATTTGCATAGGATTGCCTACTAATGCATAGTTACATGTCCCACACTGAGCCCCCCCCCCCCCCTTAGCAACCATTACGCACTGGCCAGGTTGTCTTCTGACTGCCATTGACTTGCATGGCAGAATACTGATTTTTGTTAGAATGCTTATTTTAGGTTTATTTTATTAATTTCCCCCTGATCCCATTTGCTTGCCGCTGCCCTATGTTTAACCGGGCAAGATCAGTGAAGATAAAATTAAACATTGTTTATTTTTTTTCTTTTACATTTTGCAATGCCAAGGGCCTTCTACTTGGACATTGGCATGCTTCCTCAATGATATGCAGCCTTTATTTGGAGCTGTCATAGCTCTGTTTTGTAGATTGCTGAACTGTACTCTGTTACTAACCGAGTACATTTCTCCACACTGCACTCATCCTGCATGGATGGCTGCCAGCTTCCTGGATCGCATATTACCCTCATGTGCATGGTTTTCATCAGTAAATTAGGGTAATTTGCATACAGGAGCTCGGTCCATGCAGGATTAGCCTAAGAGCTCACATGCACATCCCGGGAGCTCGTTCCTGGATTGCACGTTGGCCATATTGCTGAAAATAGCTCTTAATCTAATCCTGCACGCTATAAAGGGCTTCGTAAATCCAAGGGATTATGTTCTATGGACATCTAGTATTACAGTTAAGTGGAACTTATACAGCTGTACATTTTCCACCCAGTTGGCTTTCTTCATAAATCCAAACAAATAAATAAATAGATATGCTTCACAGAGGATACCACATCTTTGGAACCATCTTCCTCTCCACATAAAATAAATTACTTGTGACAAAAGGAGATACTGCCATCACAGCTAGCTGGAATTTTGGAAATAATCATATGTCATTCGTGAATATCCACATGATTCAGATGCTTGTGTTACAAATGTATTAGAACTGCATGTTGTCTGTATATCAAACTGCTGGTACAAAAGTGTGTGTTGAAAGGATTTGTAAAGTACTGAACTTAAAGATGTATCCACAGTATACTGTACTGAAAAGGAACATACATGTATATACACTATTGTAACTGTGTAAATGCATATACTTTAACAGTGGAAACTGGAACATAGAAGGTTAACTTGCAAAACTTCAGAAAAATAGTTGAAATTAAATTATTTTATAACTGTGCCACAATGGATGGTTTCAATGCAGCAAGGAGACAGGAAGTCTAAAACCAGGGAGCCTCCTGCATTATCTTGTAAGTGTTTTATTGTTTTATGTGTTCTAGCAGTTGTGAGAATCTGAGAAGTATGAATTTTTCATAGGTAGATGCTAAAGGTTGGCAGTTTGTAACAATGGAGGTTTAACTTGGGAACTAAAGCCAGATGACAAGAAATGATGTCATCTTGCAAGTTAACCCAGCAGTAATATTTGAGATATTAATATAAGAAGTATCTGAGAGAGAGAGAGAGAGACACACACACAGAGCATTTTGTATTTTGTCTTTGACCTGACAAGAACATCCACTCACCACATCTGCCCACTCTGTAAGTAAGTTAACTAGGGTACAGTAAATGTTCTTAGATTCAGACAGGAATAGAGTATAGCTAAGATGTTTTCCTTATTTATTTGAGATTGTCCTGCAGTGTTGTTTTACATATTTCCTGTGATTTTGAACATTGATGTAACTGTGATTATTTACTGAGAATTTACTTGTTCTTTTATTATTTATTATTATTCATTGCGGCTGATATTTGTGAGACCTATTTAAGTTCTGAGAGTACTTCCATACTTATTTGTTGACACTGTGGGCCACTCCTAATAGCCTTGATCATGGTCAAACATCCATTTGGATTAATAGTAACATTACACAGTAAGATTGGACACCCTTTGTTATGGGCCTTAAAGTAGCTGATAATGAGTGGCTGGTGGCAGGATAAACTAACTTATAGTCTGGCAGAAGGGGGCACAGTCAGCAAACCTGTACCAGCCTTACCCAGGTGTGTGTGTGTGTGTGTGTGTGTGTGTGTGTGTGTGTGTGTGTGTGTGTGTGTGTGTGTGTGTGTGTGTGTGTGTGTGTGTGTGCATGAATCAAACCTCAAATAGTGTGTGTCAGCAACTTGGGCATGGACATGAAGCACTGGTAGGACAGAGAGGGTGCTGGAGGCTTTGGCTTGGTCACTCAGCTGAGATCTCAGCTCCATAGCTGAGCCAGTGGGGAGTCTTTTGGGGGAATCTGGAGAAGCAGAGGGAAACCAGCCCCAGACTGACTGTGGTCTTTGTGTGCTCTTAAGGAAAATTGCACTTGATACAGAGAGCTGCATCTGGAAATACTGTCTGTGCACCTGTCAACATCCCAGTGTGTATATCCCCCACTATTGCCAGTGGTGATGATTAAGGATCCTTTATAACTGGTCCAGTGGTGGTGTGTCACACTACTCTTACACTATTTAAATGTAATCTGGATGAATGGATGTATAACTGCAGATTTACCCCTGCTTTAGCACCCTTGCCCCTCATGGATATAGGCAACATCAAAATGTTCTGCTTGTCTCTGGGTTATTTATACTTAAAATATAAAGGCTAAAAACTTTATGGGGATGCATGGCTTGGCTTCTAAAGATCATCTCAGATGGAGTCCCTGTGTACCTATGATTTTATGAACTAGTATGGTTTCCTCTAGAGGAAAGACTTTTTTGACTGCTTAATGGATTAAATAGATCATACATGAGTCTGTTCTAGCATGATTACTCAGAATCTTTCTCCATTTAGACTGGAACAAAACCCAGATGCTTACAATTTGCATATATTGCATCTTTGATAAGAAGTTCACTTAAAGCTATGACCCAGGGCTCTTCCTCTTTATTATGTGCCTACTCACTGAAACATTTCTGATAAGAGGGAATATGAACTTAGTGGTATCATGAGCCTATTAATTTTTCTGACGAAAAAGTAATTTGGTGAAAGTTTGCAAGGAGGTCATCTGTGTGATCAAGCACAGAGAATCCGGGTATTATGTAGTGGATGAAAATGACTGATACTCAGCAATTAACCTGCAAATGGCAGTTCTGGAACTTAAAGCAGTTGTTGGCAAACTATTTATATCTCTAATAATTCAGTATAATCTATTAACATCTTATCAGAAACTGATAGTTTTCTTTTACCAGTAGCATTAGTACCTTTATCAGTCAGAGTGCAATTAAAATATCCTGCTTAGTTAATATTACCTTTTGAAAATTGAAAAGTCTGATTTAAATGTTGTTTTACAGTTTTGACTCCTATTCCTGGAGTCCAGTAAATATTAATACTGGTAAATAGTTTTCTGTTGAATTCTATAGTCATTGAATAAAGCATGCCCTTATTGTCGATATATGTGTATCAATATTTTTAGGTTGGGTGGTGAGTTTTTCCACAATATAGCCATCCCTGTTTTCTGAATATAATGTGAGCTAGTTAACAAAAAAAATTGGTATTAGGTCTGTCTGTGTCTTCCAACAATAAATATATCTCTTGTAAGAATATAACTTGGGAATTTAAATAAATTTAAATATTTGTGCAAGCTTCCCCTCTTGCAACCATTATTTAACTCACTAAAGATGACAGAAATTCATTTAAGATTTAACTTATAAATAATCAAATAAATATTTCCATAAATTCTAATGTGTAATAAATGATAAAAAGTACATAATCTATCATGAACTACCTATTGGTTAACATGCAGCCAAAAATGTTTAATACAGTAACCATAATTCTACCAATAATTATTGTAGACACCCAAGAAAAACATAGAATTTTGATATTAAGTGAACATATGGTTTAAAACCTCTTCATTCCACATATGGAGTGTAATACTCCTAGCTTGAGCAGTTTAACTATCCAGACATTCCCTCCCATCAAGAAGCATGAAACTAGTTCCCCTCTACTATTTATTAAAGCAAGATCATTGCTATCAAGTATATAAAAATATATGTTATCTATTCATAATATTGATCATGAATAAAACAAAACCAAATTATATCTATTTCTAAATATTTTATATAAATATTTACTATGTGCCCTAGAAACAAATCAGTTTACCCATATAATCATCTCTTGCCATTCAATGTGATAATAATAATAGCATTTATTAAGTGACATACTACAATTTAACAGAGATTAGTCATTTTGCATATTGATACGACATAGCTATAGTATAGCAGTGTCACTCAAAACAAGTTGTTAATGTAATATAGAAGCTACACTTTTTATTATTTAATGTTATATAATGTGTTAATAAGTTTCAAATATATACAAAGCATAAATATGCCTGCTGCTATTCGTTTCAATGGAGACTTATAGCCATAGGCATCTAAAAGATCCATACTACCCATGACTTTATGCTGTTTTAAAAACAGAGTATACACATTCAAAAGATTCCCATGTAAATACCCATGTAAAAAACAAAATAATTAATTTGTATTACAATTTCACCTACAAATAGAAATAAAGACAATACAGAATTGTATATTTAAAAACAAAATCCGCAAAATTCCTAGTTTCCCAATGCCCATATAACCAAATCAGCTGTCTCTCACTTCCTCTCTTCCCTCTTTTTGTCCCATTTATATATAACAAGTTATCTCTACTATAAGAGAATAAGAACTTTAAACATCTTTAATGCTGTCTTTATACATCAGTTTATCATTCAGAAATAAGTTATCTTATCAAATAAAGAGGAAATCTTTTATAATGTGAAAAAGCTAGATAGCAAAGATAGCAAAATGAAAATAACATCTAAAGATAGCAAATATTATGAAACATTTGTTTTTCAATTTCTAATATAAATGTTTCATTAAAAGAATGCGCAATCTGTCTTATTTCCCCGTTATTCTAAAATGGTTCTTTCAAGCAAACGTTCATAAAAGGATTACCCATTCAACTAATCCATATTTATTAAGTCTGCCTTATTTTCTAATTAGCATATAGTTTAAACTAAAGAGCAAAGCATGAGTAAAAAGGGAAAAAAAAAGAAGTGAAGCTTTTGCACACCAACCAACATAGCATTCAACAAACAACTGTACAGCCATCTCTATTCTCCACCTCCCATTTTAACATTCAACAGCCATGAACACCAGAGCAGAAAGGAAAAAGCCAGACAAACAAAAGTCACACAGTCACTGTATCTCACTTCCAAGTCAAACTGCAACACCTGCATTCAGCAAGAATACCTGTCACAGGCATACTTCACAAAAAAAAAAAAAAAAAAAAAAACTGGACAGCATAACATCCACTCTCATTCACTACCATCAAGCTCCACATACCAAAAGACTGTGTTGTATTCATACCAACAGCTCACTCACATTCAAGGGTTCACAGAAATGCTTCAATCATTCACATCAAGACAAGACAGCATCCACAAGTACAAGAGCATACATTTTTACATTTACTTTATCTAAGGGATCTTACACATTGTTTGGCACGATAGAAGCTTCTAAACCAAGACAAGCCAACCAGAAGATAAACTCCACAACCTTAATTTCTAATAAATGAAAGATGAACAGTCATATATAAGTTTTGAAATGCAAACTAATATAAATATTTACTATATTTTAGAATAATTGCTAGAATTTACCAGGTATAAAATAAACAACTAAGAGAGAATAAAGAAAAAGGAAGATGAATAATGGAGACTTTAGAATTTACCAGGTATAAAATAAACAAATTGAGAATAAAGAAAAAGGAAGATGAATGATGGAGACTTGAATATTGTATATATAGTATACTAAACAGTAAAGAAGTTAATAATGTTACCCCAACTAACTAATATATATGTATAAATACTATTGTATTATAAAATAGTTAAATAAAATAAAACTATTTAATATTAATAAAGATGAATATAAGATTAAGTTACCTTGTGATAGAGAACAAGTTCCCAAATTTCTTGTTAGACCATTAAGTCGACATAAACGTTCATATGGCACAACTTAAAAAAAAAAAGAATTAGACTTATTTACATTTGAAAACTGAAAATAACTGGTATAAGGTCTTTATCAGATAAGTCATTTCTCTTTTAGTTTTTTTTTTCTTTACTTTCCATGCATTTCTAGCTGCTGTCTCTTCAAAGATATGTTGCTCAAATCCATATCTTCCATTTGTTCCAAGATTTTATTAGTGTTTAGAAAATACATAGCAGTGTCTAAGTTATCAAATAATGTGGTTTTATCGCTTTTTAAAGGAAGAATTTTTTTTCTTTTGGAAATAGCATCTGCTGAATAGTTATTGTCAAAATGAATTATATTTTCATTTGTTTTAAGAGGTGACTTAGTCCAGGCAGTTTTAACAACTAGTTATTTACCTTGAGAAGAAAAAAAATCTTACTATTATAGATCTTGGAGAAGGGTTGTTCTTAGTTGAAGATGGTAACCAGTGATCTATGTGCCCTCTCTATACCACATGAATGTGCCTCCAGTAAATCTAAAGTCTTAGGTAGCCAGGAATTCAAGACATTTACCATATTTTACCTTCTATATTTTCAGGTAGACCAAAGATATGTATATTATTGGTACAAGATCTGTTTTCCAGATCACCAATCTTATTTATCAGCAGATTGTTTTGTTTTAAAAGGAATTCAACATTATATTCATTTTCATTATGTTTTCCTTCTATATCATTTCAAGAGTCCTCAATGCCAGATATTTAAGTTTTCTGCAGCTGTACAGCTTCATGAATTTGTTCCATTTGCTTAGAATTTATTTCTTTAAAATTGTCAAGATAGGACAGGATGAAACTCTTTTCTGAACAGAGTACTGAGAATTAGTTTTTGTGTGACTCATTATCAAACTGGATACAATGATGAATATATATCAAATAAAGATTTGACAGGAAAATGATATGATATGAAAAAAAATCTTTGATACAATCCTAGAGGACATCTTAAATTATCTTAATTGGATCAATTAGGATTGTTTATAGATATAATTTCCTGTCAGAAATATATAAAGTAGTAGAACAGGAGAAAACTGATGCTAACTTGTCCACATCCTGGCCATACCCTCTGAGCTATATCTAGACATTCTTCATGGGCAAAAACACTGATGCCTACTAGCTATCCAGTAACCATCTAGTAATGAGACAGGTCCCACAATTTTTCCCTCTCCTCTCTTTGGGCATGGTGCATGACACAAATCACTGTCATACGTGATGTTAATTTACCATGGGAATTTGAACATGCAGGAGGAAAAATCAGAATTTAAAGAATTTTATATAAAAGTAATTCAGTCTTTTATTGAATTCAATTATATAGAAGAAATTTCAGAGATTTGTACATGGGCTGTACTAAAAGCATATCTATTTGGTAAAATCATTAACTGGTATTTAATAATAATAAAAAAATAGAATAAAGAATTGTATGAGATACAAGGAAAAATTGATAGCTTAAAATTAGACAACCAGAAAGCCAATACTAACAAGATGGAAGAAATTAACAACTTAAACAACAAATATTTATAATTTCTACATCATAAAACTGTAATTAATTTAGAAAGCCTTATAATATATTTTTTACTGTTAACCCAAAATCTATGTATAGGTTAACTATTAGGGCAAAAATAATTAATTGAGAGGTAATTATGACTTTTAAAAGAAACCATGCAAAAACAAACTATCCTATCACCAAATAAAATAATTAATAAACCTATTTCAATGCTTGAACTAAAAGCTGTAATTAATAAAATAAAACCTAATAAAGCTCCTGGTAATGGTGGTAATATCCCTGAACTGCATAAACTAATGCCCAGAGATGTCACAATCATATTACTAAGAGTTTTTTTTCTTTAGTTAAAGATCTAGCAAGTGTTAATCCATCCTAGGAATATACCCTTATTTCTCAAATATTAAAAGTTGACCCTACTGCATGTTCTTCTTATAGACCAATATCTCTTTTAAATAGATTATAACATATTCATGGCAATTCATGCTACTAGATTAAAGCAATATCTATCTTCTTTGATAAATGAGGATCAAACTGGTTTTATATTAAATAGAAATTAATATGATAATATTAAAATAATAGTAAAAATCAAAGATATGTACATAAAATATATAATTTAACATTAATCGGCTTAGATATAGATGCCTTTGAGTCTGTTAATTTTAAATGTCTCTTAATATCAGAGTAATGCAATTTTTCTAGTAATTTTGCATATCTTATTAATCTTCTTTATGATAGTTGTCATGCTTATGTTAAAATAGGTACATATACTTCAGAGTAGATCCACATTTCCAGATGAACCAAACAAGGGTGTCCTATATCACCTTTACTTTTTACTCTAGTTATGGAACCATTTGCTTACCTTATGAAGTCAGATCCAAATATTAAAGGTATAAAGTACAAGTAAAGTTGATATCTAAAATTCAGTTATTTACTGATAATATTCATTTGACCCTAAATGGAAGTAGTATACATCAGTTCTCCTATATTTGAGGCAATGGAATTGTTTCAGAAAAAATCTGGACTCTCATTCAATGATAACAGAACAAAAATATTACCCATAAATTAGGCAATAGAATAATTAAGTATTCATTCCAAGAGAAAAAAATACTTAGGGATAATTATAGCTGATACTAATGATATAATAAACCTTAACTATAACAATAGTCTAACCATTATAAATCATCTAGTTAATAAATGGAATTAACTTTTTTTACTATGGATGAGAGGCTCAATATAATGAAAATGATCATTCTACCAAAAATGTTATGTGTAATACAATCATTATATTTACCTTCTCCAACAAATTATATAAAAGTATTCAATTCATTAATACTGATTTTTTTTTTAAATCCCAACAAACCCTGAATAGCTTTAAATCATCATATTAGAGAGTGGTCTTTTGGAGAGATTGGTCTACCTGATTTAGAAATTTACTCTCTATCATCATTTATTAAAACAATTTCTCTGTGTATGAATACCTATTACAATGCTAAATGGAAATGATTTTAAGGAACTATTTGGTTAAAATCTTATCATTCCTTACATCCTAATCAATATTTAATACCAAATAACTTTTTGTCTGGTTGTTAAAATATTATTTTACAGATAGAAACCACCAAATAATAAATTTGTATTACTTTTAGAAATTTTATTTATAGAAATCCAACATACAAAGCATGGCTTTTCTTCTCTTTCCTATAGTGTATACCCAAAACAATATTTCAACTTCGAAGTTGTCAACAATGATTACATATAAAGAGAATATATTGCTT